>NW_021318849.1:761984-892025 GCF_001605985.2 Dendrobium catenatum
TAGAACACCAAGAATTGTGGATTACGACATAAACTCCTTAAGCCTTATCACAACCTTCAAATTAACTCCTCCTAACCTAACTTAACTTTTCTAAATATCTTAGAATATTTTCTCCATCTACCAATTGATCACATCAGTGATCTAAGCCCAACCACCCTACCCTCATCATATTTGGAATCAATGTTTAGGTGATTGGAGGAAATCACTTAAGGTGGACACCCTGAAAGTGAGAAGCTTGGAGAAGCTTTTCCAAATTGTGGGTTTGAAATTTTCAAGAGGTAATCTCTATAATTTTAAACTTGGTTTACTTTATTGTTTTTTTTTTATTACAATCATATGTTGTAGATAGCTTGTTTAATACAATTCTTCGAACTATTGTATTGTTATTAAATAGTTTCTCCCACTAAAACTAAACCTATCCATTAATCAATTACCACATGCAATAAAATTTTCAAAGCATATTCAATTTATATGTATAAGAGATTGCAATAAGTAAAAAAAAAAGCAAATGTATTTAATGTGCAATAAGGTGTGAAACAAGCTGCTCCTAGCACAACCTATTGGGTAGTTCCTTTTCTTGCAAGTTCACTTTTGAGATTTATGTCCTCTCCCAACAAAAGCCAACAAAGCTCTCAAAACCAAGTCTACAAACATGAGGATTGGAAGATTTGCTAAAAGAAGATGACTACATTGTAGGAGATTGCTTTCTCTCACAAGTTTTGTTTTCTCAAGGTTAACAAGTGTAGAAATTACTCTTAGTGTTGTTAACCAGATTCTCCATACAATCAATAATGGTTTTCAACCTTCCAATCAATAAAAATTCTTAATTAATATTTATTTAAAATTCAAATTCAATTACTGGTTAATTGTTTCGTGCAACCCAAATCATATGGTATGATTAGTTTAAATTATGATCATAACTTGTTATCTTGTTATAGTTATGTGTTTAATTAAATGTAATTTAGAAATATTTTATACAATACGATATACTTTGTATGACATGATTAGTACAAAATTTAAAAATCATAGTTAATAGAAATTAATCATGTCAATTTAATCCAAATGTTGGCACATCTACAATCACTCTTTTTATCTTGATTTATAAAATTACACTTAATTGGTATAGCACCTACAATAATATTTTTTTTAGTTGATTTGCTTGATCTAATCCAAACCCAGGCTGAAAATCAACTTGGAGATTGGATAATTAAAATATGTATTTTAAATAAATAAAATTAAAAATTAATTCGATCTTGAAACTAAACTCTATGCTTTGATCTCGAATGCAAACAGTGGCCACGTGAGATTATAATAAAGTTTTGTAGGCCTTCATATAAGTAAACTTAATTTTGAAGTTCTCCATTGAAGTATCTACGGAATATTTTTAAAGACTCGTCATTTTTTATGTTTAAATCCATACACTGATTGTTAAGTTAAGACTGAGGGATAAGATCTGGAAAAGGAATTGTTTTTGCTCTATATTCATACCATCTTTGAAATCAGTAGCAGTTAAAAAAGGTTATCTATTATAGAAACTTAGTGCAGCGGCGGCATTAATTCAATACTCTGCTTAACAATATAAAAGCCAAATCTCGCCATTACAGGCAACCAAAAATAGCAGAATAACGTGTTCATCAGTTCCTATGTATATTATGGATCCTGTTGTGATTTTCTATAAGGGTTCTTCATTTCATTGAAAAACCCCAACTGGCCCATTCTTATTGCATGCGCAACATGTACAAATCTTTGTAAAATAAATAAATAAATAAATAAATAAAATAAAAAAATAAAAATAAAAATGTACAAATCTTTGCACTTTGCAGCTATTACTATAACATCATAACTGCCATATTTGACAAGAAAAAAAGAGAACCAAATTACCAGAGAAAAAAAAAAAAAAAAAAACCAGTGCCACAGTACCTGACGGTCAACATTTATCCACATCATTTAGCTTGCTCGCAAAGCACATATCTAATTTAAGCTAAATTAATATTTCTCTATAGTATATTTTTAGACAAGTTGCACTTATGTAGTTAGCTAGAAACAATGGGACCTCGTTTATTAGCAACTTGAAAAATAATGAACTAGATTCTCCAAAGCAACACAACAATAATAGAAGAGAATGCAATAGCAATCAACTATATAAAAAAAAAAAGCATAATTGCAAATGAGACAACAGTTGCAGCAAATAGCATGCTCTAAAACAGACGCAACTAATAAATATTCATATCCATTAATTTTCAAAAGCATATGAAGGGAGCAGGAAAAAAAAAAAGAAAATGGCTTATGGGTTGATCCACGCAAGAATTGATTACACAAAAATGCTCCTAAGCCACAAGAGTACTTGCTGTTGTTGACTCGCTGCACAGAAAAAAAATTTGTTACGATCACAGCAATTTGAGAAGGAAACGAAACCATAGATCAGAAACAGAGGAGTTAAGACAAGCAAAATAACAGTATCAGACTACATACTACTTGGGGAAAATAACATTTATTATATGCATATATCTCAAACAAATAAAAAACGCAGTAGAATTCTAACTTCATCAGAAAAATCAATCATAACTGTGTCTTCACCTAGCAGACAACAGATTTTAGAACATACTGTATACCAATGGACTCCAAAGCTAAAATCACGAACTATATAGCCCTAAAAAAAAATTCCCATAGAACTCCAAGAAAAAGCATATCATAAACACAGCAGACCTCACAAATGCATAGATTAAAAAAAAGTTATGATATCGAAAACCCTGCAGTCCTTTAAAAAATGAATGCATTGTACAAGAGAAATGTTTATGCTAACTACAGGAAATTTCTTTCATTCATGTTAATCTGGAAATATAAACAATCAGAGCGTCTTTTTTTATCTAGAATAACTCAAAAGATTTTTTTTTTTAAACTTGTATCAATGGAAAAAATGACGTGCATAGGGATTGTTATGTTCAAACACATTGATTAGTCCAACAATTTACCTATTTCAACCGGATAACATCAAGGATCAGCTTTAAGCCCATATCTTTTTGCTTTAATCATTAATATTATTACTATACATCTGCAAGAGGATGTACCATCGTGTATGCTTTATGCTAATGATATTTTTCTTGTTGATAATACAGCGAGAGAGTTGAAGAAAAACTTGAATTTTGGATGCCAACCTTAAGAGTCTGAAGGTTTTCATTTGAGCAGATCTAAAACTGAATACATAAAGTGTAATTTTATTAGTCATATAAATATAGTGATAAAATTGTTAAATTGGGTGACTGACCAAGCCATTAATAAAAGTGCAACTTTTAGATATCCCGGGTCTACTGTTCTAAGAGATGGTAAAATAGATGGGGATATTATTAATAGAATTCAAGTTGGATAGTTGAATGAATGAATGCATCAAGCCTGCTATGTGATAAAAAAGAAGCCCTCAAATTTAAGGGAATTTTTTATAACATGGTGAGACATACGATGCTTTATGGTGCAAAATGTTGGCCATTAAAAAAAAGCAAAAAATTAAGTTATGTATTGCAGATATAAGGATGCTCAGGTGGATGAGTAGCTTTACACATAGAAACAAAATACAAAATGAATATATACATGAAAAAGTTCAAATAGCTCCAATGACAAATAGCTTTACACATAGAAACAAAATACAAAATGAATATATACATGAAAAAGTTCAAATAGCTCCAATGACAATTAAGATTAGAGAGAGTCGTCCTAAGATGGTTGTTGCAATGAGGGAGCCCAAACTTGTCTTTTGTGATTACAAATATTATTGGATGACTACTTAGTTTCTCATGCTCTTTATATGACATATATTTTTCTGTGTACGAATATTTCAAGTTCAATATACACCAAACATTATCAGAAGATCAGAGCTCAAGATTGGGTTGTATAAGTTTGCTTTATTTTAAATAGTGTAATTTTATTTCTTGAGTCAATCAATGTAAAAAAAGTGTAGCTTAGCAATCATGCACACACACACGGGGGCAGTAAAACTAAAAATTTTATTTTTTCTGATGATCATACTGGACGATCTGTGTGATCAGAATTTAATTAAAAATTTAATTAAATGAAATAAATTTGAAATTAAAGAATGAACTAATTGTACTGTAATAAAAAATCGTACAAGACGATCAATTAAAATCTGAAACCCCTGACGATATTTAAAATTAGGCAATATTTTGAATTTAAAAAATTGGTCTATTCGCATTGGATGATCCAAATCATATTGTACGATGAAATTAAAATTTTGTCTAATTTAATTTCTATGATTAAGTAGCCGAATCAAAATTAATTGAAATTATAGATAATATTATACTACTTTACAATTCGTATTGTACGATGCAACAGATGCATGGAACTATAATTAATCGCCCAGGGTTCATCCTGGACAATCTGTGATTCGATTGAATTAATCATATTATCATACTATACGACCATGATTCGTACTATACAAATAGAAACTTCTATTGGATGATAATTAATCGCCTGGGGTTTGTCCTGGACGATTTGTGATTTGAATTTAACTAATTGTACAATACAATCAAGGTTTATACTGGATGATCAATGTAAGTTTTCTTAATTGATCATACTGAGCATTATTCATCGTACAACACTAATATGAAAAAATTGAATAAATTGTATTGTACAAACACAGACTGAATAATTAAAAATTAGAGTTTTTTTAAGCCTATTGTTTAAACTTTCTTAATTTGTTTGAGAGGATATTTGGCTATCTAAGGTATGCATCTTCTGTAAACAAGATTTTAAAGAGATTTGAGCAAGGGGGAGGGAGGTAAAGTTGTGAGAGAGGGAGAAGAGCCGTGTGAGTGCAAGAGAGTGTGAGAGAGTATTTTCACACGGTTTCTCCGACCAAATTCCACCTTGTTCCTCCATGTATCAAAAGAAAACTTCGTTAAGAATCTCTTGGTGTCACAGGGCTACAGGCAACTCTGCCGCACCAGGGAAGGTGAAAGGGATTTAGCTACTCTGCGACACCGGATTTGTGAAAAGGATTTGGCTACTCTGCCGCACCAAGAAAAGTGAAAGGGATTTTGGGTGAAAGTGGTTTTTGTGAGGGCTCTCCTGAGGGGGCTAAAGGAGAGATACTAAAATGTTTAGTGCATTACCTGAATAGGATTTCGGGGAGTGAACATAGGTCAAATTGAGCGAACTATTATAAAATTTTGTTGTGATTGCTCATTTACTTTTTGCACTTTACTTTCTACGTATTGCTTGTTGCATATTTACATTATGCAATTTGGTTTGTGCTGGTGATTATTGTGATACTAGATTTGTGGTTGATCGAATTTATTTCTTGGTTGAAAAAGAAATAAATTATAAAATAAAAAAAGAATAAACAATATTTCTTAATTGTTTTCCTACAAAAATTAAAATATAAAAATAAGTGTTGTTTTTTAATTCGCTTTCACATTAAAAAATCTAATTTTGAACTTAAGTTGGAAATTTTGTTTTAATTTCAAAAAGGATTTTTGAAAAAAAAAATTAAAACACTAATTCACCCCCTCTTGATGTGTCATTTAGTAGTTCAAGTGATTTCACAATCATCTTTTGACTTTCAATTGGTATCAGAGCGGGTTCTCTGAATTAGTGGTTTAAAAACCTTGAGAAAGATTCGATAACACACTTTAGGAATTGGAATATCGTTGTGGGTTATTCAAGAACCCATTTAACGCTTTTTGATAATATTCCTTTTGACTTTTGAAAAATCCGTATGTCATCCTTTTTGTAATCAATTGATTTTCGAATGAGGAATATGATACAAGTTGGTTACTCTATTCCTTCTCGTATTGTTAATGGTGTAAAAATAGAAGTCTAGTTTACTGAATGGAGTATGGAGGATAGAGATTTAGCATAACTAAATATCAAATGTTTAAATTATTTTTTCAGTGCACTTAAATCTGAAAATTATATGATAATTTTTACTTGTACTACTGGTAAAGAAATTTGGGATAGACTTTGTATCACATATGAAAGTACAAATGAAGTCAAACAATCCCACTTAAATTTATTGTTGTATGAATATGAACTCTTCTGCATGAAACTTAGAAAAATTATATTTGACATGTACACTAGATTTACCAAAATAGTAATTTCATTGCATGTTTTAGGAAGAGAACTCTTCAAATATGAGAAAGTCAATAAGATCCTATGTTGTTTACATGATTCATTCAATGTGAAAGTCATCGTTATTTCGAAATCTAAAGATTTGGATGCATTTTCTATTAACAATTTACTGGGCTTTGTCATTGCTTAAAGACAAAATGTAAGCCAAATGTTGTTAAATGCAATTGACAAGAAAAAGGAGAAAACCTTGGCGTTGAAGGCTGATGACACAAATAGCAATAGTTCATAAGCTAAAGGGAGCGAGGATATTAATCCTAATGACCTGACAATTTAAAAGCTTCCTGAACCAAAAGTAAAAGCGCTACCACGAAAGAAATAAAGGTAAAACATGTAAATTCAATAAAGTTTCTTTTGACACTATTTGTTTTAGGTGCAGAAAGCTTGAATAATTAAGATATGATTGCCTCAATCTTAAGAGTCACCCTACAAAGGAAAGGGTGATAATAAGCCAAATGCAAAAATGGGAAAATAAAAAATGCAAAAACTTTCAAGATAGACTCATCAACCTCGGACTCCATTAGAACAAGAACTGGAGGAGATAACAAATTTATTCCTAATGGCTAATGATAACTTTGATCAATAAGAGGTATGCGAGCTAACTTATGATGAATTATTTTTAATTTTCGAGCAAATTTATGATTTATATGGAAAAAGACAGCATACATGTTTGAAAAAGGAATTTTCTAATTTGAAAAATTGAGCATGACATGTTAGTTAAAAAGCATTCTAATATAAAAATTGAGCTTGTTTCAATAGATAGGGAGCATGCATCATTATTAGATGAGTTTGATGATCTAAATAAAAAACATATTGAATTAACTAAGACACATAATTCCTTAAAAGATGATCATATTGAGCTAAATGAAGCATTCAAGGAACTAGAGACACTTGCAATAATAGTAAGCATGCATTGAAATGGCTAGTTATAAAAGTACAAATGATCATTTATAAAAGTAAATAAATTCACTTCAACATAAAACACACGGGGGCCTACACTTTCATTAAAGTTGCAACCTAGGACACAACATGCATCATATATCCTTAAGAAGAGGTATTATCCCACATATATATTAGTGAATATATTTCTAGGTGTTAGGTGTTACTCTTGTGATATGCTAGGACACATTACACACACATGCACTTTACACCATAGAACACACCTAGTTTGGAGGTCCAAAGCATTAACATCATAGCATAACATGCATAACATTCATACATGGAAGCATAAGGTGGGACCCAAACTCACTTGGGTTCTCAAAACTAACCTTTGATTGACCTTGTACGAACACTCTCACAAGAGAGCCAGTGAGAGCATCTGGTACCTAGATAACAGTTGCTCAAGACACATGATTGGAGACTTAAAACAGTTTATCACGTTGGAGGCAAGAGCAGAGGCAATATAATATTAGGTGACAACACTACTAGAAAAGTGGTTGGCTCAGCTACAATCAGTAAAACTAATGGCTTTGCTATTGAAAATGTACTTTTAGTAGAAGGGTTAAAGCACAAGCTACTTAGCATTAGCCAACTATATGATAAAAATTTTGAAGTAAAATTATTTCAAATAAATGTTCAATTATTTTAAATGAAAAAATCATTCTAGAGACAAAAGGATAAGAATTAATAATGTTTATATGCTTGATTTGGGTTGCATTGATATTTCTGATTATCTTTGTTACTTGAAAATTATTATGAATGAATCATGGCTATGGCATAGGCGACTATACCATGCTAATATAAAAACCCTTAGGAAGATTACCCAACAGGATGTAATTAGAGGCATTCCTGAGCTGGACTTCACTAAGGGTATGTGATGCCTGTCAGTCAGGAAAGCAAATTAGGTCCTCATTCATTTTACTAAGGATATTGTTCTACTAAACCACTAGAGATTCTGCACATGAATTTATTTGGACCCCGTTAGTACGGCTAGTCTAGGTGGTAAGAGTTTTGGATTTGTGCTAGTAGATGATTACTCTAAATTCATGTGTTAAATTCTTAACACATAAAAGTGAGGCATTTGATGAGTTTAAAATTTTCTCTATTTGGATTCAGAGGAAGTTAGGATTTTTTATCTCTATAATTCATAATGATCATGATGAAGAGTTTGAGAATAAAAATTTTGAATTATTTTGCAAAAAAAATTGGGATTGATCATAATCAAGTTCTTCTTACTGCTGCATGACGAGCTCCCCCTTTCTCATCAAAATCAAGTGCTTCTTTTTGTTCGTGCTCCTGGTGATGACGAAAAAAACGTGGAAGGAACTATTGTTGTAGAAAATTGGGAAATGATCAACGGTAGCAGGATATGTAAGCTTATATTTTTTTTTTCAAGGATGTAGGCAATGACAAGGGAAATGTTTTGCTTCCTTTTGGTGCAAGGAAGACGAATGGGAGTAAGAATTTGAATGTAATCAATGATCGTTTGGGCTTTAACAAATTGTATTTCAGACATAATAAAGTAGCTAACCAATGAAAGAAGTAGGGTAATATTTATGCAATCTTCAGCTTTAGGAATGATTGAGGTTCTAAGGACATACTGGATAATACACATATTTTGACTCAAAAAGTGGACCAAGGGTTGATGTTGATTTAGGACAAAATTTATAATGATTAAATTGACCACACTCCAATCAAAGTCTCCCCTAGAGGTCATTGCTTGGGGTCGAAGTCACCTACTGACATAGGATCGCATGATGGGAACAACAACACTAATCCTTATGTTTGTAAAAAATTCATAAAGGAGTTCATAATTAAAGGGAAAAGCAAATGTAAGTAAGAATTGCAGAGTGGTGGATGTGTAAATATTGAGCACTTGATAGTTTAGGGCATATTGGTTCAGTAGTAAAGATGGGGTGATGCGAGAGTCTTTGTACCAATAATAGGATGTGTCATCTTCTGCCCACTGAAAACAATTGTTGACAGTGTGATGAGAGGAGGAACTTGGGTAAGATGACCACGCTTGCTACCTTTGATATTTTGAGCAATTTAAGGTTTGAATTAAGAAAGAAGATGTTCGAAGTACAGGATGAGTTTAGCTTTAGAAATCCCTTCAATTTATAGAGTTTACAACCAATCATACAGTACGATTTGATAACATACAATATGATTAGACGAATTTAAATCGTCTGTATGACTTATCGGAAAAAGCGGTCAAATCGTATAGTACGATCATGATCGTACTAAACGAACTTAAGAGAAAGTGTTCGTCTCGAGGAATCATCTGTGCGACTCTTGACCAAAAGGATCGCACAGTACGATAAATCAATTAATATCGTACCGACCAATTTGCATTTGTCCAACGGCTGTTGACACGTGTATTGTATAAAGCGAAGAGGTATTCGTATGCTAGATCACCAATAATTAATCAAATCAAGACCATTGATTTCACTGATGGCAGAGATTTATGCAGGGATGTGTAGATCATATAATACAGAGGTAATCATACAATATGATGTGAACAAATTTTATTTTTAAATTTTTTTAATTAAAAATAAAAGGTGTGTGAAGATCAAAGAACATCTATCAAATGCATAACAACAAAATAACCAAAAAATGAAAACACAAATCAACAAATAAATAGTCACAAAATTTCAAACTGTGACACACATTAGAATACAAAAATGGTTGATTTCAAATCACATTAGAACACACATAAACTGTAGGTGAATTACTAATCTTGATTGGTTAGATTTAATTTGTGTTAGAAAATAAAATTATATATATATATATATATATATATATATATATATATATTTCTCTTGATTTGTTTGTGTTACAAAACTTTGACTTTCTTTTTCACTTTGTGGATAATAAAGCTTATGAGATATAATAGAGTTACACAAGAAGATTATGAAAATTTAAGAATAGTATTGATTAAAGATCTCCTTGAGGGTGCTGTTTTTTATTTTTATTTAAAATGTGCATTACCTAGATTCTGATGTAATCTAAATGAAAGTACAGTCCATCTATTAACAATCGCTTGTGCCAGTGCTAGTCCTTAAAGATTGCAATGTTCATAAGAATAACCAACTAAGGTTCAAGCCATTATCTTTTCCAGCCTCTTTAGCAAGCTATTAGGATTCAAGTAAACTAGTTTATCCTGATCAAAGCCCGTAGTGTTATTCAAAATTTCCCAAGCATCAATATATCAAAAACAAGACACTCAAATATAAATATCATACAAATAGCAAGCTATTAGCAAGTGCTGTTTTAATTTCTAAACATTCTTCAAAAATAATTCTGAACAATTTTCAATCATGGTAACTTAGTGTCATACCATTTTTTCTTGATAATCCTCTAAAAATATTGATGCATCCTCAACTATTTCATTGTATAGGCCAAAATCACCCAAAATCAACTTCCAATTAACTTTTCTCCAAAATATATATCACCACTTAAATATAATTTTTCTTACACCATCCCTCCTAATTTTTTCACTTGTCCATCTTAAAATTCTTATTTTAATCATGCTTAGCCACCAATTTTTTTTATACACCAACACTTAGATCCATGCATCATCAATCTAATTATAATTTATAAAAAACTATCTTTAAGCCTCCATAAGTTTCTCTTGTTGCATAGTACTATCCCTTGCCATGTTTAAAATTGCGTATTCGGGTATTGAGGCGTTTTTCATTCGTGAGGCGTGGCGTAAGCCTCAAGGCGTTTTGAGGCGTAAGCCTCAAAATCAAAAGATTGCGTAAACATAAAATGATAAATTTTTTATATACTAATGAGTGAATAATATAAAACATAAAAAAACATAAGATATGAAGTGAAATCAAAATATCCTAATAATAAGACAACATAAAATATAGTTCAACTCAAAATTCTATCTTTCCCAAATCCTAGTATTCTTTTCATTAACATATAATTCCAATTTCCAAAAAAAAAAGCAATGGCATATCACATAAGAACTCATAAGTCATCAACAATGTCATCACTAAGGGGTTCTTCATTGGGTTCTTCATTTGAATCATCATTATGATGAACTGCTCTCTCCCCTTCCTCCTCTCCTATAGAGTCCAATGTCGGGCATTTACTTCAAGATTTATGTAAGTTTTAATATATATAGCATGAGGCGTAAGCCTCATGCCAGTGAGGCGAGGCGGGCCTCAACTAAGTTGAGGCGCAAGCCTCATAAAAAAACTCGAGGCGTAAGCATCGAGGCGTTTTTTACTGGAATTGCGCAAAGGCGGGCCTCAAGGCGAGCCTCATATTGCGCAATTTTAAACCATGATCCCTTGTGCATAATACTCTATAGACTTAATATGAATTTTAACCAGTCAACTCTAACTCTAAATTATATTTCTTCATTAATATAGGTTTAAAAATGCACAATCATGTATTGAGGCACTTTCAAGTGCAAGCCTCAAAATAAAACCATTAAATTTATTAAAAATATAAAATAATAAAGCATTTAAGAATAATCCTCATTATGACTCAAGACAAAGTAACGCAATAAAATTTTGAGCTCAATTATCTCTCAACAATAAATATGAGAGTAATTCAAAAATGTCCAAGTAACATCGTTAAAAAACATGCAAACACTTCAGAAAAAAACAAGGTGTATAAGATAAATAAGAAAACATAAACAAAAATCTTAAACAAACAATCTATAACTTAGGACACCAAATTCGCAAAATCTAACTTTTATCACTTGGAGAATTTTCATTAGGATCAACATTATAATGGACTGCTTTCTCACCTTCATTAGCCTCACTTGTATCAACATTCTTCTTCTTCATCTTAAATTTCAATGATCTTCCTCTTCCCTAATCAATTAAACCCAAAAAGGATATTATTTAAAATAATATAACCATTTATAATTTCTATTACATAAGACTTTATACGAATATAGTTTGTTACTTTCCCATAGACTTTTGTTTCTCTTGTTCTTTCTACAATAAAAAAGGACATTAAGATTTTCCTCTTGTGATTGTGATGGTAAACTTCATTTTAATCCTCCACAAATTATTCATCATCCAAAAGCAAATTACTAATAACTAATGGATTTTCATCATACTCAAAAACTATTATGCAAACAATGAAGCATAGGTGTACACCTTATGTATAATTCGAAGCACGTCTCAAACAATTGAAGCGTACATTTTGCAAGCACCTTACCCTGAGGTAGTCCTTAAGACGAACCTAAAAATGCTCAATTTTAAACAAATACATATAATAGATCCAATATTCTTAAATCTATCGCACCTAAATATCACTTTATCTTCTAATAATATTGGCTGAAAATCATTAATACCAATCATAATTATTATTACATGAAAAATAATATTTGTATCCAACTAATCTAAAAACTCTATCTTCTAAATATTTTCTTCATAAGCAAAAAGTACACACCAAAACATCTCATTTTGAACACTCATTAGAAGCATCACCATAACAAATAAAAAGACATGTATACTCAACGTTGGTGCTTGACAAACTCCTACTATAAATGGAAACTCTTCGTTCACTCCAAAACTGCTTCTATACTAACAAATAAAGATCCATTATCATATCTAAAGTTCACATCTTTCTTAATGTACACCAAGCTAATTTTTATGATACTAATTATATGCCCTCTTAAAATCAATTAAATCCACGCAAAGATAAATTCTAAGCTCTAAACTTATGTTTAATTATTTTAACACAAAAATAACTTATATAATAGACTTTATGATGCATGCAAACTTCATTTCAATTTTATTTTGAACTTTATTGTAATTTGAATTTTATGTTTTTTATATTTTTGTCTACCCTATGATGGAAGGCAATCAATGATCATGTGTAGGTTGTGCTCTTGGACATGCTATTCCTTTGGCGTGCTATTTTCTTTGGCGTTGTTTAGTTGATTCGGGTATGTGAGCTTATTGCTGGGATTCATTTACACCTTCGTGTGCTGCTCCAGGCAGTTGTCTTTTGGTCTTTTACATCCCTCTATCTTATTGGGTTGAGTGGGCGGCTGTTTGGTTGTTTGGTTCCCTTTTTTCACCTATATATTGGGGCTATTTTATGGCATTTGGGAGCAGAATTTGGTGAGTGATAAACACTAAAACCTAAGGGTTTCTTCTTTGATATCTTGCGAGCTATGCCCCCTTCCTCTTCTCCTCTCTTTAACTCTGTCTCAGGCTTCTTATCTATTTCTTCTCTCTGCAAGTTTCCAACCCATTTGTATCTTTCTTCTAAAGCATTTGAAGCTGTTGGTTGGCCGATTTGTTAGCATTTGCCAGAGGAGTTGTGGTGGACGTTAGCGCAAAGTTGCTGTGGTGGACCACTAGTTTGCATGTATTTGGGCACTAATCATTTTACCTACTATTTTGATGCATGTGAGGTGACCACTAGCTGATTGTTCTGATGGTAGTTTTTATTTTTAATTTTCTTAGTGTTTAACTTCCGTTTGTTTTCAAGTTTATTTGGTGTTGGCTTTCTAAGTGTTAAATTGAGTCAAGTCCTAATTTTCTTTGTGTTCTCCTTTGGTTTACTTTTTAATCCACTTAGCTTGCATCACTTTACTAGCATAAACTCAAATTGAATATCTGAAATTTAGTTTTTTTTAAGTGTATCCGCATTACTTTCTCCCAAAGCTTCATCATATGACTTAAAAAGTGAGCACAATTTAGAATATAGTTTATTTGCATGATAAAGATTGCTAGCATAAATTGACTCTTTAAATCTAACATGTTTCTTAAATCTATCTTCCATTACTTACCCTCATAGCTTCATTGTATGAACAATAAATGCTATACCTCTAGAGTTAGCACTTTGAACATTTTTTTTGCTCTTAGATATTGAATGCCAGAATACATTTCCAAAAAATTGGCATCTAAATAGTATTTAAAAATCCATTGAAAATATTTTCTAACCAAACTATTACAATAGGAACCATAAGTTTTCAAATCTCAACAAATATCTTATATGAACTTAAAGTTTCACCTTAAATACAGATCATCAAAGCTAACCATGCTAGACCTTTTTTTTTTTCAATATATAATAAACCTCATTATTTTATTCATGATACTCTTACAAAATAATATCTACCTTAAAAGTTACATAATAATTTCATAGAATAGTATTTCTATCTTTTCATTACACATTCATAGTTAACTAAAATGATGATATTATATGTGTCTCTAATGCATCAAACTTGACCGAAGTATTTAGATCTCTATCTTGAACGATTAAAAAGGCGGAAGAGGCGTACGCACTGAGACACGACTCAAGGCGAGGCGAAGCATTTGCGCGTTGAGGCTTACGTCTCATTGGATTCGGCGGAGCGTGCGCTTATTTCGCACAGGGCGTAGGCATCGGTTCGTAACGCCTCGAAGCGAAACGAGGCACCGCTTCGATTTGTAAGTATATAGACCGAGCGGTGAGAGTCGTATAAGAGTCGAGTATTAGGGTAACATACTTGCTTCTGCTTCGGGTGAGAACTGAAAGGCGAACTCCGTCGACTTCGACGACCACAGTTCGGTCGAGTTCGAACATAACTGGAGGCGATCGAAGGTAACGATTTATTTCTTCTTGGTACACGCTCGGTACTGAGCAGTACATGCTCGGTACACGCTCGGTATTGAGCGGTACATGAGTACATGCTCGATACACGCTCGGTACTGAGCAGTACACGCTCCGTATTGAGCGGTACATGAGTACATGCTCGGTATTGAGCGGTACATGCTCGGTACACGCTCGGTACTGAGCAGTACATGCTCGGTACATGCTCGGTACACGCTCGGTCTTGAGTGGTACATGAGTACATGCTCGGTACTGAGCAGTACACGCTCGGTGCACGCTCGGTATTGAGCGGTACATGAGTACATGCTCGGTACTGAGCAATACATGCTCGGTACACGCTCGGTACTGAGCGGTACATGAGTACATGCTCGGTACTGAGCGGTACATGCTCGTTACACGTTCGATACTGAGCAGTACATGCTCGGTATTGAGCGGTACGTGAGTACATGCTCGGTATTGAGCGGTACATGAGTACACGCTCGGTATTGAGCGGTACATGCTCGGTACACGCTCGGTACTGAGTAGTACATGCTCGGTACACACTCCGTATTGAGCGGTACATGAGTACATGCTCGGTATTGAGCGGCACATGCTCGGTACACGCTCGGTACTGAGCAGTACACGCTCGATACACGCTCGGTATTGAGTGGTACATGAGTACATGCTCGGTACTGAGCAGTACATACTCGGTACACGCTCGGTATTGAGCGGTACATGAGTACATACTCGGTACATGCTCGATACACGCTCGGTATTGAGCAGAATTTCACCCGCCACCTGACCGGGCAAGTCGAACCCCGCCAGGGGGCAGCGCCCCCTTGGACCCCCGGCAGACTGATATATTTTTGTATTCATGTTGTTTTATTAATGGTATTTGGTAGTACAAATAATTGTTAAAATATATCCTATTGTTAGCATGACTAGTGGCACAAGAAGGAAAGATCCTGCATGGAAATATAGAACTCAAGTTGAAGTGTCAGGCGAAGGTGCAAAGAAGGGATATGTTTACATGAAATGTAATTTCTGTGAGAAGCGCATAACTGGTGGCGTCAAGAGATTGAAGGATCATCTAGCCTGCACTCATGTTAATGTGGGACCATGTGCAAAAGTTCCTGATGATGTGAAGAAGGAATATACAAATTATTTAAAGAAGTTTGCCACCACAAAGGAGGTCACACAAAGAAATATGGAAGAGATGATAGGAAACTCTTCTTACTATGGATCACAGCATGAAGGTTCCAGTATTGGAAGCCATCTAGTTTCTTCTGACTGAGACAGTCGGGGGCCCGTGGATAGATTTATGCTAAATATTGATAACGACGAAAACATAAATACTCAGGATATTCAGCCTCCTACAGCTACAAAAGAACTCAGGAATAGAGTTTGTTTGGATATCGCCAGATTCATCTATGAAAATGGGATTCCATTTAATGTTGTTAGGAGTCCGTCGTGAATCAATATGTTACGATCTGTTTGAAGCTATGGAAGAGGATTACAACTTCCAAGCATGTATGAGCCGAGGACTTGGATGCTGAATGAGGAGGTTAAGACAACTTCAAAAATGGTGGATGATGTTAAGAAGACTTGGATTGAGACAGGAGTGACAATAATGTCGGATGGCTAGTCAGATATTCGACATAGAAGTATTATTAATTTTTTGGTCAACAATCCATATGGAACAGCTTTTCTCAAATCAGTAGATGCTTCAAGCTTTATAAAGGATGCACAATTATTGTTTGAAATGTTGGATGAAGTTGTGGAGGAAGTGGGGATGCTTTAGTAGTACAGGTTGTTACTGATAATGCAAGTGCATATAAAGCTGCAGGAAGAATGTTAATGGAGAAAAGGCCTCACCTTTACTGGACTCCTTGTGCTGCACATTGTATGACTTGATGCTTGAGAGGTTGGGACAGTTGCCTCAACATAAATCAGGCATATTGAAGGCCAAATTCGTTAGTAAGTTTATATACAATCATTCTTGGGTACTCGGCTTGATGAGAAAATTCACTTACAAGGAAATTATTAGACCTATTGTTACAAGATTTGCTACTGCATATTTAACATTGCAGAGATTCAAGGAGTTAAGACAACCTTTGGAAGCAATGTTTGCTTCTGAAGAGTGGGATAAAAGTTCATGGGCCAAAAAACAAGAAGGAAAGCAAGTTAAAAAGATTGTTATGAGAGACGATTCATTTTGGCGCAGTACAAATTATGCTTTGAAGACAACATGACCATTAGTAAAGGTGCTTAGAATGGTTGATGGTGAGAGGGCCCCGGCTATGAGATTTATTTATGATTGAAGTTGAAGCAGAAGGAGAAACTCATGTCAATGAAGAAGATAATGAAGCAACTGCCCAAGTATATAAAAGGAAGAAACAAAGTGAGATTGAAGCTTCAAAAAAATTCAAAGGTATTCTTAAATATAATGAATTATTTTGTATGTTACTATTGTTTCATTTTATAGCTAATGAAATATTAACTGATATAGGAGATAAAGGAAAAAATATTATAGATGAAGAAGAGTTTGAGGATGACTTTGACATTAATTATGAAGATTCTTCTGAAGACAATCAAAGTGATGACGAGCCTGCTTTGGGTCTTGATCCTAAGGGGATGTTTTATTTTTAAGTGAGTTTATTTTAAATCTTGTATTCCAGTAATATTATCTTAAAACAAATCTTCAAATTCATAGTTGACATAATATTTTGTTATTTTTTGTCATTATTTATAATTTTAAATTAATTTATTTTAATCGTTTTGAGGCTTACGCCTCGCCTTGTTTAGAACAAACACCTCGATTCCCGATTTCGCCTTTTAAAACCTTGTATAGTGATCATTGTTTCTAAAATAAATTTTAAGTCTCTATTATATGATTGCAACATCTACTTTGCTCACTACACTATTTAGAAGACTTACAAATCCAACACGAAAAATTCAAGTTTGGTTCAACCGATTTAAATTTCAAGTACTTGTACGAAAACCTACTATTGAACTAATTTTGAAAATGATTACATATTGGAAAGGGATTCATAATTAAAATACTTAAGCAATGTGGACGTGAAATGTGGCTTTAAAGTTTTCTCGTTCATCTTTTACAATGCCACTTGTGAGTTTGGCTCACTTAATATTTGTCACCTCCAACAACTCTATCAAATGCCTGCTCCTCTATATTCGTCAAAAATCCAGCTCAATAATGAAATATGAGATCCACGTTCATGATAGGGGACACCATCACTACTCTTCATTAAACCAAAAAGATAAACTCCACAAGTTACATCCTTAGCATGCACCATCAATCATTTATGAAACTTTAAAATCACATAATTTATGTGCATATGCCATTAGTAGCCTGTGGTATATTTCAACCATTTTAATATACAACCCAACCTCTTATAAGGCCTAAGATTGACAATCTAAATGATCTATTTTTCTTACAATCTTTGCAATCTAAACGATCTATTTTTCTTATAAGAAAATAATCAATCTGAATTTTACTATATCCATTCTTATAAGTAATGAGATACCTATTTATTTGCTTAAATAATATCATAAGCTAGAGCAAAATCTAATATAGTCTTACTACCTTCATTAGTTGCTCCAAACTCATAGCCACCATGAATTCTTTTAAAATCCTCTACCTCTCTACCAACATATATATTTAAATCTCCTCAAATAAAAAGTCTATCTTCAAAAGGAATCTTTTGAATTAATTCTTCTAAGTTATTCCAAAATTTTAATCTTTAACCAAATTTTAATTTTAAAAACATATTCAAACATATTTGAGAAGCATAAGCACTTATAATATTAAAAATCTTAGTATCAATAATAATCTACAAAGCAATAATTCTGTCTCCAATTTTACCAATTTTTATAACATTATCCTTCAAACTCTAATCTAGAACTACACTTACACCATTTCTAGTACGACTTCTACCAGAATACCATAGTTTGAATCCTACACTATCAATCTCCTTAACATTCTCTCCAATCGATTTAGTTTCCTGAATGCATTAAATATTTATCTTCCTATGAATCAATAATATCAATTATATCCATTAATTTGTCTGTAAGAGAACATACATTCTACGATCCAATCCGAATTCTAGTTTCATGGACTAGCTTCTTTAACCACATCTGTTCATGATGTAGGAACCCTTGTCTATTTAACACTACACTCGGAAACCGATGCAGCACACACTTCTCATTGTATTCAGTTTATACAGTGTGTGACTTCCAGTGAACTCCCTAGCATTAATACAATGCACTAAAGAATTCATGTCATGATTATTCGACAAGTTTTACACTGATTTTCGACTACCTAACGCAACCCTCCACTTTTCTTATCAAGGACTTTGGACCTAACAATGGTAGTGTTAGTACCTACTACACATAGAGTGCATTAAATCTTTGGAAAATGCAAAGAAAAAAGTTATAGTTGCACTAGAAAGGCTAATTATAAAATTAATGTGAATCAAACATGGAATAAATAAGATTAAACCAAAGAGCGCATTGCTATAATTATATCAAAAGAATTAAGTGACATGGGGAAATACATATAACACAATATGATATAAATGAATAGCAAGGTGGGATTCATAAGGGAACCTATTGAATAGTTGCAAAAAACCAAGTCATGACAACACATATGAGCACATCAAGGGCCTATTTGGAGTTTCAAGAATGAGAGATATTTACAAATCTTCTCAACAAAATGGACCAAAGCAATTTTCTCTAGGATCCACATAGAGGTGGAGGAGAAAGGTCATTAATCCTATTCACTAAAATTTCATATCTTTTGGGGACAATTTTTTATGGGTTTTTTTTTTCTCTAAAAATCTAATTAAAGTTGGCAAAACCTATTTGCTTGTTAATTTTTATTTTTTTAGTTCTTAAGACAAAATGCTTTAATTAAAAAACAAAAACAATTCTTATGTATTTTTAATATTAAAAAATATATTTATTCCCAAACCACATCACAACTCCTTCACTTTAACAGGCACCCTATCATAATCATCTCATTTGTCCTACTCATAGACAAATGCTTCATCGTCAGTTCTCTCGTTAATTCCTATCATGTATGACTTTGTCTATTTGGATCATACTTTGATTACACCCTAGGCAATAAAATAAAATTTGCAATCTCAAATCCCCAACAATGCAATAATTACATAGAAACTCCATCGAGTTGTGAATACACCATGACCCACTTTCTTCCTCCCCTTTCAAATATCTCCAATTGCGATTAAGAAGTAGGGTTTCTAAGTTTATGACTTTTTCCTCTACTTTCATTCAAGCTATTGCTTATCACTACCATGGTGAATTTTAGCATGCATGAAAGCTACAACATTTGCAGCCTCGTCCACATAGATAATGGGAAAACCACCACACTAACCACCAAATTGCGCCCATAGCAGCATCTTCTATCCAAATCTTGAGGACAACATACGCTTTGTGGATTGCCTTGATGAAGAGCAACGCCACACCATCACCATAAAAACTCCAACATCCCTCTCTTCTATCACAATTGCTCCATCAGCCTGATTAATTCCTTCAACCACTTAAAAATTTGCAGCAAGGTTTTCATTGCTACTAGCCTTTATGGTGATGCATGCAAGATAGGATAACAGTATTTATTTTGAAGTCAAGGTATCCCTATCAAGAACCCTAATAGGAACATTCATTCAAAAATTTTTTATTTCATTTAATCTTTTAAATACCTATAAGACACCAAACATATTTTTATTACATACTAGAAATAAAAAAATAGAAAAAAAAATCCCTAAAGGCCCTTTACGATAATGGGAACATTAGCAATGCAACTCTAACATATAACAATAATTGCATCCAATCATAGAATGCTCACGTGAATGAAGATTTTTTCCTGCGATAATGAACTGCAAGTTTCAAAAGTATTACAATCAATTCAACCAATTAATTAAAAAATATAGTAATAAGCAGGGGAATTGCAAAAAAAAATAATAGAGACTTCTTAGGAAGTCTGAAATTGATCAAAAGATAACAAGTTTCATAAAATTAAGTTGGCAAAAAAATAAAAATCGTCGAGAAACAGATACTGACTATTTCCAAACTGGTGGAAGTTTCTTAGTCTTCTTGTAGTAACGAGCCAGACGATGGACCCTGCTCTCCACAAGGATAAGCCGGAACTTTGAGTCCTTATCCTTGCGGTTCCTTTCCAAATGCTTCCTGATGGCAACAGCCTTCTTTATCAAATGATACAGATCTTCAGGAATTTCCGGTGCAAGACCTAGATAACATCACCAGAAGAATAAGAGAAAGAAATAAAAAGGGGATTTTACATACACACCACTTAATTCCTATGTATGATAATCAAACTTCATAAATGAAAAAAAAAGGTGATTATATAAATGAGACTATACCGTGAGCTTTGAGAATCCTGAGAATCTTGCTTCCCGTCACACTCTTTACCTGAGCAATACCGTGAGAATCGCGCAGAATTACACCAATCTGTGAAGGCGTCAGCCCCTTTTTCGCAAACTTGCAAATGTTCTCCTCCACCTAAGCATCAGGAAACTCATAAACACGTATGATTCATTGAATGAGGTTGAATAGGCGAAAGCCAGATGCAACAATAACTTACATCCTGGGAAGAAGTTTTGAGCCAGTTCGGAGGAGTCCTCTTATAAGGCAAAGCCGAAGAGGAAATACCCTTTCTTGAGTGCGAAAAACGGAAATTTAGATCAGTAACAGCTAGGGGAATGAAAACAAGAAAGACAAAGGAAATGTAAGAAATTGACGCAAGGAAAGCAGGGATACCCTCGGCTGTGCATACGACCCATGGCGGCGGAGGTAGACGGCGGCTAAAAGATTAGGGTTTGCGTAAAGAAAATGCAGGTAGGATGGCGAATTGAGAGGAACGAAGGCCAAATTTTTAGACTTAGGGGCTGTTTGACAACAATTGGGATTTAGTAAATCTTCGAAATGTGTTAAATCTTGAAAATTGTTTGGTATGCCAAATGTTAAATTTTGTTAAATCAGAAGAAATTGTTTGATAACATATTTCATGATTTATAGCAGTTAGGTATTAAAATGTGAATAACATAATTATAACTTAAAAATAAATTTATAATAATAAATAAAAAATATAACATGTTATAAATTTAATAATATGTTAATTACAAATTACCCATTAATTATTATTTATACCATTAATTATATATTAAATAATAGATATATTAAGTTATATTAATTAATCTAATTATATTAATATTTAATTACTAATTATATAATTAAGTTGAATTAGATAATTATTTTATGTACTAATTATACAATTAACTATTTAATTAATTTACTTAAGTATTAATAATTTAAATTATATTAATTAAGTTAATGGATTTAACATGCGCACAAAAACTGTTTGGCTGGATTTAGCGTAAATCCGACTTAAATCCCGATACCAAACAGCCCCTTAGTACTAGTTTGGGATAATTTAATTATTATATTTAAATAAATTTTTAGTAAAAAATTTTTGACTAAAAAATTTATATTAAAATTTTATTTTAGAAAACACAAAAAATTATCATAAATTAACCCATATTTTTAGTTTAATTATAGTATATTAAGTGTGCGTAAATAAAATTTTAAATTTTAAAAAATAATTAATAAAATATTAAATTCTATAAAAAATTTTATTAATTAAAAAAACAATTTAAAAATTTACCATTATAAATAATTTTAACAATAAATTTAATAAAGAAAAATTCAAATAAAAAAAAGAATATATAAAAACGATAAATCTATAGTAGAAAACTTTAAAATAAATATTTACTAGAGTATAATTGTAAAATTTAAAGTATATAGTCATTTTTAATTACATCAAAATAAACCATAAAATATAAGAAATTAATCATGATAAATTTCAAGTTTTTAAGCATGCCATTAAAGTTATAAATTGAAGATACTAATGAAAAAAAATTAGCCTTTCAGTTAGCAGAATATGACATCTAAGAAAAATATTTAATGCTAAGAAGTGCATTTTAGATTATCTAAAATTTCTTACAAGAGAGAACGACCTTTATAGTATTAATCACATTTGAAGTATTTGTTCCTCAAGGCAACTAAAATAGACATAAATCAAAGAAAAACTGCTTTAAGAAGTTCTATTGATGTGCATTGAAGTCTTTCTGCTAACTAAAAATGAAATTTTTGTGCATCGACTGATGAATAATAGTTAAAATAAGAAAGTTATCCTATATTGTCAACAATAATAGTTTACAATTGTTAATAATATGAGATGGTTTTCTTACTGCTTTCAAAAGAAAATTTCGTATGAGAAATCGTTTAATTAAAAACTATAATATTATTAGTATTGCTTACTTTGACATATCATGATGAATTCAAAAAATTGGCATGGTTATTTTAATTTTATATAATCTTACCATCTACAAACTTTGATTTGATCTAATATTATTAATATATCAATAACAGTTCGTAAGAACAATTATTATGAGTGACGATTGATGAATCATAATTTGCATGTACAAATGTTATTGATTATTCCATCAATAGCAAAACAAAATTTACATTCCATGTAATAAGAATATACTTGGAATATCATGATGAATTCAAATAAATACATATGATACACTCATATACATATTTACATGTATATTATAATTAATTAATTAAGTATATGAACAATAACATTTTTTTTTTAATGAAGAATAACAATAAGTTGATAGAAATACCTCTATCTACATGGCTGAAAGTATGTATGGCTTTTGTGCTAATTCCACACAATTTATACTGGAATCTCTCTTAAATCGATCTTCTCTTGAAGTTGAGCATGGACATGGATGAATCAAAACTTCAATATTACGAAATTATAATTTTTTAATATATGAATACTCTTGAGATAAAAAAAAAAAATTTTATGATTTAGATGTATAAGAGATAATTACTTCTATTGATGTGAGTTGAAGCCTTGATCATATTATGAAAGCCTCTTTGATGCTGACAAGATTAATGTTGCAAATACAAATCTTTGAGTTTGATTAAAATTTACCTCTTGGGAATTATGCACATATGACTGAAGTAATCCATCAAATGGCTACTCTACATGAAACACATATAATACAATGAGAGGAAAAAAAAAAAAAAGATTTATGATTTAGATGAATATGAGATAATTACACCTATTATTGTGTGTTGAAGCCTTGATCATATTCTAAAAACCTCTTTAAATTAATGTTAACCATATTAATAGAGCAACTACAAAAATTTGAGTTTGTTTCAAATTTACATGAATTTACATGTTGGGAATTTTGGACATTTTGCTTAGGTTGTCCATCAAATGCTTATTGTGCATGAAACACCTATAATATCATGAGAGAAAAATTATGATTTATGTGAATATAAGATAATTATACTTATTCTTCTACATCGAGGACTTGATTCTATTCAAGTGAATCAAACTCAATATAATTACATCTTGAGGATGCTTAACATTCATGATGTTGAAAATCCTTTCTATGAGATATGATGTCTGGGTAAATATATAGAAGAGGATTATTTATTCAAAGTTGACCTATCTATTCAAGTGAGGACGTCTCATGAGACTATCTTAAAAAAGTCGGAGGAAGCTTGAAATATCTGCCCAAACTTCAAAAGTTGTTTTTAAACGATTACTAAATAATGATGAGCAATAACCATTGTCTAAGAAGAAGAATATAGATGATGCTTTAGCAAGCAATAATAAATGTCATAAAGAAATCCTCTTAGGATGTTTAATCTAAGGTTGTTGTCAAAGCATTATTTGATGACATTTAACCTGTGCAAAATAGGCTGAATCGAATCTCCTTGGGATTGAACATCTAGAAATTGAGGTACAATAAAAATTGTGTATTTCTCAAATCATGGATAAAGCATTGTTTGATGACAATAAAGATTGTGTATGACCTCACAATGTTTCTAGAAAAATATCTAAATTATTTCTAAGTGTTTCTTCATTATTGTTAAAGTTTAAAAGTCTGAACTCTATAGCTTAGGACTCCAATATCAATTGGTACAACTGCTTCTATGCCAAATCAAAGGTTATATAAAGTTTAAGCCCAGAGAATATTTAAATATTCTTCAACTCATTTCCCCTTAGCCTTCCCCAAATCTGTCTTCAGTTCTTTTAGTATAGTTTGATTTGTGACATCCGTCTATCCATTTGCCTGAGGATGGGCTACGACTGTGTGCACTAGTTGTATATGAAAATCCTTATAAAATGTCATAAAGATTTTTTCATTGAATTGAGTTCCATTGTCTTTGATGATCTTCAAAGGAATGCCAATATGATATATTATATTCTTCCATACAAATTATTTAGTATTGGCTTCTATAATTTTTGTCAAAAGTTCAGCCTTTACCTACTTGATGAAGTAGTCCACACCTAGAAAGAAAAAATTTTGTTGTCCTACAACCATAAGGAAAGGTCTCATTATATCAATTCTCCATTAGGCAAAAGGCTATGGGATTTGCAATGATAAAAGTTCTATGGTGGGTTAATGGGTGAGATTGGAGTGCAATTGATAGTAATTACACCTCTATGTGAATTATACTGCATCTTTATTCATGGGGGCCAGTAAAATCCTTATATCATGATTTTGAAGGCTAGCACTCTTTCCTCCAAGTGCTCCACACATAAACTTGAATACACCTCTCGAAGCACATACTCAACTTCTGAAGGTGGGTGGCATTTGAACTATGGTTTAGTAAAGGTTTGTTTATATAACTCTCCACCAATAATAATGAAGTTTATTACATGCCTCGAAAGTCATGCTACATCAATTAGATCTTCGGGTAGCACCCCTTCTTGCAAGAAATATAATATATGATCAATTTAAGAGACCTCCTTCGACTCATCAATTAATTATATGACTCAAGATTGTTCAATGTTTGGGAAGTGTATTTCCTCGACATATTTTCTTTTGGAAGTATCTCCAGTCTGTGATATAAAAAGTTTTGACAGGGTGTTGGCCCAAGCATTTTTCCCTCAAAGTATATTAATAGTTTCATACTTCTCTATATAACTGAGAAGTGAATTCACCATATTACAAAACCGTGCTAAATGCGGGTTATTAACATCAAATTCTCCCACCACCTAAGAGACAACCTGTTGCAAATTGATATGAAACACCATGTTCTGTACATCGTAATTTATGGTCAGCCTTAATCCAATAGTGAGGGCTTTAGATTTGATAATATTATTTGTTACATGAAATTTTAATTAGAGCTTATATTCAAGCGTAACATGCTGTGGGGAGATTAATAAGATTCCAGTCCCATCACTAGAACTTCCAGAAGCTCTATCAATATATATATATATATATATATGCCTAGTATGGGAGAAAAGAAGAAGAAGCTTGTGCACTCAACCATATAATCTGTAAGTTCTCATGACTTGGTGTTGATCCTAAGCAGGTAATGTATGTCAAATTCTCCTAATTTTATCGACCACTTGATTAGTCTTATTGGATGCTTCTAGTTTTTAGAGGATATTGTTGCAACAGAGGAATCCAGCTTGAGAATGTATTTTTTTATGATAGCAAAATATTATTATTATGTTAATTTTATCATTTCTCCTAGTATGTACTGGACATTTTCTATTCATTATATGTGTGTACTAATATTTCAGGGAATCATACTCCAAACTGTTGAAGTCTTTAAGATAGACTAAATAGGGTTTCATATAATAAAGTCTATAAAACTTTATTTTTTTATTTTTCTTGAGTCTGAGAGAGAGTGTAATTATAATTAGATAATCGGGTACACACACACACTTGGGGAGAGAGTCAAAACTTAAAATTTAAAACTAATCATATTGTATGATTTACAATCATACTGGACGATTTGTCATATTTTTCTTCCAAAATGAAGTTAATCAAATCATGTATTTTATTTTTGTATTATTCGTGTTGTATGATGCTAATTCATACTGACGATTGACAGAATACGAAATCGGGTGTGTACCAATTCATCCCAAATGAATTCATTTTTTTTTATATTATTCATACTATATGATGTTAATTCGTACAGACGACTGTAGAGTACGAAATGGGGTCTCCCACGTTTATACCAAATGAAGCATGATTTGTGCTAATGTTCATATTATACGATGTCAGTTCGTATAGACGACTGATATAGTATGTAATAAGGTTCATACATGATTGTACTAAACCAATAGGTTCAATTTTAAACTATTCATATAATACGATGTTAGTTCATACAGATGACTAACATAGTAGGAAATATGGTTTGTACATGATCGTACTTGGAGTTTTTAAATATTCATATAGACAATCTACGATTGTATTGTATGAACTAAAGTTTTTTTAATTGTAATTTTCAATTTTTGGGGCGATTTTTCTTGTATTTTTTATATAAGAGTCCTAGAAACTGACACTAAAAACCTTTAATGAAATTTTCTCTTGAGAGTGGCCATTGAGTGTGAGTGTTTGAGAGAGATTGTGATAGTGAATTATTAGAGATCAAGTGAGAGAGAGTTGTGAGGGATTCACAAGGTTACCCAAAGCGAGAATCTCTTTGTCTTCTTCAAATTTCTACTCATCTTCTCTGAAGGCTTTTGAAAAAAATTGTCAACATTGTGTCGAGGTACTCTTCCTTCATCAGAAGGGTGAAAAAGGATAAAGGTACCTACCATCACCAGGAGGGTGAAAAAGGATGAAGGTTCTCTACCGTCACAAGGAGGGTGAGAAAGGATTAAGGTTCTCTATCATCATTAGGAGGGTGATAAAGGATGTCGGTACTCTGCCGCACTGGGTTAGTGGAAGAGAGTTTGTAAGGGCTTATTTGACTTACTATGGGGGCTAAAGGAGAGTCATTTTGATTTAGTGCAATACATGTAGAAGGAGTCTTCAAGGGGTGGATATAAGTCTAGTTTGGACCGAACCACTATAAATTTGGCATTCTTCTATTCATTTTAATTTTTCTGTATTTTTACTTTTCTGCACTTTAAAATTTTATGGTTGAAAAAACTTTATGATAATCATTTTATTTCACAACTGCATATTTCAGGATCATTGCTTAAAATTTCTAAAAATAGTTTTTGACAATCCAAGAATTTTTTTAAATTATCCATTCACCTCTCTTAATTAGCCTTGGGACAGTTCAATAAGGTCTAACAACCTACTCAAACTTTTAGATATTTCTTAATGAGAGATTTGTATAAATTCTACTTGTATGAGCCTAAAATATAGGCGTAACTTTTTAGCTGAAAAGATTAATGTCAATGATGTTTTAGCTTCCAATGGGTAGCTTTTCTCTATCTTAGAAATTATCTTACTAACATAATATATGAGACATTATATAATATTTTCCTCTCAAACTAAGACCAAGCATATATCATACAAAGAAATAGCTAGACATATGTATAACATTTCTCTATGTATTGGCTTTAAAAGTAGTTGAGGTGAAGCTAAATATATTCAGAGTTGTTTAAAAGCCTCCTGATACTCTTCTATTCACTGGAATCCTGAGTTATAACCTCATTCTAGTATCCTGAAGAAAGGAAGGTATTTATCTCTTAAACGGGCCAAAAAGCAAGACAGAGTTGTAATTCTTCCATTTAGTCATTAGACTTTCTTGATATTTTTTAGGGACATTGTATCTGTTAGTGCCTTAATCTTTTTAGGATTAGCTTTATTCCCTTGGGTGGGTAACCATGAATCCCAAAAATTTTCTCGAAATGAATTCAAAAGCACATTTATCATGAATGAGCTGCATGTTATAGTGTTGTAGAAGGTTAAAGCATTTATCCCATTCAGAGATATATTATCATTTTTAAAACTTCTCACCAATATATTTTATACATATACTTCCATAATATACCCAATAAGGTCTTTAAAAGATTTATTCATGAGGTGCTGGTATGTTGCCTCAGTATTTTAAGTTTGAATGGCGTGATAAGATAATAGTAGAGTCTTTTATATGTTCAGAAGCTATTGCCTCCTGATTTGCAGAATCCATGCTTATCTAGTTGTAGCCAGAGTAGGCATCTATGAAGCTTAGCATTTTGTACCTGAATGTAGTATTAACTAGTTGGTCAATATGAGGGAGTAGAAAACTATCCTTTGGGCATGATTTATTAAGCTTTGTATAGTCCACACTCATTCTCCAATCTCTACTAGCTTTCCTAACCATGATGGCATTGGCTAGCCATATGAGATAGTGTGCATCCCGTATAAATCTAGCTTCTAGGAGTTTATCGACTTCTTGTTCTATTACTTTTTAGCGATTCAGTGCGAAATTTTGCTTCTTCTAGAAAATTAACTTGTTGCAACTCGAGCTTATGAGTTTATATTTTTAGTGATAATAAATAGTATGGCTCACTTTCTATTGTCTACATGTACTTACATTATATGTTTATTTGTGTGTGTACTAACTTTTTAGGATTATGATGCACCACTCAAGGCTCAAGATTTGATAGAACTATTATTTCTATAATTTTCATTGATGTATTTTTTTATTTCTTGAGTCATGTCCTATAAGGGTGTATGCTTGCTCTATAACCTTGCATACACACAATTGGGGTTTTTTCTTCTGTCTATTTTTAGAGTTTTTTGTTTTTGATCACATCATCTGGATAATCTATAAATCATCCTAAACAATCCGTCAAAGAACAGAAACCCTAATTAGGGCATCCTGGTTATGGCAGCCATCTTTTAGCACATTGTTATGGATGATACTGTTCAGTTATGCCTAAATTAATATAGTAATTAAGGAAAGCAATTAAAGTTTGATTGACTTGATCATATCATTCTGGATGATCGTAGGATCAGCCTGGACGATCAATTCAAAAACATTTATTGCTCCTAGATGATCAAGCATCGGCCTGCTTCCATTCAGGGCGATTATCTAGATGATCTTTGATGTTTTGAACTAATCATACAGAATAATCATGAGATCGTCCTAGACGATCAAGTCATTTTTACATAATCTAGATTCCCATCCAAGGCGATGTTCTGGATGATATTCTATGATTTGTACTAATCGTGCATGATAATATACTATCGTCCAAGACAATATAATCAAATTTACTTCTATTCATACCAAATCATCCTGACTGATTGAGCTAAAATGTAAGTTTTACAATTCTATTTAAAGGCCTCTTATTTTCTCAACAAGATTGTCTTTGGCAGCCATTGAAGCTTCATTTTTTCTGGAGAAAACTTGAAGAGAGAGCTTGAAAGGGAGAGAGAAAAGGGTGGAGTTTGAGAGAGAGAGAGAGAGAGAGAGAGAGAGAGAGAGAGAGAGAGAGAGAGAGAGAGAGAGAAGATCCTTGGAGGGGGTTTCAAGGGAGTGTGGAGGGGGTTTCACATGATTGCTCCGGCAAGCTTGCGCCTTAGTACCATCAGATTCAAGGCTCATTTTGAGGGAAGTTTTGGGAAGAAGAAGAAGATCTCTTTGGTGTCAAAAGACCCGGCTACTTCACCGCATCGGGGAAAGTGGAAGCAATTTTGTAAGGGCTTCTCCGCCTAGCTGTAGGGGCTAAAGGAGAGACACTGAGTTTATTGTAATACTTGGAGGGTACCTCTAAGGAGTGGACGTAGGTCAAGATTTGACTGAACCACTATAAATCTGGTGTATTTTTTCCTTTATTATTTTCACATTTAATTTTTTTTTACTTTGATTTTCTTTATGGTGAATTTTGGTTTGGTTTGAGTTTGTGTTTTGATTGAGAAATTTTTTATAATACCAATTCACCCCCCCTCTTGGTTAGCCTTGGGCTAGTTTATAAGGGCTTAACATTCTTAAGGAACTTTCAAGTATCAGGCGAGATTCATAAAAACAAGTTTTTAAAAACTTCTAAATTTTGATCCATGGCTAATTTTTGTAATCATAATATTGCGGAAGGTTATTCAATCACAAGACCACTTTTATTTGAAAATATTACTTTTGATTTTTAAAAAATTTGCATGTCTATTTTTTTGCAATCAATTTATTATCGAATATGACAAATGATTTTAACTAGTTATTTTGTACTGTCATGTGTTATAGATGAAATTAAAAAATATATTCCTTTTAATTAATGGAGTATGGAATATAAAATCAATGCTCAATTGAATACTAAATCGTTAAACTTTTTTTCTGTGCTTTAAATTTTGAAGATTGTATGTTTGTATCTACGTGCACTACTGGCAAGGAAATTTGGGATAAATTACACCTTATATACAAAGGCACTAGTGAAATTAAGCAATCAAGGTTGAATACTTTAATACATGATTATGAACTATTTTACATGAAACCTTATGAGATGATCTTAGACATGTATATTAGGTTTATTCAAATTATGACATTATTATATGCTTTAGGTAAAGAATTTGCAAACTTTAAAAAAGTCAATAAAATTCTATGTTGTCTACTTGATAAGTTTAATGCCAAAGTTGTTGTTATTTATGAATAAAAAAATTTGAATGAATATTCTATTGATAATTTGATTGGCTCACTCATTTTCTACGAGCAGAGTTTGGGCCAAAGACTTTTGGATACAGGTAAAATGATAGAACTAAACGCTGAAAATATGGAGAAAAGTGGCTTAGTTGGTGACAAAAGCAATGACTTATCAAGCAAATTGAAAAGTTCACAAAAGTATAAGCATCAATAAAAGTGGAATAAAAATGGTGAGAATGTTAAAATTTCTTCTGATGTTGTTTGCTTTGGATGTACGAAATTAGGATATATGAAAAATCAGTGCCCAAATTTAAGAACTCTTCTACAAAAGAAAAGGGTAAAGCTAAGCAATTTCTAACAAGGGCAAGCAATGAAAAGCAAAAAATATCCTGGGCAGACCTATCTTCTGACTCATCAGATCATGAGCAAGATGATGTTTAAAACCCTTGTTTATGTGTTTATTTATTTGTGTATGCATGTTTTTTGTTATTTTTTTATTTGTTTTTTGTGTTTTTCTTTAGGTTTATTTATTTTTTTCATTCTTTTTCTTTTATGTGATTATTTTCAAATTTTCCTTTTTGTGAAGTTCTTTCTGATCAACACACACTTTTTACCTTTCTAAAATAAAAAACCTACCTCCTATTTTTCTTGAATTCTTATATAAGTTGTGGTTGACTTCTATAAAAACAATCAAAGGGAGGAAACTCATGATTTTCTTTAAGAGATTATTTTACTTTTGATTCAAAATCTTCAACATATTATAAATTGGATTTTGAAACTGATCTTTTTCATCTCCCTATATTTTATCTATCGCATAGAGATTTTTTGCAAATTATTGTACCTATCTCATAAATTTGTTAATCAAGTAGTTTGTTTTGTCAATAGGATATGTTTACTTTTGTTTTTAAGATTTTAGAAAGGTAGCATAATTACAAAAAAAAATTGGCTAATGACGTCAAAACTGAAAAAAAGGGAATACACGAAGTGTATCAATAATAATAAAAAAAGGAAGCACAAAGTGTATAAAAAATTAAAAGATGCGCAGTGCGCCAACTAATTGACAAGAGGCATAAAATGAGCTCACAAAATATAATGCTTACCATTATTGTACTTCTTAAAGCTTATGAAAACCCTTGATACTTTCAATACTTGAGCTTGAAAATCATGATTCCTAATTCACCAATTCTTGTATTAATCTTATATTAGATATGTTTTATGGAAGGAGTTTTGAAAAAAAATAGTGTTTCTTTTTCTGATTTGTTCCTTGATTTAGAAATTGGATTAAAATATTTTTGAGCATTTAAAAGAACTTGAGCTTGGATTAATAATTTCTGAATTTCTAACGTTCTAGGTTATACGTTGTCAATACATTCTTAACTGAGTTTTTTGAACAAAATCAATAGGTAACTTTCTCATTTTAAGAATATTTGATTTTTTCTTCACTTAATCAGGGATCGTTTTTTTACTTTTAATCATTTTTTATTGTCCTGATTGTTTGTGCCCCTCCTCTTTCTGATAATATCAAAAGGGGGAGAATTTAATATTTGTATCCGTACTGTTGTATCTATATTTAGAAAAAAAATAAAAAAATATATTATCTTCCCCTATCTTTTTAATGGTTATTCTAGTGACGAGGAGAATAGGAGAAATTATTTTTAATTTTACAAATTCAACCAGTAATTTTTGTTATCATAAAAAAGAGAGAGATTGTTGCAAATTGAGTTTTTAAGTTTATGTTTTTGATGATAATAAACATTGTGACTCACTTTCTGTTATCTACATGTATTTGCATTATATGTTTATTTTTGTGTGTACTAACTTTTCATGATTACGATGCACCACTCAAGGCTCATGATTTAATAGAACTATTATTTCTGTAATTTTCAATGATGTATTTTTTGATTTCTTGAGTCATGTCATATAAGGGTGTATGCTTATTTTGTAACCTTGCACACACACACTTGGGGTTTTTTCTTCTATCTATTTTTAAAGTTTTCTATTTTTGGTCACATCATCCGGGACGATCCATAAATCGTCTTGGATGATCCGTCAAAGAACATAAATCCTAATTAGGGCATCCTGGTTATGGTAGTTATCTTTAAGCACATCATCTTGGATGATATTCATATCGGCCGGGATGATAGGCTCAAATCAGAAAGAATCAGCTATCAGATCTATTTAGGCAGTTTTATTTTTTAATTATCATATAAGTCATCGTCCTAGATGATATTGTTTAGTTATGCCTAAATTGATTTGGTAATTAAGGAAAGCAATTAAGGTTTGATTGACTCGATCATATCATCCTAGACGATCGTAGGATCCGCCTGAATGATTAGTTCCAAATCCTTTGTTGCTTCTGGTCAATCAAGCATCGGTCTAACTCTATTTAGGGTGATTATCTAGATGATCTGTGATGTTTTTAACTAATCGTACAGGACGATCACGAGATTGTCTTGGGCGATCAAGTCAGCTTTTCATCATCCAAACTCCCATCCAGGGTGATGTTCTGGACAATATTCTATGATTTGTACTAATCGTACAAGACGATATACTATTGTCCTGGACTATATGATCAAATTTCCTTCTGTTCATCTCAAATCATATTGGCTGATTGAGCTAAAATTATATGATCATACAGGACTATAGGAATATTATCTTGGACGATAATGTTGGTTTTGCAATTCTATTTAAAGGCCTCTTATTTTCTTAACAAGAGTGTCTTTAGCAGTCATTGAGGCTTTGTTTCTTATGGAGAAAACTTGAAGAGTGAGCTTGAAAGGGAGATATGAAAGGGTGGAGTTTGAGAGAGAGAGAGAAGATCCTTGGAGGGGGTTTTAAGGGAGTGTAGAGGGGGTCACATGGTTGCTCCGGTAAGCTTGCGCCTTAGTACCCTCGGATTCAAGGCTCATCTTAAGGAAAGTTTTGGGAAGAAGAAGATCTCTTTGGTGTCAAAGGACCCAGCTAATCTACCGCACCGGGGAAGTTAGAAGTGATTTTGTAAGGGCTTCTCTACCTAGCTGTGGGGGCTAAATGAGAGATATTGAGTTTAGTGCAATACTCGGAGGGTACCTTCAAGGAGTGGATATAGGTCAATGTTTGACCGAACTACTATAAATTTAGTGTGTTCTTTCCTTTATTATTTCTACATTTAATTTTCGTACTTTGATTTTCTTTGTGGTGAATATTGGTTTGGTTTGAGTTTGTATTTTGATTGAGAAATTTAACAAACTTTCATAACTTACATAATTGGTTTATTTTAAGGGAGTGCATAATTATTTCAGAGTTGATTCTAGGCATATCAGCTAGACTCTATGCAGTATTATCTTGGTTCATGCATAAAAAATTAATATTTTTTCCTTTCCTTTGTTTAATAGTAAAGACCTGATTTACGCAATTATTATAGGGTGCTCGTTTGATGTGGAGACATAAGTAAGGTATTCCACAAGAGAATCTCTTTAAGAAATATCTTTGTGATGGAGGTCAAAATCTTTAATGCTTAGGGTAATTGATGGACATGGCTGAGCTTGCTTAAGATAACAAGATTGTATTAATTATTGATCTCCACAAACCATATCAATCTCAATTGGGGTTAAAAATTAAAGTTTGAGGAGTGGAATGGAGATGAAAACCCTAAAATTTTTTTGAATGTGCCTTCTAAAGATATCATTATAGGTTGACTCAAATTTTTCCAAAATAAATTGGATTGTGTGAGTGCCTTACTGAGGAAACTCCCCAAATATGATTGGGAGGCTAATCTTCTCTTCTACTCATACGAGTCGATTATCACCCATATAAACCCACCGAGCTTCTATTATCAACTAAAATTCTTTTTATGTTGTAACATGGGTCGCCATTCCCCAAATTAATTACGAGTGGATCTTGATGAGGAGTCTTGACCCCATACATGTTGAAGTCATAAAAAGTAATAAAGTGGGTATCATGAGACTTTTTTCAGTGCTGGCTCCTTATTCACTGCAAGTAAGATTTTGTTAGATAATAATGGCCCCCTTAGAAGATGATTATAATCTCACCAAGCATTTGATGAGTATTCTATAGTTGTCTTTGTGTAGGTTTTCCTGTAGTAGGAGCGTCCTTATGACCAGGTCAAATTGGAATGAATCATCTAAGGTAGTCTTGTCAGATAAGTCTCTTGATTTCATTATTGAGCTATTTACATACTTTAGATGAGTGTCTATAACTATATTAGAAGTTACAATATTGCTCCTAGTTTCTTGAATTTGGTTTTAAAAGATTTTATCACTTATTATTTTCTTCATCTCGAATGGCTATCCCTATATTTTCCCAAGATGCGTTGAGTGGTGTATACCCCTCTTATTGAGGATCACGTCATGGTTGTAAGGGTCAAGAGGGTAAGTTATAGTTTCCATGTTTCTTTAATTATGATGAAGAATTGTTTATCATAGGTGCATTTTTACACTTTTTATTTGTTTGCTCAAATTGCTTCCTATGTTCAGATTTATACCTCTACACAATGAATCAAGTCAATATAAAATTGAGCTTTTCCTCACATAAGTATCGAGTAAAATAGGTCAGGACGAAGCCTTCCAAAGAAAACTTATCTTAGCAATTTGGGATCTACCTCTAGAATTTGTCGAAGCCTTAGTGGAGAATCTTTGAAAGTATTCCTTGAGTGACTCTTCTTCAATATGGAGAATCCTAAAGAGGTGGGAATAGTCTTTAGCAATTCTTTGATTTGCAATAAATTGTTCGATAAATAGTTTGGCCAACTTGACGAACATGGGAATAGTTCCTTCTTGAAGCTGGAGACATAAGTAAGGTATTCCACAAGAGAATCTCTTTAAGAAATATCTTTGTGATGGAGGTCAAAATCTTTAATGCTTAGGGTAATTGATGGACATGGCTGAGCTTGCTTAAGATAACAAGATTGTATTAATTATTGATCTCCACAAACCATATCAATCTCAATTGGGGTTAAAAATTAAAGTTTGAGGAGTGGAATGGAGATGAAAACCCTAAAATTTTTTTGAATGTGCCTTCTAAAGATATCATTATAGGTTGACTCAAATTTTTCCAAAATAAATTGGATTGTGTGAGTGCCTTACTGAGGAAACTCCCCAAATATGATTGGGAGGCTAATCTTCTCTTCTACTCATACGAGTCGATTATCACCCATATAAACCCACCGAGCTTCTATTATCAACTAAAATTCTTTTTATGTTGTAACATGGGTCGCCATTCCCCAAATTAATTACGAGTGGATCTTGATGAGGAGTCTTGACCCTCCATGTTGAAGTACTAAAAAGTAATAAAGTGGGTATCACGAGACTTTTTTCGGTGCTGGTTCCTCATTCACTACAAGTAAGATTTGGTTAGATAATAATGGCCCCCTCTGACGATGATTATAATCTCACCAAGCATTTGATGAGTATTCTATAGTTGTCTTTGTGTAGGTTTTCCTGTAGTAGGAGCGTCCTTATGACCAGGTCAAATTGGAATGAATCATCTAAGGTAGTCTTGTCAGATAAGTCTCTTGATTTCATTATTGAGCTATTTACGTACTTCAGTTGAGTGTCTATAACTATATTAGAAGTTACAATATTGCTCCAAGTTTATTGAATTTGGTTTTAAAAGATTTTACCACTTATTATTTTCTTCATCTCGGATGGCTATCCCTATATTTTCCCAAGAAGCGTTGAGTGGTGTATACCCCTCTTATTGAGGATCACGTCATGGCTGTAAGGGTCAAGAGGGTAAGTTATAGTTTCCATGTTTCTTTCATTATGATGAATAATTGTTTATCATAGGTGCATTTTTACACTTTTTATTAGTTTGCTCAAATTGCTTCCTATGTTCAGATTTATGCCTCTGCATGATGAATCAAGTCAATATACAAATGAGCTGTTCCTCACATAAGTATCTAGTAAAATAGGTCAGGACAAAGCCTTCCAAAGAAAACTTATCTTAGCATTTTGGGATCTACCTTTAGAATTTGTCGAAGCCTTAGTGGAGAATCTTTGAAAGTATTCCTTGAGTGACTCTTCTTCAATATGGAGAATCCTAAAGAGGTGGGAATAGTCTTTAGCAATTCTTTGATTTGCAATAAATTGTTCGATAAATAGTTTGGCCAACTTGACGAACATGGGAATAGTTCCTTCTTGAAGCAAGTAGAACCTAAACATGCTTTCCCTTTGAGGGTAGTAAGAAATACTAGATTGAGGAGTGCATCTGAGGCACATTGGATATACATAATAATTCTATAATGATGATATGTATAATTCTATGCTTAGAAATTTGAAACCCATAGGAATGAAGTTTTTAAGGATGGCTTCAACTAGGCGAGATTATTGCACATGATTTCATATCTTAAAGGGAACGCTTCTCAAACTAGTCATCACATTTTATCTCATAGAGTGTTGTATATAAATTCATCAATGCCAAGTTGGACCAAGCCCTCGATAGTGATCGAAGGAACATTGATTGGTTATCTTGTGTGAAAGGGATGGGTAGAACTCATCATTTTAATTAGGTCAATGTCATGATGTAACGGGGGATAACTCCTTAACTGAGGGAAAGGGAACACTGTCCCAGCTAGTGGAATATCTTGATGGAGATGAATCTCCTCTTTTTATACTAGGACAAGTTGTCGCGTTCCTCATAGAAGTTGAAGGATCTTATTATGTGATTCCTATATTTTGTGGATGTGCTCTTCTAGGAAGGTGAATTTATTAGTTTTGGAATTTAAGATAAAGGGGAAGAAAATAAAAAATAAAGTAAAACAACATTTTAGGATTAGATGGGGGCAATTAAAAAATATTACCAAAAATATTTTTAAGAGTAAAATTTTTGATCTTAAGATTTTGTCTGTACATGAGGATGCTAATGTTATGTTGGAAAAAAGTGGCTAGTGATATTAAGAATATTGCAAAAGATGTGCTTGGAGTATCAAAGGGAAAAGCTTATAATTGTAAAAATATTAGGTGGTGGAATCCAAATGTGTAAGAAAAGATTAAAAATAAGAATATTTATTATAAAAATTGGTTTAATTCTGAAAATTTTGATAATTGGGAAAGATATAAAGAGGCTCGTAAGGAATCTAAAAAAGCAAAATACGATGCAAAGACATTAGCTTTTAGTGATTTATATAATAGATAAATACTAAGGAGGGAGAAAGATATATGTATAAATTAGCCAAACAAAGAGATAGAAGTTGTAAAGATTTAGTTCAAGTGAAGGGTATTAAGGATGAAGATCAAAAAAATACATTTCTTAGAAGATGATATTCAACAAAGGTGGATGAGATATTTTGCTAAACATTTTAATGAAGATTGTGAAAATAAGATTGACTGTAGTGACCTTAGCACCCTAAATGAAAATAAAGATTTTTGTTTTTATTGGCTTATTAGTAAAATCAAAGTTAGAGAGACTTTAAAGAAAATGAATGGTGGAAAAGCTGTTGGACATGATGATATTCCAATAGAGGTGTGGAAATGCTTAGGAGATAAAGGAATTTCTCGGCTTACTAAACTTTTTAATACTGAGATCATACAATATGAATAGTTCAGGAAAAAATTGATGTTCATCGGGAAAAAAAGTGGCCCATTCTTTTCATACTCTGGATGTAGTCTATACAAATGGCACTTTGTACAGTACGATCAGTTTAGACAAATTTCAAGATCATCGGGATGAAAAGAGACCCAATCTTTTCGTACTCTAGACATCGTCTGTGTAAAGGTAACTTCATAGAATATGATTTGTTCAAAAAAATTTTGATGATCATTAGGATGAACTTGCATGTATCTATTTCTTACTCTGGATGTCATTTGTGCGAAGATCTCTTCGTATAGTAGGAACAATACTTAAAAATTTTCTTTCGTTGGTTCATATAACTGCTTGTTGGAGGAAATAACTGACAAATCATCCTGTATAAATGTAAATCGTACAGTATGATTAGTAAAAAAATTAGAAATTTTTAACACTCCCACAGTGTGTGTGTGCATGGTTTCTCAAATATAATCACACTCTCTCAGACTCAATAAAAATAAAAAATACAGACTCCATTTATAATGAACCCTATTTTAATAAGATTTGAAGTCTTCAACAATCTGGAGTATAATTTTCCTAAAATGTTAGTACACAAAAAATAAAAGCAATATATCCAATATATGTTAGAAGAAACTATAATCAAAATAATAATATTTAGAATCATCAAAAACACACATGATATGAAAAATATAGTTATGAAAACTAAGTGGAAATAGAAGGAACATAATTTTTTTTTAAAAAAATATTTTTTAATATTTTAGATGTTGAATACAAAGTGATCTTTATGGAGCATAGGTTCCAACTTAACCCTTATGTTGAAAATTGTAGGGAACTCTAAGAGGTTAAAAACACTCTTTTTAAGCTTCAAGAATATGAGGAAGTTTATTGGAAACAAAAAGTTGCTTCTAAGCATCTCATTAAGGGTGATAACAATACAAAGTATTTCATGCTTAGGTTTAAAAGAATAGGGCCAAAATTTCATTCATAAAATTCATCTTTCTGATGGTTGTTATACTGAGGATGTTGGGGAAATTGCTCAGTATTCTATGGATCATTTCACCAATTTTTTTAATAAAACTTTTGTGGCTATACCTATTGAATTTTCTTGCCTCATCCCTTCTATAATTAATGAGGATGATAACAATGCTTTGATTATCCCTCCTTCCATTGAGTAAGTTAAACAGACTATTTTTCCTATGAAGGTGGATTCTATTGGTGGCCCTAATGGTTATATTACCAATTTTTTTTTTCAAAAAAGCTTGGAAACCGAGTTATACCGAGCTGTACCGAGAAATACCGAGTTGTACCGAGTTTTTCTGAAAAAAACTCGGTACAACCTTTGTATAACTCGGTATTTGCTCGGTAAAGCCTGATATAACTCGGTATTGGGTCTTCAAATGATGGTATTCTTCGTTATTGTTTGACATTACTCGGTATTTGCTCGGTACATCTCGGTATTTGGCAGGAATTTGCCTCCGACCGGATGTTCCTCTACGTCCGGTCGGAGGACATAATAATTGTTCTAAAAAGGGGCCCATTCTTTTCATACTCTGGACGTAGTCTATACAAATAGAACTTTGTACAGTACGATCAGTTTAGAAAAATTTCAAGATCATCGGGATGAAAAGAGACCCAATCTTTTCGTACTCTGGACATTGTCTGTGTAAAGGTAACTTCATAGAATATGATTTGTTAAAAAAAAAAATTGATGATCATTAGGATGAACTAGCATGTATCTATTTCTTACTCTGGATGTCGTTTGTGCGAAGATCTCTTCTTATAGTAGGAACAATACTTAAAAATTTTCTTACGCTGGTTCATATAACTGCTTAATAGAGGAAATAACTGAACAAATCATCCCGTATAAATGTAAATCATACAGTATAATTAGTAAAAAAAAATTACAAATTTTTAACACTCCCACAGTGTGTGTGTGCATGGTTACTCAATTATAATCACACTCTCTCAGACTCAATAAAAATAAAAAATACAGACTCCATTTATAATTAACTTTATTTTAATATGATTTGAAGTCTTCAACAATCAGGAGTATAATTTTCCTAAAATGTTAGTACACAAAAAATAAAAGCAATATATCCAATATATGTTAGGAGAAACTATAATCAAAATAATAATATTTATAATCATCAAAAACACACATGATATGAAAAATATAGTTATGAAATCTAAGTTGCAATAGATGGAACATAAATGTTTTTTTTTTAATATTTTTTAATATTTTAGATGTTGAAGACAAAGTGATCTTTATGGAGCATAGGTTCCAACATAACCCTTATGTTGAAAATTGTAGGGAACTCTAAGAGGTTAAAAACACTCTTTTTAAGCTTCAAGAATATGAGAAAGTTTATTGGAAACAAAAAGTTGCTTCTAAGCATCTCATTAAGGGTGATAACAATACAAAGTATTTCATGCTTAGGTTTAAAAGAATAGGGCCAAAATTTCATTCATAAAATTCATCTTTCTGATGGTTGTTATACTGAGGATGTTGGGGAAATTGCTCAGTATTCTATGGATCATTTCACCAATTTTTTTAATAAAACTTTTGTGGCTATACCTATTGAATTTTCTTGCCTCATCCCTTCTATAATTAATGAGGATGATAACAATGCTTTGATTATCCCTCCTTCCATTGAGGAAGTTAAACAGACTATTTTTCCTATGAAGGTGGATTCTATTGGTGGCCCTAATGGTTATATTACCAATTTTTTTTTTCAAAAAAGCTTGGAACATCATTTGTAAGCATTTATGTGCTGTTGTTCAAGATTTTTTTGCTTGTAACATTATTCCTAAAATTTTCTCTAGTACTTCGATTGTGCTTATTCCTAAAAAGGTTGCAATTAATACATGGTACAATTTTCATCCTATTAGTCTATGCTCCTTTTTCAGTAAGCTCATATCAAACATTTTGATGATTACTCCCTTGATTTCTAAAATAATTTCTCTTAATCAAATCGGCTTTATCAAAGGTAGTGCTATAATTAAGAATATTTTACTTGCTCAAGAACTCATTCATGATCTTGACTTTAGAGTGACAGGTGGGAACATTATTTTTAAGCTTAACATTACTAAAGCATGTGATAACATTAAATGGACTTCTCTTTATTCCATTTACAATTATTAGGTTTTTTTTTATGGTTTTATTAAGCTAATTAAAAATGGTATTGAATGCTCTTACTTTTCTATCATTATCAATGGTAAAAATAATAGGTTTTTTAAATTCTCACATGGTTTAAGACAAGGTGATCCTATTTCCCCTACTCTTTTTATTATTGTTGTTGAATACCTTTATAGGGGTCTTACTCATCTGTATGGAAGGCATCCTAATCTTAATTATATAATATTAGGTGGTTTTACTATCTCTCATTTATGTTTTGCTGATGATGTTATCATCTTTTCTAATGCTCCTTGAATACGATTAATATTCTTACTAGATTTTTGCATAATTTTAAGATCATAAGTACCATTACTTTGAATAAAAATAAGTGTTGCTTTATTGGCACTAAAAACATGTTTGCTAATTGTATTATGCTATTAGAGATCTTAATGGTCTTATTCAAGGTTATTTACCTTTAAAGTATCTTGGGGTTCTCCTTTTTAAGGGTCTTAAAAATTCTTTCTTTTTTGATGATCTGATTACCTCTATACAAAATAGACTCAACTCTTGGGAGTTTAACTTCTTAAGTTTTGGGGGGAGATTGATTTTGATCAAGAGTGTGTTATGCTCTCTTCCTATCTATATTTTCAAACTATTCAAGCTACTATGGTTGTTTGTAATAAGCTTTAAAATTTGTTCAATAAATTTTTCTGGAAACATAACATATCCAATTCCAAAATTCTCTAGACTAGTTTAATAATTGTTGTGGTGTCTTAGATGAAGGAGCTTTGGGGTGTAAGAATATGTCTGACTTAGCTTATGCATTTTCTAACAGAGTATGATTAAATTTTCATGCAAAGTATAGTCTTTTGGATAAGTACATGACTGTTAAATATTGTGTGGGCAAGCACCCTACCTTTTGTACGGATAATCGAGGTGATTCTAGAGTTTGGAGAAGATTTTGCAACATTAAATGGAAAGTGGAACCTCATATTCAATGGGGTGTTGGTCATGCTAACTATTTTTTTGGCATGACCATTGGTTGGGAAGTACTTCTATTAATCAAATGTTCAATACTTTTTCTATTGCAGTTAAGGTGAATTATTTTTAATAGATAAATTTTGAGTTTATACTAAACTTACTGAGGTTGTTCCTAAATCATTAATCACTCACATTTTACATATACCTTTAAATATTGATGTTGATGATATATTATTATGTAACATGGCTAGCAAAGGCATCTTCAGGCTCAAGGATTCTTGGAATATTTTCAAAACTAAGTGTAATGTTTCTAAAAATTATTCTATGTTATGGCATAAAAGTATCTAGACTACTATTGCTACTTTTACTGGGAGAGTTTTAAAAAAATTTGTGCCTACTTATGAGAATTTAACTAAAAGAGGCTTTATTTTACCGTATAAATGTCAATGCTGCAATCGTGTGGAAAAATGCATCATGTATTTATCTCTACTCCAATAACCTCTAAAATTTGGGTTTATTTTTTATGATATTTTTAAGTTCAATAATTTTTGTGGTAATACTAGTATCAAGGACATCTTAAATCTTTGGTTTACTTATACTAGAGGCCATACAATGAATCTCATTTCTTCCCTCATTCTATGGTACCTTTGGTTTGCTCAAAATAATTCCCTTTTTAAGAACATTTTTATGGATCATCATCATATTATTGGAAATATTAAAGATAATATTTTTAAACTTTTTCATGCTCATCTTTTGATTTCTAAAAATTTTAGAGGTTATTCCTTTCTTACTAAAGACTTTAGGATTGTCCTTAAAGATAAGCAAGACAATGATGGTCCAAAACTTATTTATTGGTCAAAACTACCTTATAACACTTTTAAACTTAATTGTGTGGTTTTGTCAAAGATAATGCTTATGGTTGTGTTGGTATCATTAGATAATTATATCGTAATTTCATTATGGCTTATGCTGGTCCTCTTCCAAGATGTTCTATTATTTTTGTTGAACTTTTTGCTATATTATATTTATAATAAAAAAAAACTTTTCTTGCAACGGCTATAGCTCTCAGCTCTCCCGAGGCGATTCCAAGGCGATTTCTAGGGTTTGCTGATCTCCGTGCATCTAGCCCTTATGGCTGGTTTTTTTTCGGTGATTTCATTTCTCATCTTTAGATATTCGTTTATAGATCCTTCTCTTGTCTCATTTTGGGGTGTTTCTGAGTTCTTTAGTGTGGGATGATGACAGTTTCATCATCATCACACCCTAAACCTTCGATTATGGAAGGGAAAACTCGGTCTTTTAAGGAGGCCCTCGCTGGTGGCTCTCCTTCCTCTCCGAAACTAAGTTTCGTTCATTCTTTGTATAAGGGTGTTCCGACTCTGCTTTGTGAGGATAACATTGTTGAACAGCTCGCTGCCCTTTTTCCTTTTACTTTAGTTGGCAAATTTATTTTAAGGAGGCCTAATCTTGATGTGATTCGTAAGTTTTTTGTGAATCTCAAACTTACCTATTCCTTTCATGTTGGATTACTTGATCAAAGACATATTGCTATTCAACTTGCTAATGATCTAGACTATAGCTGGATTTTTGCTCGATGATCGTATTATATTCAAGCTTGTCAAATGAGGTTGTTGAAGTGGACTCCAGAATTTGATGTTAGGGAGGAATCCCTGATAGCTCCGATTTGGTTGGATTTTCCTAATTTGAGACTTCACTTTTTTAACCAGCAAATTTTATTTGGTTTGGCTTCGATCTTTGGCCACCCCCTAAAAACTGACCAAGCTACTGCTTCGATTTCTCGGCCATCCGTTGCTAGGGTTCTAGTAGAACTTGATGTTTCTAAAAAATACCCTAATGAAATTTGGATAGGTTCTGAAGTTAAAGGCTATTTTCAAAAAGTTGAGTTGGAAAATTTACCTATCTTTTGTTCTTTTTGCAAAATGCATGGTCATGCGGTGAATGAATGCTTTAAAAAATATCCCAATTTGCGAGTTGATAAGAAATCTGTTAAACAGTCTGATGAGGTTTGTTGTGCTGAAAAGGAGGAGGATTCGATTGAGCATATTGGTGATCATTCTTCTCCTTTGAAAGTGAATCTTGGAGCTATTCCTGTTATGGCTACTCCGGTTATATTACATCATTGTCAAGAATAGGAAGTATCTAAAGTTAATAGTGTTACTACTAATTCTCTTAAGGTTGTTGCTAATGAGAATGAGGACAATGCTGTTAATGATTTAAATAATATGGGTAATTCTCTTGCTTGCAATATAGTCCTATCTTTACCTAATGCTAATGATGTTATGAATCTGACTGTTGAGCAGGAAAATATTTCTCTATATGTGCATCTGATTGGGGAAGAAGATGAAAACACTAACTTGACTTTAGAGGTTGGAGGAAGGAGAAATTAGCCCTACTGTTTTGCCTAAAACAACTTCTGCTACCTTGAAGGATTCTGCCTTTAAGGTTAATGATAACTGGAGCGAGGATGGTAAGTTTATGGAGGATGATGGTTCTAGTTTACACATGGAACTTGCTAATGAGGGTAAAACTCCTAACCATTCTAATTATAATAGTGATTTTTTTACTGATAATGAGGATTTGGATATTAATGCTAAATTTCATGCTATGGATGATAATGATAATAGCTATATTAAAGTTCTTAGTAAAAAAGGGAGGAAGCCTAAGCATGTTACCTTGCAACCACCTAGAAACACTAGGTCTAATACTTCGCATTAAGTTATCTTTTATGTTTAATACACTTATTTGGAATGTTAGGAGTATTGGTTGCCCTTCATCTCGCATCCATGTTAACAACTTATGTCGTGTGCACAATATTTCTGTTCTTATTCTTCTTGAGCCTCTCATTGCATCTTCTAGGTTATTAAATACGTCTCAGTTTTTGGGTTTTCACCATGCTATTTCGAATGTTTCTAACAAAATTTGGGTTTTTTTTGGAAAAATCTGATTATTCTTGATGTAATTGGTGATCTCTCGCAAGTCCTTCATTGTAAGATTGAGGTTTACAATGTTCAATGCTTTGCCTTTTTTATTTATGCTGCATCTTCTCTTTACAATAGAAAATTTTTATTGGATTCTCTCATTAATTTTAATAGTTTTTGTAACTTGCCTTGGCTTGTGGGTGGAGATTTTAATGCTATTACTTATACTTCTGAAAGGATGGGTGGCTCTAACCCCTCTTTTCGTTCTATGGAAGATTTTAATAACATGATTTTATCTTGTAATTTGATTGATATTGGCTTTGTTGGTGATAACTTCACTTGGAATAGGGGTCACTTATGGAAAAGGCTTGACCGTGTTCTCTTCAATGATTCTTGGATCAATTTTTTTAATTCTACTAATGTCCAACACCTTAGTAGAACTCTTTCAGATCATTCATCTTTACTTATTAATATAAATCTTAGGAAGTGTATTGCCCCCTCTCAATTCAGATTTCAAAATATGTGGCTTCTTAATAATTCCTTTTTGGATGTTGTTTAAAACAATTGGAATGCTCCTCTTCATCCTGATAATGATATTATTGGTATGAGGAGGCTTTGGCTTAATCTTAAAAGATTAAAACATGTTTTGAACTGGTGGAATTGGCATGTTTTCAGGAACATTTTTTCTAATATTATTCAAGCTGAGCAACTTGTTAACTCTAATGAGATCTTATATAGTAATAACCCTTCTGAGGTTAACTATGAGCTTTTAAAGAAGTATAAACTGGAGCTGTTTAATTTTCAAAATCAAGAAGAGGTTTTTTGGAAACAAAAAGTAGCTGCTAAACATTTGGTTGATGGTGATAAGAATACTAAGTATTTTCATGCGCTTGTTAAGAGGAAACGTGTGAAGAATACTATTAATATAATTTAAAAGGAGCATGGTACTTTTACTGATAATAATATGGAGATTAATAGTTTAGCGTTCAGGCATTTTCAAAACCTTTTTAATAAAGATTTCACTTCTAATCATGGTGTTGATCTTTCTTTTATTCCTAGTCTTGTTTCTATGGAGGATAATATTATCCTTTCTAGAAACCTGACTTTGGAGGAGGTTAAGAAGAGTATTATGGACATGAACTATGATTCTGTGGCTGGACCGGATGGTTTTACCACCCTTTTCTTTCAAAAAACTTGGCAGATTATTTTATTTTGACATTTATAATGCGGTTTTAGATTTTTTCGAGGGATCCACTATGCCTAATTTTTTTTTCTACTTCTTTAGTTCTTTGGGAATAAATCTACCAAAAATTGGAATGATTTTTGTCCTATTAGCCTTTGTACCTTCTTTAATAAATTAATTTCTAAACTTATTATGAATCGTCTTTCTGTGCTATTACCTAAAATTATTTCTCCTTCTCAGATGGGTTTTTTGAAAGGGAGCGCCATTACTGATAACATTTTGTTGGCTCATGAGTTTGTTCATGATTTGGATGTTAAAGTGAGAGGGGACAACTTGATTTTGAAGTTGGATATAGCTAAATCTTATGATAACATTGATTGGAATTTATTTATTTAGCCCTTGAGCATTTTGGTTTTAATTCAGCTTTCATTAATCTTATTAAGAACTGCATTAACAATGTCTACTTTTCTGTTATTATTAATGGTTCTAATCATGGTTTCTTTAAGTCTTCTAATGGTTTGAGGCAAGGTGATCCTATTTTGCCAGCCCTTTTTATTATTGCTGCTAATCTTTTGTTTGGGGGTTTTTCTTAATTGTTTTAGAATCACCCTGATCTCTATTTTAAAACTTTAGGTGGTTTTCCTATTTCTCATTTATGTTTTGTGTATGATTTTATTGTGTTTACTAATGCTTCCATTAACAGAGTTCTTAGGATTATGGACTTTTTGAACCAATTTGAGAATATTAGTGGTCTCTCCTTTAGTAAGAATAAAAGTTGTTTTATTGCTTCTAAGAGGATTATTAATGATCGTATCTTGGCCATAAACAATGTTATGGGTTTTATGCATTCTACTTTACCTTTAAAGTATCTTGGTGTTCCCCTTTTTAAAGGTAGAAAGACTTCTTTTTTATTTAATGATCTTATTGCCTCTGTTCAGAACAAACTGCAGTCTTGGGAGTCGAATTTTCTTAGTTTTGGTGGCAGACTCACGCTTATTAAAATTGTTCTTTGTGCTTTACCTATTTATTATTTTCAAACAATTTCACCGACCAAAACTGTTTGTAGTAAGATTCATAAGCTTATTAATAAATTTTTTTTTTGGTGTGGCACTACTTTTTCTTTTAAAATCAATTGGGCCAAGTGGGATAATTGTTGCGGTGTTAGAAAAGAAGGTGGTCTTGGTTGCAAGAACCTTTGGGATCTTGCTAAGGCTTTCTCCTATAAGCTTTGGTTTAATTTTTGATATAAAGATAACCTCTGGGCTCAATTTATGGATGCCAAATACGGTGATGGTAAGCACCCTTCTAATATATGTAGTAAGTATGGTATCTCTAGAGTTTGGAGAAGGATGTACAAGGTTAAGTGGGAGGTGGACCCCTTTTTTGCTTGGGGGCTTGGGGTTGGTAATATCTTTTTTTGGCAAGATAAATGGCTTGGCAATGAATCTATTGACACCATTCTTAATACATCTTCTATGTCTACGCTTAAAGTGAACCGTTTTTTACATTAATAATTGTTGGGATACTGATAAATTAAGATAATGAATCTATTGACACCATTCTTAATACATCTATTAATATTCATTCTAAGGATATTCTTATGTTTAATTTATCTAAAGATGGTCAATTTTCTCTTAAAAATGCTTGGAATGCCTTTAGATCTAAAGGTGATTGTGAGACTATTTATACTCAAATTTGGCACAAGAACATTCCTAGCACGGTTTCTATTTTTGTTTGGAGAGCTTTACATAGATATCTTCCTACGGATGATAATCTTATTAATAAGGGTTCATTCTTACTTCCAAGTGCCAATGTTGTTTTCACAACGAGAACATGCATAATGTTTTGATTTCTGGTCCTGTTGCAGTGAGGACGTGGGTTTACTTTGATGATTTATTCAAATTAAATTGCTTTAATTATCACCTTTATCTTAAATCTTTTTGAAATGTTGGTTGGTTAACTTTAAAGGTCATATTCGTAATGTTATTCCTTGCCTTATTTTGTGGTTACTTTGGTTGGAAAGGAATAACTCCATTTTTAATGGTGTGAGGATGGGGCATCTTAATGTCATTCAGAAAGTTAAAGATAACATGGCGGCGCTTATGGCTGTCAAGTTGATCTCTTTTAAACATTGTAAAGACTATTTATTTGTAATTGAAGCTTTAGGTGATTCTTTGGATCCTTCTAGTCCTGTTGTGCGTACGATTCAGTGGATTAAACCACCTAATAATTTTTATAAATTAAATATTGATGTTGGTATTTCTGATAAATTTGTTGGTTTTGGTGGGGTGATTAGGGATAGCAATGGTTTGCTCGTTGCTGGTTTTGCAGGGCCGTTGAATATTGGTGATTATAATCATGCTATGACTAAGGCCATTCTTTATGGTTGTCAACTTTGCACCACTCTTAATGTTGTTAATTTGCTTATTGAAGTCAATTCTTCCTTTAATTTTATCCCTATTGTTGATGAGGTGGATTCTTGTTGTAATGCTAATAGTTTCTATCATATTCGTGAGCTTAAGCAGCACCTTTTGGGTTTAAATTATTCTTTTCTTCATATTATGAAAGGGGGTAATATCTGTGCATCTTGGCTTGCTCGGTTGGGCTGTGATCTCAATGGGAATAATGATTTTTTCTAGAGCAACTGTTCTAATCAGCTTAGGGGGTGTCTTAAACTTGAGGAGAATGAGGTTCCTTATGTTAACGATTGGTGTTAGTTTGCATTTGTGGGTTCATTTATCGGTTGCTCTGCTTTATGATCTGTTTTGTTATCCTGCCCTATTTTTTTTTTCAGTTTTTCTGCAGCGATGGTTTTTAATTATGATTCTATTTTTATGGAGCTGCAGTTTTTTTGGGTTCGTGGTTTAGCCTTAATCGTTGTGAATTTTGTCTTGAGCGATGATTTTTATGGATTCATGGCTGATGGTCCTCCTTATTGTTGCTCTTTTACCTTCATTCCTAGGAGCGTTATGGGTGACAATGATTATTTTGTGGTTACATTTTTGGAGGATCCTGTATTGGTTTTTGATTGGTGTTTGGCCAGTTCGCTGGGGGATCTTGCTTTCTGTTATTTTCTTTTTTGGCTTAGGTTGAGCTGGGCGCTGCTTTTATTTGACATAAGTTGGGGGTTGTTTTGGTTCGGTGGCTGGGTTCTTACATGGGAGATGCTCCTGACTGGTTTGTTTTTGGGGTATTATTTTAACTTGTTTTGGTTTTGGAGGGTTACATGGGGCTGTTGGGTTTCCTTTCAGTTGATTCTTGGCTGGTCTGAAGGTGAAATTGAGTGGTGTGGGGAGTTTCCAAATGAGGCTAATATTTTATTTCTGAGCTCTTCAGGTCTTAATTCCACGTTAGGCTTTACTGCTTCCAATTTTTATTTCTTTCACATTACTTATTATATCCCTTTAACACCTTGTGATTATTTGACAATTTTAATTTGGTGGTGTAGGATTTTTCTTTGTTTTACTCTATTTTTGCAGGAGGAGTGCATGCTGGATCAACTCAAGGATTTTTGTAGAAAGACTAGGGTCTATAGCTATATTCTTATCTTTCTTTTTTGGATGCTAGTCTATAGCATCATTAGCTTGTTATTAGGTTGCTTTTACTTTCTTTGTTTGGGGAGTTTATCGGTTCCTTTTCTTTCTTTTGATTTGTTTTGTAGCTCTTTGAGCTTCTCTATTCCGATAGACTCCCTTTTGATCTTTGTAATCCTTTTTTGGCTTTAACGCATATCCCTCTTTGTGGGGTTTTTTTTTTTAAATGGCTTAAAGTTATGTCTTTCTCTTGGTATTTGTAACATTTGGATTGAGGTTGATGTTATGTATTGCATTTACTGTTTGAAAGAAAAATGAGAATAAAGTTGTAGCCTTGAGCTTTTCTATATTCTTAGGGAAATTAAGCGATTGTCAATCTATTTCAATATTAATATTTTGCATGTATAGAGAATGCAATGCTTGTGCTGATTGGTTAGATAATTATGGCTGCAATCTGCATTATTGATTTCTCCTGCTATAATTTGTCAGCCTTTTTAAAAGGTCTTATTAGATTAGATATACTTGGTTTCCCTTATGTTATAAGTTGATACTTGGTTCTGGCTTTCATCCACCACTTGTCAGGATTGCTTTTAGTTTATTTCTTTGAATGTTTCTGCTCTCATGGGAGCTAATGTTTCATATGTTTATACCAGTTGTATTAATGTTTCGTCCTTTGGATGTGTCTCTTTCTAGCAATGATTGGTATAGTTTTCATTATGGCCATTTAATTAACTACCACTCTTCTTATCCTTTTCCTTTCTAAGTGGGTGGCGTGGTTATCCTTTTGTGTTTTGGACTTGGAGTCTAGTCTTGCATTATCTTAATTGGCTTAATCTATGGGTGTTTTGGCCAAGTAGAGTTTAAATGTTAAGTATTTTCTTATAGGAGTCTCATGCGGAGTTGTGATAGCACTTTTGGGGGAGAGGTAGATAATGTGGGAGATGATTTTTAGTTTTCCTTTTGGTGATGTAGTTATTTGAATTTATATATGGGGATTTGGTCTAGTTTATTTCCCATTCTGTGGTGGAATTGGATCAGATTTGAGTGACAGCTGGTATTTAGGCTTCGCGATTTATTTGGTACTACACACCCGAGCTAAAAGTTGACACCCTGTTCTCTGACTTATCCTCTGAGTTGATATTTTTTCTTTATTCTCTTTAATGTGATTTAAGTTAACATAGTTTGGTTTTTTTTGTATTTTATAGGTTTAACAACAACAGTCTTTATAATCTAATTTTTATTATGGCCGGTATGTTAGATAGTATCTCTAGTTGTTGGTGGATTTTGTTTTTCCAATCAGTTGTTGTTTCTTGTTGATTTTTTCCATAGTGTTTTGTTAGCTGGAGCTATGGCCCATTTCTTAGATCTTTCTCTGAAAAGGTTGGGTGTTTTCCTTTTGTTGGTTTGAGCCCTACAGCCGGGTGTGGCTGGTTTTGGAGATTTTCATCTTTGATTTCACTTATCCTCGTTTTTGGCATATCTCAACTTTTAGCAACTTTAATCTCTTTATTCTAATTATATATATGGCTGGTCCATTATATACTTTAACTAGATGTTGTCGGATTCTGGATTTCCATGTATGCCCCCAATTCTTGTTTGGACTTTCCTTTATGTTTTATTTCCTGGAGCTTTGGCTGAGGCTGTTATATAATGTTGGTGATTTATACAACTGCTCTAATTATGGGTTTAATATGGATAATATGGCTTGCTTACTAGGTTGGCTCTTTAACATATATCCCAATGTTGACATCCTGTTTGACTTGGCTTGCTGGTTTTTGTACATTATTTGTAATTGTCCTATTTTTAAGAGGTACTATAATAGTTTTTCTAATTTCTCTAACAATCTAAGTCTTCAATCTATTTGGTTTTTTTATATCTCATGGTTTTATCCCTATTCATCTCATGGTTTAAGACAAGGTGTATTTCAGAACTAGGGGTGGATTTCTTATATCTCACCTTTGTTTTGCCGATGATTTTATCATTTTTATGATTGCTTTTCGTAATAACATTAATAAATTTATGGATTTCTTTCATGGTTTTAACACTGTTAGTGGTTTGTCTTTAAACAATCATAAATGTTATTTTCTTATTTCCAATAATATGAATACAGATCGTATCTCGGCTATTAAGTAGCTTACTGAGTTTATGTATTGCCAGTTACCTATCAAGTATATGGGTATCCCCTTGTTTAAAGGCAGAAAGAAATCATTTTTGTTGAATGATTTAATTACCTCTGTGCAGAATAAACTCCAATCTTGGGATTCTAACTTTTTGAGTTTTGGGGGTAGGCTTACCCTCATTAGAAGTGTGTTTTGTTTTCTTCCTGTCTACTCTTTCCAAACTCTGCTTCCGACTAAATGGGTGTGCAATAAAATTGATATTATCCTTAATAAGTTTTTTTGGAAAGGCTCTTGTAGTAACTCCTAAATTCCTTAGGCTTCTTGGGAAAAATGTTCTGGTGTTTTAAAAGAGGAAGGGCTTGGCTTCAAAAGCATGGCTGACCTAGCTCATTCTTTTTCTTATAAGTTATGGTTTACTTTTTGTGCCAAATTGTCCTTGTGGGCTAAATTTATGTTCTATTAATATTGTTGATTCTAAAGTTTGGCAAAGGATGTGCAAGGTCAAATGGGAGGTGGAGCCTCATCTCTCTTGGGGTCTTGTGAGTGGTAATATTTTCTTCTAGCAGGATCAAAGGTTAAGTTCTTGCTCTATTGACTCCCTTATTAATTCTACTTCTACTGTGATGGTTAAGGTTAGTTACTTTATTAATGATAAATGTTGGGATTATGACAAGCTTGCTAATGTTCATCCGGATTGTATCATTCAGAAAATTCTCACTCTTTATATTAACTTTGAATTTAATGATGTGCTTTTATGCAAGTTGGCTAGTGATGGTTTATTTAGATTACCTAAGAAAGATGTTATTTCGATTTTTTCTATGGTTTGGCATAAAAGCATTCCTTCTACTATTTATACTTTTATTTGGAGAATTTTACATAGATTTATTCCTACAGACGACAATTTGATTAAAAGAGGGGTTGTTCTCCCCTTTAAGTGCTGATATTGTTTTCATTTAGAAAGTATGCATCATGTTTTTGTGTCGGGACCTATATCTATTAAAACTTGGTGTTAATTTGATGATATCTTCAAATTAAATATTTTTAATGTGAATATGTCCATTTATCCTCTTCTCAAGGCTTGGTTTGTGAATTCTAAAGGCCACATTAGAAATGTTACCTCCTCCCTTATTTTTTCGCTGGAAAGAAACAACTCCTTGTTTAATGGAGTTAAACTAGACTCTTTGAGTGTCATTAGAAAGGTGAAAGATAAATTGATCAGCTTGGTTTATGTTAATTTAATTTCTATGAAAGGGTTTAAAAATTATTATTATGTTTCTTTTGATTTAGGTATCAGATTGTAGCTCTCTTTGCTTCCTACCCTTCCTCGTCTTATTTATTTGGTTAAAGTGATGGCTATGGTAATGTTATTCTTGGCTTTGTGGGGCCTTTTAAGGGTAATCACAATTTGGCTATCTTTTCTTCCATTCTCTATGGGTTAAGAAGTTGTATGTTCATTGACATTGCTAGTATTACTATTGAGAATGAGCCTTCCCTTAATATTCATTGCTTAGTCAATGGTGTGGACTCGACTTGTGACCCTGAGGCTTTTTATATTATTAGAGATATTGAGTATTTAATGGTTTTCATTTATATTGATACTTCTCTTGCGCCTAAGGAAGGCAATGCATGTACTAGGTGGTTAGCTCAGTTTGGTGCTGGTACCGATTGGTTCGTGGACCTTGTGGCAGCTAATGCTCCAGCACCTTTTAGAGGCCTCTTAAGATTAGACAAAATTTTCTACCCCTATATTAGAATTTAATTGGTTTCCTAGTTGGTATTTTGTTATGTTTGAGTGTTTCAGCTTTGCTGGATGGTTTTGTTTTCCTTACCTTATGATAGATTTCTGTGAGGAGGTGGGTGGCTTTGTTTTTTTAGGTGTTTTGCTTCTTTTTGTGTTGTGCAGTGGTGTTTTTGGGTTGAGCGATGATTGCAACCTTCTTTTGATGGTTTACCTGTTTGTTGCTCTCCTCCCCATGGCTCTGGGTGGGCAGAACATGGTTTGCTTTAGGAGTCTTGCTTTTTCTAGTTTCTGGGTGTGGTTGTTTCTAGGGCTAATGGTGGGCTTGGTTATGCTGGATCACTATTGTGTTGTTGCTGGGAGTTTTGCTGGATTATTCTTGGTTGGCCGTCCTCTTTATGATGTGTTTTCTGGGAGCTATGTGTTATTTAGTTTCGGCTCTTGGATGTTATACTGGGTGATTTGAGCTGATTGTGCTTTCTGGGTCTGTCTTGTTGTGAGGGAGGTGGCTTTACATGTGCTGGTATTTTTTAGTTTTTATTGCTTTACTGGGAGGCGCTGTGTGCTGGGCATTTGGGCTGGATGGAGCGACATCAGGTTTTACTCTATGATGGTGGTGTGTTCATTCCTACTTGAGCTCTTCTTGCCCAATCAGAGATGGCATTAACCTTTTGCATTTGATTTTGATGAATGGTTTTTGGCATTACATGTGGTTTTATTGGTTTAAGTTTTATACTTGGTTTGTTTATTTTATTTTATGGTGGTTCCTCCTCTATGTTATGATTTCTGGGTGGTGTAATTCTTGCTGGTTTTACCTGGAATACTGAGTGGTTGTGTAAGCTGGGTCCTTTGGGCTGGATAATGCGGCTTCAGGTTTTATCCAGTGAGGTTGTCGTGCCTTATTCCTCCTTGAGTTCTTCTTGTTTCATTCCCTCTGGCATTGAGGGGGGTTATACTGGTTTGGTGGTTTCTTGCCTCACTATTTTATTCTTAGCTTCTCAATTTCCTAGTATTTATTATGATAATTTATGGTGACTTAGCTGTTATGTTAGTTCGTTGTTTCAATTCTCCTTCTACCCGTGGCTGCTTATTTGGAATATTTTGATTTCTCTGGCCTTTTGGAGGAAGTCCCACTACTTTGAGAGGATTAAAATTACTTCTTCTCCTAGTGACATGATTCATTATGGTACTCTCTTTTCAATTTCTGTTGGCTATTTTTGTGCTATTCTTGCTGTATTTATTTCTCTGTTTTGCAGGATCTGTTTTGTGCAGGTCATTGCTCTAATCAATTTTGGATTAGGGAGCTTGTGCTGAATGCTTATATTGGTTGCTTCCCTGCTTTTTGGGTGCTCCTTCTTATGCACCATAGAATATATCTAGGTTATCTTGTATTTTGGCGTAGCAGGGACCTTAAGCTTATAGGGTTTTTTTTTGTCATTTTGCTTGTAGCTCTTTTGAGTAGTAGAAGAGCTCGAGGTCCCTTTAAGGACCTTGTGTTTTTACAATTATATCAACACGTAGGCCCTTCGTGGGTTTCCCCTAAAAAAAAAACTAACATAAATCTCTAAAGATAATTTCATGCATTTAAATCAATTATATAACTCATATTAAATCAAATGAAAATTGTCTTCTTGACTGTTTAGAGGAAGAAGACTAAATCTAAACCATCCTACCCATTTGTCTTAACTTGGAAGGTTTAAATTTCATTGTATTATGTGTTTCTTACTCCACAGAGACCCATAATTTTGATTTGGATAACAATAGCCATCCCATCATTCGTTCAAATGAATTAAATGGATAATATTCACGCTAAAAAGGATAAGTGGTGATTGTCACCATTCCTACTTTCAATTATAGTGTGCCACTTAGAAAGAACAGTCCCATCAGCACTGCCACATTATAAATGATTTAAAATGAATTATTAAATGGGTATTAATGTATATAGCTTTCACAAATCATATAAAGTTATTTGTAGAGCCAATTTTGAATATCTAAAGCTTTATGGTTTTAAGAGAAGAAGCTCTATATTTAATAAAATAATTGTAAGTGGTTTGGATAATTATTTTTTAAGTAATTGCATGTTGATTGCCTTCTATTTTTAATTAAATTCATTATAAATATTTTTCCAATTCATTTATATTTTGTATGGGAGATACTATAGGTTGTTACACACATCATGTATTTGTCTTAAACAAAATTAAATCCCTGCTATGCATAATTGAATTTTTAAATAATTGAGTCAGAATTTGACCCAAACATTTAAAACTAATTGTAAACAATTTTTGTGTGGTTTTTATATTATTGTGCAAGGGTTAAAATCCTTTGATTGTAAGCCATGTTGAACACTAGACAGAACTAGGTTAATTACCTTGGGTCTAAGATTTTCCAACTTTAAAAACTTCTAGAAATTTTATTTCACTTCCAATAGGGATGAAAATTAAACCTATACAACTTAGTGATATCTTAAACCCTAGGAATTAATTTGGTGGAAATTAGGGTTCACTAACATATAAAATTAATAAACCCTAAAATCAACCCTAAGTTTGGTTTGAAACATACTAAATTGCTCCCTTTATAGTGTCCAACAAGGTTTACAATAATCAGATGCTTTCTATAAAGAATAGTACTAGTTTTTTACAAGGTTCTTTACCTATTAAGTATTTAGGAGTCCTCTGTATAAGGGTAGAAAGAATACCTTTCTTTTTGAGGGGCTTATCGCTCTGTGCAAAAAAAGCTTAATTCTTGGAATTCTAATTTCCTTAGCTTTGGGGGTAGATTAGTTTTTATTAAAATTATTTTGTGCTTCTTACCTGTTTATATTTTTCGAACTTTACAATCTACCAGTGATGTTTGTAATAGGATTGAGAAATTATTTAATAAGTTTTTTTCGGTGTGGTTCTAATGTGAATTCTAAATTTATCTGGTCCTCTTGGAACAAATGTTGTGGGACCCTTGAAGAAGGGGAGTTGGGTTGCAAAAATATGTATGATCTTTAGGAGGCTTTCTCTTTTAAATTGTAGTTTAATTTCCTCTCTAAAATCACTCTTTCGGCTAAGTTTATGACTGATAAGTATTGTGTTGATATGCATCATACTATGCGTTTCTTTTATAAAGACGATTCCAGGGAGTGCAAAAGGCTTTGTAGAATCAAGTGGAAAGCTAAACCTCATGTTAAATGGGTCCTTGGTAGAGCTAACCTCTTCTTTTGGAAAGATCATTGGCTTAAAGGTCAGTTTATTGACTCTATTCTTAATTCTTTCACCACTGCTGCTACTAAGGTGGACTACTTTATCACTGATAATATTTGGGACTATAAACTTGTTGATATGGTTCCAAACAATGTTTTTTCTAGGATTCTTAATATGCCTATTAATACTGACTCTGATGGTTTCCTTGTATGTGATTTCATTCATAATGGTACTTTTACCTTAAAGGATGCATGGCATGTGGTTAGAGATAAGCATAATGTTGGGAAAGTTTTTCCTATGATTTGGAATAAAAGTATTCCTAAGACCATTTCTATTTTTATTTGGAGAATCATGCACATATACATTCCTACTGACGACAATCGAGGAAGAGAGGTTTTATTATTACTTATAAGTGTCAATGTTGCTTTAATATGAAGAATATTCATCATGTGTTCATTTCTGGCCTTATTGCTGTTAAAAATTGGATCTATTTTGAAGATATTTTAAGCCTAATTATTTTAATACTCACATGTCTATTAATACTTTGTTGGATTTATGGTTTATTAATTCAAAATGTCATATAAAAAATGTGTTTTCTTCCCTCATTTTGTGGTATTTGTGGAATTCTAGAAAAAAATTCTATTTTCAATAATATTTGCATGTATTGTCACACTATATTCAGAATATTAAAGATAAAGTGCTTAAGCTTTCAATGCTAATCAGTTGACCTCAAAAAATTTTAGGAAGTTTTTGTTTATTGCTCATAATTTTGGTATATCTCTTCATAATGGCATTTATGTGGGTTATCCCAAACTGGATTAATGGCTAACCCCCCCATCCCCCCCAACACATTTAAACTGAATACTGCTGGTTCAGTTCATAAATATAAGTTTGGTTATTGTGGAATTATAAGAGATGATTGTGGTGACATGATCATGACTTTTGCTGGCCCTTTAGATAAGTGTTCTATGCTGATGGATGAACTTTATGCTATTGTCAATGGTCTTAAATTATGTATTTCTCTTGGTATTATTAATATTTGGATTAAGGTGGATGTTACTTCTACTATTAATTATTTTATGAACCAGTCAGATAGTATATGCAACTTGAATTCTTTTTATCTTATTAGAGATATCAAGAAACTGCTTATTTTTGTTAATTTTAAGATTTTGCATGTCCATAGGGGAGGTAATACTTGTGTTGAGTGGTTAGCTAATTTAGCTTATGGGTTGATCTGCCTTACGGATTTTACTATTTCTAATTTACCTAATCTATTGAAAGACATGTTTAGGTTAGATAAAATGATTTTACCTTATGTTAGAATTTAAGTGGTTTGTCTTCCTTTTCATGTTAGGCTTGGCTAATCTTTGGCACTGGTTGAAGGCTTGGAGTTTTTTCCTTTCCTTAATTTCTAGGAGGGTGCGATTTTCTATTATTATTATCAATCCTTTTCATCACAATACTGATTTGTGTGTTGATGTGAGGGGCTTGAGCTGTGATTGGAAAGTTTTGTACCATGATGTAACCCCTTTTGTTGTTGCTTTTTTTTCCCTGGGGAGATTTTGCTAGTAGGCTGTATTTTTCTCGATGTGTTGACTAGCTGGGTCTTGGTGCTTTTCTGGGATGATTATTTTGGCCCTTTTTGGTGGATTCCTTGGGGTTTTTTGTTTGATTTTCTATGCAATAGTCAGTTTAGTTCAGATATCTTTTGCTATCTATTGCATCATTACTTTGGTTGGTTTCTATATTATGGCTACTATTATGTTGTCTTGCCCTGTATTATGGTTATTTTCTTTTACTCACCTCTTAGGCTTCTTTTTTCATGTGCATGAGAGTTTTTGGGTTTAGAATTGAGCGGCATTAGGGATTTTTCCATGATAGTTGTAATAGGTACTTAATCCTGAGCTCTAATGGCCCTAATCCTTTATTGGTTTTGATATTCTCCTTTTGGGCCTTTTTTGTCCCTCATTATGTGTTCCCTTTTTATTTATTTTCTCCTTATGTAGTTGTTCATAAATTATGTTTGGATAGTTATGGTATTTGTAGGTTTTGGGGGCCGTCAATTTTGACTATTTGTGATATCTCTTTGTCCTATCTTATGTTATTATTTATTAAATATTTATTGTTGTTTGTTTGTGGTTTTCTTTTTAAGTATCTATTTTTTGTAGGATCTTTGTATCTTGAATCATTTGGGCAAGCAAGATTTTTTTTGGAAGAGGATTATGGTTAAAGTTTTTTATATGATCTTCCTTTTTCGGGTGTTGGCTGATGGCCGCCCTAGGATGTTATTAGGTTTTTTTTTGTAACTATTGGTATAGGAAACCGTCAACTCATAGTTCTTATTTTGTTTCTTTTGTAGCTCTGTCGAGCATTAGAGAGCTAAAGGTTCCCTTTTAGGACCTTGTATTTGGTTCTTTTTTAATTAACGCGTAGGCCCCTCTGAGGATTTTCCCCAAAATAAAAAAAAAAAGAAACATTGTAATTTGCCACAATAAAAAAACAATTCAAATTGCATATTTAATTAAATAAAATTTTAAAAATATAAACTAATTGAATTTAATCACCAATTGAGTATATAATTAAGGAAAAATAAAAACCCATTGGAATTTCCCCCACCCCCCCCCAACACATTTAAACTGAATACTGTTGGTTTAGTTCATAAATATATGTTTGGCTATGGTTGAATTATAAGAGATGATTGTGGTGACATGATCATGGCTTTTGTTGGCCCTTTAGATAAGTGTTCTATGCTGATGGATGAACTTTATGCTATTCTCAATGGTCTTAAATTATGTATTTCTCTTGGTATTACTAATATTTGGATTAAGGTGGATGTTACTTCTACTATTAATTATTTTATGAAACAGTCAGATATTATATGCAACTTGAATTATTTTTATCTTATTAAAGATATCAAGCAACTGCTTATTTTTGTTAATTTTAAGATTTTGCGTGTCCATAGGGAAGGTAATACTTGTGTTGATTGGTTAGCTAATTTTGCTTATGGGTTGGACTGCCTTACGGATTTTACTATTTCTAATTTACTTAATCTATTGAAAGAGATGATTATGTTGGATAAAATGATTTTACCATATGTTAGAATTTAAGTGGTTTGTCTTCCTTTTCATGTTAGGCTTGGCTAATCTTTGGCACTGGTTGAAGGTTGGAGTTTTGTCCTTTCCTTAATTTCTAAGAGGGTACGATTTTCTATTATTATTATCAATCCTTTTCATCACAATACTGATTCGTGTGCTGATGTGAGGGGCTTGAGCAGTGATTGGAAACTTTCGTACCATGATGTAACCCCTTTTGTTGTTGCTTTTCTTTTCCCTAGGGAGATTTTGCTAGTAGGCTGTATTTTTCTCGGTGTGCTGACAAGCTGGGTCTTGGTCCATCTCTTTTCTGGGATGATTATTTTGACCCTTTTTGGTGGATTGTTTGGGGTTTTTTGTTTGATTTTTAGGAAACACTTAGTTTAGTTCAGATCTCTTTTACTATCTATTGTATCATCACTTTGGTTGGTTTCTATATTATGGCTACTATAATGTTGTCTTGCCCTGTATTATGGTTCTTTTCTTTTACTCACCTCTTGGGCTTCTTTTTTCATGTGCCTGAGAGTTTTTGGGTTTAGAATTGAGCAACATTAGGGGTTTTTCCATGATAGTTGTAATGGGTACTTAATCCTATGCTCTAATGGCCCTAATTCTTTATTGGTTTTGATATTCTCCTTTGGGCCTTTTTTGTCCCTTGTTATGTGTTCCCTTTTAATTTATTTTCTCCTTATGTAGTTGTTCATAAATTTTGTTTGGATAGTTGTGGTATTTGTAGGTTTTGGGGGCCGCCAATTTTGACTATTTGTGATATCTCTTGGTCCTATCTTATGATATTATTTATTAAATATTTATTGTTGTTTGTTTGTGGTTTTCTTTTGCAATATCTATTTTTTGTAGGATCTTTGTATCTTGAATCATTTGGGCAAGCAAAATTTTTTTTGGAAGAGGATTATGGTTAAAGTTTTTTATATGATCTTCCTTTTTTGGGTGTTGGCTGATGGCCGCCATAGGATGTTATTAGGTTTTTTTGTAACTATTGGTATAGGAAACCATCAGCTCATAGTTTTTATTTTGTTTCTTTTGTAGCTCTGCCGAGCATTAGAGAGCTAAAAATTCCCTTTTAGGACCTTGTATTTGGTTCTTTTTTAATTAACGCGTAGGCCCCTCTGAGGATTTTCCCCAAAATAATAAAAAAAAGAAACATTGTAATTTGCCACAATAAAAAAACAAATCAAATTGCATATTTAATTAAATAAAATTTTAAAAATATAAACTAAATTGAATTTAATCACCAATTGAGTATATAATTAAGGAAAAATAAAAACCCATTGGAATTTCAACATAAACATTATTAATTGTGACTTAGGGCCTAATTAAATTTTAATTAAACTAATTCATAGAAAATCATGCAAAGGTCTAAATGACCTCATGGTTAATTAGTGATTGTTCATTGAGCTATCCTTGAATCATGGTAAATTCTCCTAATCATTTGAAGTAATTTGATCAACAAATTTTATATCCCTATGCTCCTTTTATACGAAAAAAATTTAATAATTCAATTAATCTTGTAAAATTAGTAATCAAATAATAAATCATAAAAATTTAATTTAAATTGCATCAAATTCTAAACGAATAGTTGAATGCCTGAAAAATAAAAGAAAGTTTTTAAACATTTTAAATGCTAAAGTCAAACTTTGGTGAAACCCACCATTAAGGGTTCATAATTTTAATAGTTCAACAAAACAACAACCATCAAGCCTTTGTAAAACTACATGTGGTCGGCTAGATGAATCCTTTTTCTCCATTGTGTCCTGCAAAAAGTAAAATTATCATTTAAATCTAATAACGAAAGATAATTTTTAATATTTTCTAACCAAGTCTTTTTAGGTCTACCTCTACCTTTCTTAACATAAGTCAAATCTAATGCATTTACTTTCCTAACGGGGTCATGGGAAGGCCACCGTTTTATGTGGCAAAACCATCTAAGGTGACCCTTTAGTAGTTTAACAAATAAAATAAATAAATGCAAATAAAATTTTGATAAATCAACTATAAATAATAAAAATAAAATTAATAAATAATTAATTAGAAATGAATTGAAATTTTAAATAAAAAAATTATTTAATTTGAATAAATAAATAAATAAAAATTAATTGATTTGAATTAAATAATAAAAAAATATTAACTTAAAATAATTTAATTTATTGAAATAAATAATTAATTGTACTTAAAATTTATTAAATCATTAATAACTGATTAAATAAATTTAAGTTTTCAAGCATTTGCAGGGAAAGAAAACAATTTATTATATTTGATAAGGCCGGGACTTGTTAATTGAATATTTCAAAGAAATTTGAAGTCTTTAATTAACATGGTACTTTAAAATTAATATTAATTTAATCATAACTAAAATAGAAGGCTTTATAAACTTGCTTAATCCCATAAGGGGGGAAAAATGCATTAAATGTTTAAGCCTAAGGACGGTTGAAATTCCGGTGATCACCGGCGGTATGGGCCGCCGGAAAACCGCCGCAAAAATAAACCGCCGGTAAAAGGCCGTCGGAATTTGTTTCCTACGCCGTTTTTACCGGCGGTCACTAAACCGCCGTTAGACCACCGGTATTTTGTAAAACCGCCGGTAATCTTACACTAACCGCCGGAAAAAACCGCCGGTTTTCATTGTTTTTCCTGTAGTGATTTTGCCTATAAGGTGTTGGCCGTGCTAACCTATTTTTTGGCATGACCATTGGTTGGCTAGGACTTCTATTGATCAAATGCTCAATACTTTTTCTACTCCATCTATTAGGGTGAACTCTTTTAGTTTTGATAATTATTGGGAATATACTAACTCACTGATGTTGTTCTTGAATCTTTAACTACTCATATTTTACAAATACCTTTAAATATTGATGCTGATGTTATGATATTATGTAACATGGCTAACAATGGCATCTTCAGACTTAAGGATGCATGGAATGTTTTTAGAACTAAGAGTGGTGCCTCTAAAATCTTTTCTATGATATGGCATGAAATTATCCTGACTATAATTGCTACTTTTACTTGGAGAGTTTTACACAAATATGTGCCTACTGATGAGAATTTAACCAATAGAGGTTTTATTTTACCTTATGAATGCCAATGTTTCTATCATGTAGAAAATATACACCATATCTTTATCTCTAGACCTATTGCCTCTAAAATTTTGATTTATTTAGATGATATTTTTAAGTTTAATCATTTTTATGGTAATATTAGCATTAAGTATATCTTAAATATTTGGTTTACTTGTTCTAGAGCCCATATTAATAATCTCATTCCTCCCTTATTCTATGGTATCTTTGGTTTGCTAGGAATAATTCCCTTTTCAATAATGTTATTATGGATCAACATCATATTATTGGAAATATTAAAGATAAGAATCTAAAACCATTTTATGCTCATCTTTTGACTTCTAAGGACTTTAGAGGATATTCCTTTGTTGTTAAAGACTTTGGGATATTCCTTTAAGATATGCATGAAAATGATGGCCCTAAGCTTATTCATTGGTATAAACCACCTTATAACACTTTTAAACTTAATTGTGATGGCTTTGTCAAAGATAATGCATATGGTAGTGGTGGCATCATTAGAGATTTGTATGGTAATTTCATTATGTCTTATGCTGGTCTTCCTAAAAAATGTTCTGTTATTTTTACTAAACTTTATGCAATATTAAAGAGTTTAGAGTTATGTCTTTCTCTTGGAATTTTCAACATTTGGATTGAGGTTGATGCTAAGCATTGTCTTTATTGTTTAAAAGACAATGAAGATAAAATTTGCAACCTTGAACATTTTTTCTTCTTTGGCAAATTAAGTAATTGATAATTCTTTTTAATGTTAATATTTTGCACGTGTATAGAGAAGGGTAAGCTTGTGATGGCTGGTTAGCTAATTATGGTTGTAATCTATAATATATTATTGATTTCTTCTATTTGAATTTGCCAGCCTTTTTAAAAGTGCTTTTCAAATTAGATAAACTTTGTTTACCTTATGTTAAAAATTTATATTTTGTTTTCATCCACCACTTCCCTGAGATGGTTTTGTTTATTTCTTTGAATGGTTCTGTTCACTTGGGGGCTCATGATTCATCTATTTTGGCATGCTATAATTTTTTATTCTGATTGTGGTGTTTCAGATGTGTCTCTTTCTAGCAATGATTGGAATAGTTTTCATTATGGCCATTTTATCAACTACTGTTATCTTGTCCTTATCCTTTCGTTAGTGGGAGGGGTGATTGTCATCTATGGACTTTAATTCTAGATGGGCATTATCTATATTGGCTTAATCTCTAGTTGGCCTGGCCAAATAGTGTTTGAACTTTTAGTATTTTCTTATATTCTTGGAGTCACATTTTGAGTAAGGTCATCTCATTTGTGGGTAAGATGGGTAAAGTGGGAGTTGATTTTCAGTTTTCCTTATGGTGTTGCAGCAATTATATTAATCTCTATCTATGAATTTGGTTTAACTTTTTCCCATTCTGGGTTAGAATTGGTTTAGATTTGAGTGGCAAATTAAAAATTGGCTTTATGATTTACATGATACTACACACTTGAGCTAGAAGTTGACTCCCTATTCTCTTACTTATCCTTTGGGTTGTGATTTTTTCTTTATTCTCTTTGGTATGGCTTAGTTAACATGATTTGGCTGTGCTTTTGCATTTTATGGGTTTAGCAACTACAATATCTATAATATGATTCTTGGCATGACTGAGCTGTTTGATAATGTTACTAGTTGTTAGTGGGTTTTGTTTATCTATATTAGCAGTTGATTCCTTCTTAGTATTTCCCTAATGTTTTATTGGTTAGAGCTTTGGCTAAAATTTTTATATAATGTTGGTGGTTTATGATTCTTATTGGTTTTTAAGGTTATTTAATCTAGATATATTGGTTTGCTTGATTAATTGGCAATTTAATACCTTTTATAATGTTGAGTTTGCTTAGTTGTTCTGGCAGATTATTAGGAATTATTTTATGCTTAAAAGGTGCTATAATGTTTTTATTTTTTTTATTTTTTTCTTAGTCATCTTGTATTATGGGTGTTTTCTTGGATGCTTACTTGTAACTATTTTTAAAAAGGTTGCATGTGTTCTTTTTGTTTGTTGGGGCCCTACATCTAGCTGTGGGTGGAGTTGCTTAGATGTAGGCTCTTTTTTGGTATTTTCATGATGGATTATACTGATCTTATTCTTTATAATCTCATTACTCGTATCTATTTTCTAATGGCTCTCATTTTTAAGAATACTGACAATTGGGATATGATTATAGCTAACAAAATTTTCTATAACATGTGCTTGTCTTTTCCTTCTAGGACATGTTTGTTGCAGGTTTCTTTTAGTGCAGGTTTTTTTGGCTTTTGATTTTTGGATGAAAAGATAAGGTCTAATGTAAATCTTATGATCTTTTTTATTTTTTGGGTGTTGTATGCTTGCCACCCTGGAATATATATAGGATTTTTTGTACTTATGCTTAGTAGGGACCTTGAGATCTTTGGTTTTATTTTAGCTTTTTTTGTATCTCTTTGGAGTAGTAGTTAGCTCGAGGTCCCTTTTAACAACCTTTTAATTTTAATTTTAATTTTAATCAACGGATAGGCCCCTCTATTGGTTTCCCCTAAAAAAAGGGCTAGGATTGCATAGAATGGTTCCTTGAATGTCTAACAACTATCCTAAATTGTTAGAAGCTAGGGAAGTGGGCTGCAAAGGTGAGAGTAGCTTGTGTTTTTCTTCACATGGGAGGGGATGAAAAGTAGCATTTTTGGCTAAATCATGGACTAATATTGCTTGGAAAATTGTTTAGGAAACTTCAGGAGTAAATTTAAATAGGTTACATGAGTTTCCATGGAGGGAAAATAGAGGTCTTGGGTAATTTGGCCATCTAATCCTATTTTGAAATGTTTGACTAGTCAACAAAGTCCAAACTAACTAGGATAGAGTTCAACGAGGGTTATTATATTGTTTAAATTAATTGCATGAAGTTTGGTGTAATATGGTTAATGTTTGCATGAAAAATTAAGTGTATTTTTTAACTTTTGACCAGCCTTAAAGAGATGACTAAGTCAAACTTATCAAGGTTTGACTCATGAGGCGAGTAGACCCCTTTAAGTATACAGTGGGGTATTTTTGGATGGTTTAGGTTTAGGTTGATTGATAATGAAGTGAATCTAAGCCAAGTGATTATAGGTCAGGTGACTGTAGATTCAAGTGATAATAAATAATATGATGATAAATCAATTGAGATAGATCAGGTGAGCTCAGCTAAAAGTGAGATCAATAATTATATACTTGATGAACATATTCTAGTTATCATAGAAAAAAGATAAATCACAAATTTGAGAAATATATTTATGAAGCATCATCAATTTAACATGTCCATCCTTAGAATCTTCCCAAAGCCTAGGTTTGTTACAAATCTAGGCCCAAGTATAATGATCTTAATGATAAATGTTCAGTACGTATAGGTTGTTAAACCTAAGTTTATGTCCCAAGGCTAACCAAGAGTGGGGTGAATTGGTAATTTAAAAAACTATTGGATTTAAAAACGTGAAACCGATTAATAATTAGTAGCAATTTTAATTTGAAATTATTTAAAACAAATTTTTCAACAATGAAATTAAATTGCAGTAATTAAGCAATAGATATAAAAATGACACAAACATTTATAGTGGTTCGATCAAACACGACCTACATCCACTCCCTGAAGCCTCCCATTTTAGGTATTTCATTAATACCAAATTGACTCTTCTTTTGCTTCCACAGCAACGCGGAGAAGCCGTTACAAAACTCTCTTCCACCAATCCTATAAGTGTAGGTAGAGAACTGTCATCCTTTCACACTCTCCAAGTGTAGGCAGCGTACCTTCATCATTTCACACCCTCTAAGTGTAGGCAAAGCACCTTCGTCCTTTCACACCCTCAGAGTGTAGGCAGAGTACCTTCGGCTGTTCACACTCTCTAAGTGTAGGCAGAGAACCTTTGGCTGTTCACACTCTCCAAGTGTAGGCAGAGAACTTATGGTTGTTCACACTCTCCAAGTGTAGGTAAACCACCTTCGGTTTTTCTTCAAGAATCTTCTCACAAGAAAACTAAAAATACAAGAGGAAGAGTGAAAAATTCAAATCACACACAGAGATCCTAATATGAAAGACACGAAAAATCAAGAAGACCATACTCTAACAAGTCGATTTTAATGGGCCTTTTATATGAAAGACGTGAGAAATCGTCCAAAAAATTGAATATTTCAACTTTGAGCATATACGATCGTACTATATGATTGTATGTTCATACATATGAACAGTTCAAATACTGTTGCATATGAATCATTTATGAATTAGTACGAAATCATTTCATACACGATCATCATCCAGTACAAAATAAATTCATCCGAGATGAACAGTATGAAAATTTTCAAATTTGTTTGTACAAAATATCAGGAAGAAATGATCAAGAACTAAACTGAGCAATATAATTCTTCCAAAATATGTTAGGAGAAATAATAATCAAAATAATAATATTTGTGAAAGTTTGTTAGGGATGTTAAGCCCTTAGAAACTAGCCCGAGGCTAACCAAGAGGGGGGTGAATTGGTATTTTAAAAATTTTTCTTTAAGCAAAACACAAAACTAAAACCAAATCAATTCACCACAAAGAGTAACGGATGCGGAAATTAAATGTGAAAATAAAATAAAGAAAGATCACACCGGATTTATAGTGGTTCGGTCAAACCTTGACCTATGTCCACTCCTCGGAGGCACCCTCTGAGTATGCACTAACTAAGTATCTCTCATTTAGCTCCCACAGATAGGCAGAGAAGCCTTTACAATAGACTCTTTTTTACCAACCCGGTGCGGTAGAAAACTGATCCTTTTGCTTCCTCCTGAAACGGGTAGAGAACCGACTCATTTTGCTTCCTCCTGAAGTGGGCAGAGAACCTAGACCATTTACTGAAGTAGACCTCCCAAGAACCTCTCAAGGATGAAGGACAAAGAACAGAGAAGATGACTTGGAACCTTGCTTGGAGCAACCTTTATGAACCCTCTCACAAACTCCCCCTAAATAGATATGGCGGCCGATTATTTCTGATTTGAGCCTATCGTCCTAGCTGATATAAGGATCGTCTAGGACGATATGCTTAATGACGGCTGCCTTAACTAGGATGCCCTAATTACGATTTCTGCTTTTAGTAGGATCGTCCTGGCCGATATAAAAATCGTCCAGAACGATGTACTCAAAATAGAAAAATCCTCTAGTGTGTGTGTGCAAGGTTATTTAGCATCAGGTACCACTTTTATAATGGACTCATGAAAGTTAAAATTACATTCGATCTTTTGGACCTAAAAAGTCAGTAGGCAAAGCAGTCGCAGATAATTATGAATGTTTGCTATCATCAAAAGTCTAATCCATAAACTCAGACTTGCAACAATTTGGAATCATAAAAAATATACAACTTGCAAGAATATTAAACATGCAAGAACAAAGTAGCAACTATATCAATAATCTCCTCATTTTTTATGATGGAAAAATAATTATTGTTTCAATAACCTTGAAAATTCTAAATTTCTCCTTAACTCCCCCTAAATGAGTAAGTAGGTGAATATATGGGAATTCTTTGAAGTGCAAAAAAAAAATATATATTTTAAAGACACAAACTGACAACAAAATTACGAATAACGAGCAAAACATAAATAAGGAACAAAACACAAACAAGGAAAACATGAACAACGAACAAAACATAAACAAGGAATAAAACACAAATAAAATACAAATAAGGAAAACACGAACAAACTAAAATAATCAAATAATATTTCTTTCCCTTTTGACAACAACAAAAGGGAAGAAGAAAAAAAAAAGAAATGGAATGTGTCATTTGAGAAACCTTTGATAATTAATCTTAAAAGAAATTGAATTATAATTGCAATAAGAAGATTAATGTTCATTAGAGAAAAATAAAGATTAAAAAACATTTAAATAAAAATATAAGATAGACAAGAAAAATATACAAAGATCATGAAACAATCTAGACAATTGGATAAGAAGAATTATTGTAAAAATGACAATATGAAGATTAATTAAATTCAATTTTTAATACAAAATATATTTGAACATTAGATAGATTTGAACTTGAAGATTAAAAGATAGAAGAAAAAACAATATCAATAAACTTATTTTTGATGATATTGCACATCTTTTTAAATATTTGTGGCACATTTTGTGCAGCTTTTTGTATTTGGGCAAATTTTGTGCCTTTTTTCAATTTGTGAATCATTGCACATTCTTTCGATTTTTGTACACTTTGTATATATCTTTTCTTTCCTTTTTTTTAATTGATCTTTTCAAAATCAATAATCTAAAAACTCAAACTTCTCTAAGTATAAATATAATTATATTGAATGGAGAATTAAAAAATAGTAAGACATTAAAATTGCAATAATAATATTTTAATTATGTATGCCTAAAAAGTACATGAGATTGATAGCTTTAATTTGACCTAAATTATAGATTAACTTTAAAATGTTTGAAAAATTAGATTTCATAATGAAAATAATCTTTATATATTACAGTTCTGATTAAAATACTTTTTAGATCAATTAAGTCAGGATTATCATATAGGCAAGCTAACATTTCAAAAAAAAAAAAAACAAAAAAAAAAAAAAAAAAAAAAAAACAAAAAAAAAAACTAAACAAAACCAAACATTTTTATTGATATCAATATAAAGATGATATAATAAACGACATTTGATATCAATATAATTATCACAAATCATCAAAATGCAAAACAACATCAAAGATCTGATAAAGGACAAGTATAAAAAACACTAAACAAATACAAGTACAGAAATCATCACATCATATCACTAGAAACTGGCAAAGACAATCATCAAAGAAGTATATTCTACAAATTTGAGGGGCCCTGATCTGAAGGAGGTGGCTGATTGAATATAGAAAAATAGTTATTTATCATAGCTATATTTATGTTCATCGAGTCAAACTGACCTTGGATCCAACCCATATCCTATTGATACTGTGCATCATGATGATTTAGATGAGTCTGAATTTGATCAAAATGACTCTCTAGCTAGTCAAAGTGCTGGACCATCTCCTAAAATTCAGGTCTATAAGAAGGCGCAGGTGCCGGTGCTCTCCCTTCACCCTCAGAATCCTCACTTGAATAATATCTCCCAAAAAATGTTTAGAATGAAGCATCAGTGAAGTAGATGGGCATTTTAAGATGAGGCACAGGATGAACAAGATTGTACTTCTTTTCAATGATATATGTCAATAGGCGTCCTAAGGCAATATTCTTCTTCCTCTTATGTGAAAAATGTCCAATTTCAAAAAGCCCATGAATATAGTCAATAATAAGTTGGGATTCATCTATTAGTTGACCAGTCATGATCAGATAAGTAAAAATGGAAAGAAGAGGAGTAATGTTAATCCGGTCACCAGCTTTAGGTATACTGGAAGTCCTAAGGATATGCTGAATGACCCTGGCATTTTGATTTAAGGTTTGGACCCTAGGCAAATGACATACTTATTCAATCCTTCTTAGAACTTTGTTGATTTCAGTCCAGTCATAATCAGATTTTAAAGTCACAGGGCTCTAACTCCTCGTGTTTTTAAGTTTAAAAAAGTTCCCAAATCCTCTTTAGTTATTTCTATATTTCTCCTAAAAACATAAAAACTTATCCTACTCACATTAGAATTAAAAGACATGTTTTCCAAAAAGTAATGAAAAGTTTCTTTATTATAGGCATAGATCAAGATCAAGATGGAGGCAAACTGAGTAGTAGCGAAAGAGGCATCACTTGAAAGTGAATATCCTCTTGGATTAGGATTCTAGAAGGAGTAAATTTGGAAGAAGCAAACCTAATAAAGGAATCCTCATTACCACTAGAAAGAAAGTCATTGTCTCCACTCCTCAAAGAAGATCCCTTAGTTAGTCTACCCCTCTTGCTAGAGCTGGCCATTGCTAAGTTGTGAAGGATTTGAAAAGGCTATTGAAGTGAATAAAAATGAATTCTAAAGCCCTCCTATTTAAAGAGAAATGATCTTTCATACGTACGAAAAGAGTTTGGTACAGTACGATTAATGGGTTAGTATGTATGAAAATAAATTTCATATGTATGAACGAATGCGTTCAAAACAAAACAACTTTCCATAATCACATGAGTTAAGAAGCACCCTTTCATAAAATCTTTTTCACCATACAATCATAAAAATAAAAAGGTGTTCATCCGAGACAATCAGTTAATTAAGATCATTTTAATGACAGTTAGGTTCTTCCCCCCATATTGAATGTCATGTGGTTCGTACATATGAATTGAGGGTTCACACGTACGATCAGTTATAATAACTATTTTTTTGTATAACCATTTAGTTTCGTACATACATTTGAATACACATCGTCGTGATGATATAGAGATCATACAATATGATATGTATTAGAAACTAAAAAACTTTACGCAATCAGTTCAAACCAAATATTTACATGCTACAGAATTCGTATGAGACAAAAATAATTTTGTATAGTACGAATAGAATACTTAGAAAAATTTGCACGATCAATCATAAACATGAAATTCAATGTGAAAATATTTAAAAACACAAAAAATAGACAAAAATAGAAAAATACAAGCACAAACAAACACATCAAAATAAAAAAAAATAAAACACACAAAGACAAATATTAATGTTGTAGAAAATTTTTAATTAAGCATTAAGATCAATCACACCAAGCCTTATTCTTAATGTGCTAAAATTATCAAAGGCTAGTGGGTTTATAAAAATATCTGCAAGTTGATTTTTAGTTGAAACACGGTTCAATTTAATTTCTCCTTTGGATACATAATCCCTTTTGAAATGATGTCTTATGTCTATATGTTTGGTTCTAGAATGTTGAATAGGATTTTTTGAAATACAAATGACACTAGTGTTATCACAATAAATTAAAATTATGCCTACTATAAATCCTAAGTTAATCAACTGTTATTTCAACTAAAGAACTTGTGCCACACAACTTCATAAGATAATGTATTTAGATTTAGCAATAGATAGGGCTACGGAATTCTATTTTTAACTGGACTAAGAAACTAAAGAATTTTTAATAAATTGATAAGTTCCAGAAGTGCTCTTTCTATCAACCCTGCAATCTGCAACGTCAGAATCTAAAAATCCAATAATTTCAAATAAAGAGCTATACTTGGGATACCAAATTCTTAAGTTCTGAGTTTCCAAAAGATATCTTAAAATCCTTTTTACTGTTGTTAAATGTGAATCTTTTGAATTTGATTGAAATTTAGCACACAAATAAACATGAACATAATATCGGGTCTACTAGCAGTCAAGTAAAGCAAATATCCAATTATTCCTTTAAATTTCATTTTATCAATAGATTTTCCCTTTGGGTCCTCATTCAACTGAACTGAGGAACTCATAGGTGTACTAACAGGTTTAATATTATCCATTTCATACTTTTTGAGGATATACTTAACATACTTCGACTGACTAAAAAATGTTCCCTCCTCAATTTGCTTGATGCTAGAACCTATAAAGTAATTCAAATCTTCAATTAAACTTGTTGATTCTTGTTGAATCTTAATTAGATTGTTACACTTAAACTAATATCCTAAGGCTAACTAAGAGGGGGTGGGGGGTGAATTGGTAGTTTTAAAAAAATTACTCTTAGATTTAAAATTTTAAAACTAGATAATGATTAGTAGCAAGTAAATTTAGATTTTAAAAAAAAATTTTAAACCACAGAAAATTAAAACATGCAGTATGTAAATAAGCAGCGAAAAAATAAAAAGACAAAAAGATTTATAGTGGTTCGATCAAACTTGACCTACATCCACTCCCTGAAGCCTCCCACTTAAGGTATTGCACTATTACCAAAGTGACTCTCCTTTAGCTCCCTCAGCAAGGTGGAGAAGCTTTTACAAAACTCTCTTCCACCAATCCCCAGTGCGGCAAGGAACCGTCATCCTTTCTCACCCTCCAAGTGTAGGAAGAGAACCTTTGTCCTTTCACACCATCTAAGTGTAGGTAGAGAACCTTTGATTATTCACACTCTCCAAGTATAGGCAGAGAACCTTCAACTATTTATACTCTCCAAGTTTAGGCATAGAACCTTTGACTGTTCACACTCTCCAAGTGTAGGCAGAGAACCTTCGGCTGTTCACACTCTCCAAGTGTAGGCAAAGAATCGGTCTTCTTCAAAGATCTTCTTAAGAGCAATCTAGAAAGACAAGAGAAAGAGTGAAGAATATAAATCACACATAAATATCCTTACCTTTAAGCAACCTTGTGAACCCTTCACACTCAACTAGCAAGAAACCTCTCTCTACCACTCTCTCATACTCTCTCCTTCAAATGCTCTTGAACCCTCATGAAGACAGATTACAGAAGAAGACAATTCAATTTTTAAATGAACCTTTTATACAAAGGACATGGAAAACCTTCCAAAAAATTAAAATTTTCAAATTTAAGTTTACACGATCGTACAGTATGATCGTATGCTCGTCTATAAGAATAGTTCAAATACTGTTACGTATGAACCCATTATGAATCGATATAAAATCATTTCATACACGCTCATTATCTGGTACGAATTGAGTTCGTCCAGGATGAACAGTTAAAATTTTGACTTTCATTTGAATGAAACATCAGGATAAAATGAGCGAGGATACAATAGAGATGTTCTTCATGGGACGATCATGAATATCATCCGTATGATCTTTGTCCGAGGATAGATTAGAGACATTCATCCTGGGATGATTGTATAATATTGTCCGTATGATCTTCATCTGAGGACAGAACAGAGACGTTCATCTAGAACGATCGTATAATATCATTCATTTGATCTTCATCCAAGGATAGAATAGAGACATTCGTCCTTGGACAAAGTTAAATATCGTCTGTACGATCTTCATCCGAGGATAGAACTGAGACGTTTGTCCTGAGACGATCATATAATATCATCCGTATGATCTTCATCCGAGGATAAAATAGAGACGTTCGTCCTGGGATGATCTTATAATATTGTTCGTACAATCTTCATCCCAGGATAGAATAGAGACGTTCATCTTGGGATGAAATTAAATATCGTTCGTATGATCTATTCTTAGAAAAATTTTCAACATGTTCATATGATTGCTCAATGAGACAATAACTAATCAGATTGTCTATACAAAGTAATATCATACAGTACGATAAGTTTAAAAATATGAATTATAAAACTCTCTCCCGGTGTGTGTATGCTCAGTTTCTCAATTACAATCATACTCTCTCAGACTCAATAAAATAAAAAATATAGACTTTGATTATAATAAACTCTAAACTGTTATTGATTCGAAGTCTTCGACAATTCAAAGTATGATTTTCTTTAAATATTAGTACACGCAAGAGCAAAAAAAATTCTTCCAAAATTTGTTAGGAGAAATAATAATTAAAATAATAATATTTGGAATCATCAAAAACATACAAGTTGCTAGAATAGCAAACATGCAAGAACCAAGTAGCAACTATCTCAATAATCTCTCCCTCTTTGATGATAGCAAAATAATTATTTTTTGAAAAACCTTGAAAAGTCTAAATTTCTCCTTAACTCCCCCTAAATAAGTAAGTATGTGAATATAAGGGAATTCTTTGAAGTGCGATTTTTTTTTAATTTTTTAATTTAAAAAATGCAAACAGACAGCGTTAGTAAAAATACGAACAACAAACAAAACATAAACAAGAATTTTTAATTAAAAAAACACAAACAGACTGCGACAGCAAAAATACGAATAACAAACAAAACACAAACAAGAAGAAAATAAGGAAAACACGAACAACAAAAGAAAATAAAACAATATTTCTCCCCCTTCTGACAACAACAAAAAAGGGAAAAAGAAAAAAAAAACAAAAGAAATAAAAGGTGTCATATGAGAAACTTTTGATAGTTAACCTTTAAAGAGATTGAATTATAATTGCAATAAGAAGAATAATATTCATTAGAGAAAAATAAAGATTCAAAAATATTTAAATTAAAATATTCGATAGACAAGAAAAATATACCAAGACCATGAAACAGTCTAGACAATTGAATAAGGATAATTATTGCAAAATCTACGAAATAAAGATTAATTAAATTCAATTTTCAATACAAAATATAATTGAACATAAGATATATTTGAACTTGAAGATTGAAAGATAGAGGAAAGAACAATATTAAGAAACTTTGTTTTTGGTGACATTTCTCATCTTTTCAAATATTTGTGGCACACTTTGTGCATCTTTTTATATTTGGAATAATTTTGTACCTCTTTTTAATTTGCGAACCATTGCACATTCTTTCAATTTTTGTACACTTTATACATATCTTTTATTTCCTTTTTTTTGAATTGATCTTTCCAAAATCAATAATATAAAAATTCAAACTTCTCTAAGTACAAAGATAATTATATTGAAAAGAGAATTAAAAAATAGTAAGTCTCCAAAATTGCAATAATATATTATAATTATGTATGCCTAAAAAGAATATTAGATTAATAACATTAGCTTGATCTAAGTTATAGCTTAATTTGAAATATTTGAAATTTAGATTTCAAAAAGAAAATAATCTTTATATTGCAGTTGCGATTAAAATACCTTTTTCGATCAATTTAGTCAGGATTATCATATGGACAATCTAACATTTCAAAATAAAGAACAAAAATGACTAAACAAAATCAAACATATTTTATTTATATCAAATTAATATAAAGGTACATTAATGCCCAGATGATATCAATATAATCACAATATAAGATCAACAATGAAAACAAAAACAAAGGACAATTACTAAAGAAACTGCAAAAAATCATCACATCACATCACTACACACTGGCAAAGATAATCACATAAGAAGTACATCTATAACTTTGAGGGGCCCTGGTTAGGAGGAGGTGGCTGGTTGAAGAAAGAAAATAGCTACTCATCATAGTTATATTTGTGTTTAAGGAGTTGATCTGACTCCAAATCCAACCCATATCCTATTGATATTGAGCATCCTTTTAGTGTAGGTGAGTCTGAATTTGATCAAAATGCTGATCAAAATGACTCTCAAGTTTATCAAAATGCTGGACAAACTCCTGAAAGTCAGCCCCATGAGTAGGTACAGGTGCAGGCGCATGAGCAGGAGCTCCCCCTTCTCCCTCAGATCCTAAACTTCCATCATCTCTCCCAAAAAATGCTTGGAATGAGGCATCAGTAAAGTAGATAGGTAGTTCAAGATGAGAATCAGGATGAACTAGATTATACTTCTTCTCAAGAATATAGGTTACGAGGTGTCCTAAACCTATGTTTTCTTTCTCTTATGAGAGTTCTGGCCAGTTTCAGAAAGCTCATGAATGTAGTCAATGAGTTGGGCTTCATCAATTGGTTGTCAAGTCATTATAAGATAAGTAACAGTTGAAAGAAGAGGAGTAATGTTGATACGATCACCAGCTTTAGGAATTATGGAGGTTATCATAACATGCTGGATTATCTTAGCATTTTAGATTAGAGTGTACACCCTAGGCAAATGATACACTTGTTCAATCTCTCTAATCACTTTATTTATTTCAGTCCAGTCAAAATCAGAAGCATATGTTAAAGTATGGGCTCTAACTCCTTGAGTCCTTAAGTGCAAATAGGTTCCCAAATCTTCCTTAGTTATTTCAACCCGCTTCCTCAGAACATAAGAATTTATCCTACTTTGACCAGTACTAAAGGTCATGTTGGCTAGAAAGTAATGAAAATTTTCCTTGTTATAGGAGTGAATCAGGCTCAGGATAAATGCAAATTGGGTGGCATCGAAAAGAGGTATCACTTGGAAGTGAATATTCTCTTGGATCAGAATTCTGGAAGGAATAATTTTGGTAGAAGCAAACCTAAGGAAGGGCTCCTCATTAGCACTAAACAGAAAGTCACTATCTCCACTTCTCGAAGATGATCCCTTAGTTAGTCTACCCCTCTTGCTAGAGCTGGTCATTACTAAGTTGTGAAGGATTTGAAAAGGCTTTTTAAGTGAATGAAAATGAAGTCTAAAGTCCCCTTATTTAAAGAGAAAGGATCTTTCATACGTATGTATAGAGGTTTGTACAGTATAATTAATGGGTTTGTACATACGAAAATAAATTTTGTATGTACGAACGAATGCGTTGAAAATGAAACAACTTTTCATAATCACGCGAGTTATGAAGGATCCTTTTGTGCAAGCTTTTTGACCATACGATCGTACAAACAAACAGGTGTTCATCAGGGACGGTTGATTATTTAAGATCATTTTAATGATGATTAGATTTGTCCCCCATATTGAATGACACGTGGTTCGTACATACGAACTGAGGGTTCGTATGTACGATCAGTCATAATAACTTATCCTGCTCATCTAATCGCCTAGATGCATACATACGATTGAAAACAAATCATACAGGATAATCTGGAGAATGTATTAAAAACAAAACTATATGTAATCAGTCTAACCTAATGACTCACATGCTATATAATTCGTATGGTACGAAAATAATTTCATATAGTATGAATATAACACTTAGGAAAATTCATACGATTGATCATAAACAAGAAATACGATGTAAAAATATTTCAAAAACACACAAAACTAAAAAATACAAAAATCAAAAACACAAATACGCACAAAAAACAAAAATAGAAAAACACATAAAAATAAATATCAAGATTGAAAAAACTGTTAATTAAGCATTAAGAACAATTACACAAAGCCTTGTTCTTAATGTGCTAAAAGTATCAAAGGCTAATAATTTTGTAAAAATATTTGCAAGTTGATTTTTTATTGACACATGATTAAGTTCAATTTCTCCTTTGGATACATGATCACTTATGAAATGATGTCTATGTGTTTGGTTCTAGAATGTTGAAAAGGATTTTTTAAAATGGAAATGGCACTAGTGTTATCATAGCAAACTAGAATATTGCCTACTATAAATCCTAAGTCAATCAATTATTATTTCAACCGAAGAACATGTGCCATAAAACTTTCTAAGGTAATGTATTCAGCTTCAGTAGTAGATAGGGCTACGGCATTCTATTTTTTACTCGACCAAGAAACTAGCGAATTTACAATAAATTGACATGTTCTAAAAGTACTCTTTCTATCAACCCTATAACCTGTAAAGTCTAAATTTAAAAATCCAACAATTTCAAATGAAGAGCTATACATAGGATACCAAATTCCAAAGTTTTGAGTTCCCAAGAGATATCTCAAAATCCTTTTTACTGATGTTAAATATGATTATTTTAGATTTGATTGAAATCTAGCACATAAACAAACACAAAACATGATATCTGGTCTGCTAGCAGTCAAGTAAAAAAAAGATTCAATAATCCCTATAAATTTCTTTTGATCAACAAATTTTCTCTTCGGGTCCTTATCCAACTGAATTGAGGAACTCATAGGTGTACTAACATGTTTAGTATTATCCATTTCAAACTTTTTGAGGATATCCTTAACATACTTTGACTGACTAAAAAATATTTCTTCCTTAATTTTCTTAATGTTAAAACCTAGAAAGTAATTTAAATATTCTATTAGACTTATCTAAAATTAACTACTCCTTGTTTTAAAAAAATCATCACAAAGATTTTTATTTGAAGATCCAAAGATGATATCATCAATATAAGTTTGTACAATGAGTATATCGTCTCTCAATTTTTTCAAAGATAGATTAGTATCAACACTTCCTTTTTTAAAAGATCTTTCAAGTAGGAAAGTGCTCAATCTCTCATACCAAGCCCTAGGTGCTTGTTTCAATCCATATAATGCCTTTTTCAATTTAAAAATATGATTTGGGTAATTTTTGAATTTTTAAAACCTGGAGGTTGTTCAATATAAACATCCCCTTAAAATACACAATTTAAAAAGGCACTTTTAATATTCATTTGAAATAATTTAAATCCTTTAAAATAGGCAAAGACTAACAAACTCTAATTGCTTCAAGTCTTACTACAGGGACAAAAGTCTCCTCAAAATCAATCACTTCAATTTGATTATACCTCTTAGCCACCAATTTAGCCTTATTTCTAACAACAATTTCTGAGTCATTCATTTTATTCTTGACTACCTATTTTGTCCCAACTACACTTTGATCCTTTGGCCATATAATTAATTCTTAAACATCATTTCTCACAAATTAATTTAATTCTTCTTACATTGCCAAACTTCAAAATTCATCCAAAAGTGCTTGATTTATATTTGTGGGTTCTATCATTGAAATAATAGTAGAATAATTGACTTCTTTGCTTAGTCTAGACCTAATTCTAACATCCTCACTAGGTTCTTCTATAATCAATTCCTTACGGTGGTTTTTAAAAAATTTTAAATCTCTAGGCAAAGGGTTTTCTTTCTCAACATTTTCTTACAAATTAACTTTCTCAATTCTTTGGGAGTTAATCTTTATTTCATTATCTTCCACTTTTGGCTCTTTCAAAATTCCAAAATTATCAAATACAACATGTGTGATCACCTCAATTACCAAAGTTCTTTTGTTAAATATTCTATAAGATTTTCTAATCCTAAATTAGCAAAAAAAAAATTCTTTCATCTAATTTAGGATCAAATTTTTTTAAAGAAGATTTTCCATTATTATGAATGAACACCTTACATCCAAAACATGCAAATATGATAAATTAGGTGTTCTCCCCTTAAGAATAACATAGGGTGCTTTATTTAATTTTGATCTGATGTTCACCCTATTTAGAACATAACATGTAGTGCTCACTGCTTTAGCCCAAAAATATTTAGGAAGTAAATATTCTGCCAACATGGCTCTAGAAGCTTCTATTAATGTTATATTCTTCCTTTCGACTATCCCATTCTACTGAGGAGTCCTAGGTGCAGAAAAATTGTGATCAATTCCTTTTTCTTTATACAAGTCTTCCAATTTTTCATTTTCAAATTTTCCCTCGTGATCACTTTGGATTGATAAAATCTCACATCCTGGTTTCCTCTAAATCCAAGTCAAAAAATCTCTAAACTCCTTAAATTATTCACTCTTATGATATAAAAATTTAACCTAAGTGAATATAGAAAAATCATCAACTATCACAAATCTATATACCTTCATTCCTAGACTTGTAGTTTCAACCGGTCCAAAAAGATCCATATGTAAAATCTTCAAAGGTTTACTAGTTCTAAGATCCTTATTATAATGAAACGAAGACTTCACATGTTTTCCTAATTGACATGCATCACAAAGGTGATCATTAGTGAAGTCTAGTTTTTGTATACCTCTAACCAAGTTCTTTTGGGTAATCCTCCTAAGATTTTTTATGCTAGAGTGACAAAGTCTCCTATGCCATAATCATGATTTATCATAAATAATTTTTAAACAAAAAGTATTAGGAGTTTTAATACTATTTAAATCTAGCATATAAATATTATTTACCCTTAATCCATGCAAAACATCATTACTATTAAGGCTTAATATGCAGCTAGTGGAAAAAAATTTTATACTATAACCTTTATCACATAGTTGGCTAATACATAATAGATTATACTTTAAGCCTTCAATAAGTAGTACATTTAAAAAAAAAATTACAAAATTTCTAATCATACTTGATCCAACCACTTCCCTAGTGGTGTTATCTCTAAGTGTAACTCTGCCTCCATTCCTGGCTTCCAATATTATAAATTGTGTAATGTCTCAAGTTATATACTTTGAGCAACTGCTATCTAGGTACCAAATGCTCTCATGAGGCCTTGTATGAGAGCATGTCTGCAAAACTATCAAATGTTAGATCTAGAAACCCAAACAAGTTTGGGCTATCCTTTTGGCAAAATACAACTAGATGCATATATGCTATGTCTAGGTTTATGCATCTTAGGTCTCTACACTAAATGAGTTTTTCTATGTAAGATACAAGCTTGTTCTATATATCCAATCATACCAGAAGAATAACATATAATTCTATCTTCTATTAAGTTGTAAAAATTTTGGATATAAAATAGGATTAGAAAAATCTTCTAGTGTTGGGAGTTTCCTATTTTCTTCGAGAGCTTGCACTTTCAATTTAAAAAATATGTTCAAATCTTCTAATATTCTATTTTAAAAAATTAAATAGTGCTTTCTAGTCTTAGATACATCCCTAAAATTTTTGAATTATTTTCCCAATTTTTATAGTTTGATTTTAAATTATCATTCTTCTTATTCAAGTCATCAAATTCATCAAGTAAGCTCATGCTGTTGTTATCTATCAATGCATGATCTTTCCTAAGAATTTCGTGTTCTCTTTAAAATTCTTATAATTCTAAATTCATACTAGCATGCATTTTCTTTAGCTTTCTATATGCGTCATGAATTCTTTCACAACTTTTAATAATTTAGCATAGGTTAAGTCACATGCCTCTTCCTGATCTAACTGATCAGGATTATTTTCCATTAAGCACAAGTTGGTGACTTCCTATTCCTTTTCTATTTTTGATGAAACTGAAGCTGGGTCCTCCTAAAAAGCTCTTTGGAATTTCTTCTTACCCTTCTTCACATTTGGTTTCTCCTCTACCTTCTCCTTGCTAGGAGTGGCTTTTAGTTTTGAACACTTAGATTTAACATGTACAAGTTTCCTACATTCATAGCAAATTATGTCATTTGAAACCTTAACATTCTCATTAAATTTACCTCTGTTCCACTGCTGACATCTCCTTTGCTTCCTTTTAAGAAAGATCCTAAATTATTTAGTCATCAAGGCAACGTCATCCTCATCCTCAGGTTGTGATAGATTACTCTCTGACTCATCCACTTTCAATGTAACGTTCTTCTCCTTTCATTGTTCTCCACATCAATCTTTCTTTGACTCACTCCTTGCTCGTAAGCAATTAGTGATCCAAGAAGCTTGTCAATAGATTAAATATTTAAATCTTTCAACTTTGTAATAATAGTTATTTTAGTATCATATATAGTAGGCAAACAACAAAGAATTATATTAACTATTTCAGCATTTTTTAGCTCCCAACCTAATGCATGCGAAGAAGTAACTATTTGTGTGAATTTTGTGTACATGTCAAAAATAGATTCATTGGGTTTCATGTGAAACAGTTCATAGTCATGTAACAAGATATTTAATCTAGACTGATTTACTTCATTAGTCTCTTCATAAGTAATACAAAGTCTATCAAATATGTCCTTTCCACTTTTGCAAGTGGAAACCCATATATAGTCTTATGACTTAAGTGCACAAAAGAAACTATTTAAATATTTTATATTAAGTTGTGCTAACTCACATTATTTTACAGTCCAATCAATAAAGGGTGTTTCAACTCTAATAGCATCAACTATTCTAGTTGGTTTTGTATACCCTTCTTGAACTAAGATCCACATACAATAATCTAGTGACTGTAAAAATATAGACATGCGTGTTTTCCAAAAATCAAAAGGAATGTTATCAAATAAAGGAGGTCTAGTGATCGAATACCCCTTAGGTGTGTTTCGGTTTCTAAAAGTAGCCATGCTCATTTTCTAAAATGTAGTATAAACTTATGATTTTGAAATAAAGCTCTGATACCACTTATTGAGTACGTATATGTTGTTAAACCTAAGTTTATGTCCCAAGGCTAACCAAGAGGGGGGTGAATTAGTAATTTAAAAAATTGTTGGATTTAAAAATGTGAAATCGATTAATAATTCATAGCAATTTTAATTTAAAATTATTTAAAACAAAATTTTCAACCACGAAATTAATTTACAATAATTAAGCAGCGGAAATAAAAATGACACAAATATTTATAATGGTTTGGTCAAACACGACCAACATCCACTCCCTGATGCCTCCCACTTCATGTATTGTACTATTACCAAAGTGACTCTCCTTTTGCTCCAATAACAAGGCAGAGAAGTCCTTACAAAGCTCTCTTCCACCAATCCCTGATGCGACAGAGAACCTTCATCCTTTTACACCCTCCAAGTATAGGTAGAGAACCTTAATCCTTTCATACTCTTCAAGTGTAGGCAGAATACCTTCATCCTTTAACATCCTTCAAGTGTAGGTAGAGTACCTTCATTTTTTTCACACCTTCCAAGTGTAGGTAGAGTACCTTCAGCTGTTCACACTCTCCAAGTGTAGGCAGAGAACCTTTGACTGTTCACACTCTCCAAGTGTAGGCATAGAACCTTCGGCTATTCACACTCTCCAAGTGTAAGCAGAAAACCTTCTACCCTTCTTTAAGAATCTTCTCATGAGTAAACTAGAAAGATAGGAGGAATTGTGAAAAATGCAAGTCTCATACAGAGATCATTACCTTTGAATAACTTTGTGAACCCTTCACACTCCACTAACAAAAAATCTATCTCAATCACTGTCTCATACTCTCTCCTTCAATTGCCCTTGAAAGATCATGAAGACCAGAGTCTGACAAGTTAGTTTTAATGGATCTTTTATATGAAAGACACAAAAAACTATCCAGAAAATTGAAAATTTCAACTTTGAGCATATATGATTGTATGTTCATACGTATGAACAAATCAAATACTATTATGTACGAACCATTTATGAATTGGTATGAAATTATTTCGTACACGATCATCGTCTGGTACAAAATAAATTAGTTCGGGATGAATAATATGAAAATTTTCAAATTTGTTTGTACAAAATATTAGGATGAAATAACCGAGATCTGAACCAAGACGTTCATCCTGGTATGAAATTGAGATCATCCTGTATGATTTTTGTGCAAGAATAAAACAGAGTTTATCCCTATACGAAATTAAATATCGTCCCGTATGATCTTCGTCTGAGGATAGAATAGAGATGTTCGTCCTTGAACAAATATAAATATCATTCGTACAATCTTTGTGTGAGAATAAAATAGAGGCGTTCGTCCCTATTTGAAATTAAATATCATTTCATACGATCTTTGTCTGAGGATAAAGTAGAGACATTCATCCTGGTACAAACATAAATATCGTATAGTATGATCAATTTAAAAATTATGAATTTTAAACTCTCCCCTAGTGTGTGTGATCTCAATTATTCAATTACAATCACACTCTCTCGGACTTAATAAAATAGAAAAAAATACATACTTTAATTATAATAAAAAAACTCTAAACTAATCTTGATTTAAAGTATTCAACAATCTGGAGTATGATTTCCCTGAAATGTTAGTACACACAAGAACTAAACAATTCTTCTAAAATTTGTTAGGAGAAATAATAATCAAAATAATAATATTTGGAATCAATAAAAACAGACAAGTTGCAAGAATATCAAACATGCAAGAATAAAATAGCAACTATCTCAACAATAATAAATATTATTGTTTCTTTACTATTGCATTTCTTGTATATCTATTTTTTTTCCTACGCACTAACTTTTCAGGTCCATAAATTCACATGCAACACAAATCAACTCAAGATCTGGCAGACAATGGTTGAGTCTGTCTGTAATTTAAAATTCAATTTATTTTTTACCTTTCTTGAGTTAAGTCATGTATCTAGTGGACCCTATGCTAAGTAAACTTGCACACACACTTAGATATTTTTCTATATTTTGGCCTAATCATACAGGACAATTTCAAATCAAATTGGACGATCAATTAAAAATAGAAACCCTAATTAGGACATTCATACTAATTAAGAGTGATTAAACTAATCATACTATACAATCCACATCATACAGGACGATCATCTTAGATTGTAAAAAATAGCCGCCCATCAAAATTTAGGCAATATTTTAATTTTCAATTTTTTTTCTAATCATACAGGATGATATACATTATCCTGAATGATTTATGATAATCATATCTAAATTAATCCTATAATTAGGAGATTAATTATGACGAGATTGATCAATCATATCATACAGGATGATTTATTAGATCATACTAGATAATCTATTATATTTTGTAAGATGATCGCCCTATCGTCCAAGATGAAAACTTTCTTATAATCATTCTAAAGATCATATTGGACATCCCGAGAGGGTTATGGGATGATATTTAGATCATCACCCATCATCCCATGTTGTACCAGACGATCAATATAGTTACTTGAACTAATCATCTCGGAAGATCATAGAATCATATAGAACGATCTATATAAATACTTGTATTAATTATACAAGGAAAAGATAATTTTCCTGACAGAAAGGGCTATTTTGTACTAATCATCCCAAATAATTTATCTATCATAATGAACGATCTTTGAAGGCAAGTTAAAAATCAGGCCTTCTTTTATGGCTCTGTATTTAAGCTCTCTTTTTATCTTTAAGATAAACTTTTACTTCATAGGAGATCTGAGAGAGAGCTTAGAGAAGGAAGAGGGAGAGCTTGAGAGAGAGAGAGAGAGAGAGAGAGAGAGTGTGTGAGATAGAGAGATCCTTGTGAGGGGGTGTTTTGAGAGATTCATAAAGGTTGCTCCAAGCAAGGTGTTCATCATCTTCTTCAAGTTGCTTCTCTAGTTCCTTGGTGGCTCTGGGAGAGATCTTCATCAGTATTAGATCTAGATTCTCTACCTTCACCAGGTGGGTGAAAAAGGATTTAAGGTTCTCTACCTTCTCTAGGAGGGAGTAAAAGGATTACCATATTCTCTTCCTTGACCAGGTGGGTGAAAAAGGATTTCTAGGTCTCTTTCTACTCCGGGAGGGAGTCAAAGGATTCAAGGTTCTCTGCCTCAACAGATTAGTGAAAAGATTTTGTTAAGGGCTTCTTTTCCTTACTCTGGGAGCAAAATAATAGTCACTTCTATTTAGTGCAATACTTAGAGAGGGAGTCTCTAAAGAGTGGACAAAGGTCATGTTGACTGAGCCATTATAAATTTTGATGTGTTATTTCTATTTATTTTTTAGCATTTTATTTATTGAATTTTTTATGATTTGGTCTATGTTTGAAATATCTAATTTTAGTTATTATAAAATTAATTCTACTTCCGCTTCAAGGAGTTTCAACCTTTCATTTGTTAAAGAAAATTTTAAAATAACTAAATCACCCCCTTTTTGTTAGATTCAGGACTAGTTATTTATGATTAAAGTACCCTCATGAACTTTCAGGTCCGATATTGGTCTTATCTTTATAGCACCTAATGAAGGGATAATGAGATATTCATTTGGTCTAACTGAACCACAAACCAACAATAAAGAAGAATATGAAGCCTTAATAGATAGTCTCAAAATCATTATTTTGATGAAAATTAAAAACCTCAAAATTTTTTTTGATTCTCAACTTATTATAAATTAAGTATCTAGGGTTTATAAAATCAGCAAGCTGGGCCTGGCTTACTATCCTAGGTGAGTTTTTGATCTACATAATAACAACATCACGCCTTTATCCCACTACGTGGCGTCGGCTACATGAATCCTTTTTCTCCATTGTGTCCTATTAAAAGTCAAACTATTGTTTAAATCTAATAAAGAAAGAACATTCTATTATTTTCTAACCAAGTCTTTTTAGTCCTTCCTCTACCTTTCTTAACACAAGTCTTCCTAACCGGGTCATCAGAAGGCCACTATTTTATGTGACCAAACCATCTAAGGTGGCTGCTCTTATCTTATCTACCACCGGAGCTACTCTAACCTTTTCACGTATATGCTCATTTCATATCCTATCTCTAAGGGGAAAGCCACTCATCCACCTGAGCATCCTCATCTCTACCACACTTAACTTCGTATTATGCTTCTCTTTTAATGACCAACATTCAGAATCATAAAGCATTGCAGGCTTCACCACTATCTTATAGAATTTTCCCTTAAGTTTAAGGGGTGCTTTTTATCACACAACAAGCCCGATGCATTCCTCCACTTCAACCATCCAACTTGAATTATGCTAATAATATCCCCATCTATTTCACCATCATTCTGAATAATAGATCCAAGATTTCTAAAATGTGTACTCTTATCAATAACTTGATCGCCCAAAGTCATAATCCCCCCACTAGATCTATCACTACTAAAATTATACTCCATATATTCTGTTTTAGATCTACTCAAGAAAAACCTTTAAACTCTAAGGTTGTCCTCCATAATTCAAGTTTACCTTCAACTCCCTCTATAGTCTTATCAATAAGAAGAATATCATCAACAAAAAGCATACACCAAGGTACATCCTCTTGCAAATGTCTAGTGAGAACATCCATGACTAAACCAAAAAGATATGGGCATAAGGCTGATCCTTCATGTAACTCAACTGAAATAGGGAAATACTTGGTCAAACCACCTTATGTTTGAACACAAGTAATAGCTCATGCATACATTTCTTTAATGATTTGAATATAAGTGTTACTAACTCCTTTCTTTTCAAGAAGTCTCCATAGAACTTCTCTTGGAACTTTATCATATGCTTTTTCTAAATCAACAAATATCATATATAGATCCTCTTTATTTTCTCTATATTTCTCCATCAAACCTCTTAATAAATGTACGACTTTCATTGTTGACCTACCTGGCATGAATCCAAATTGATTTTGAGAAACATTTGAATCATGCCACAACCTATGCTCCATAACTCACACCCATATTTTTAAATATATAACATTAACTTAATTCCTCCATAATTTGCACAATCTTGTGCATCACCTTTATTCTTAAAAATAGGAATTAACACACTCATTCTCCTCTCATCTGACATCTTTTTAGTCTTTAAAATAGTATTAAAAAGTTTAGTATGCCTATAAATTCCTTCATCTCCTAAGCATTTCCACACCTCTATTGGAATATCATCAGGTCCAATTGCTTTTCCACACATCATTTTCTTTAAAGCCTCTATAACTTTGATTTTATTAATATGTCGATAAAAATAGAAATTCTTATTTTCATTTAGGGTGCTAAGGTCACTACAGTTAATCGTATTTTCACATTCTTCATTAAAACGTTTAGCAAAATATCTCATCCCACCTTTGTTGAATATAATCTTCTAAGATTTTTTTTTTATCTTCATCCTTAATATAATTCACTTGAACTAAATCCGTACTACTCTTATCTCTTTGTTTGGTTAACTTATACATATATCTTTCTCCCTCCTTAGTATATAATCTATTATATAAATCACTAAAAGCTGATGTCTTTCTCCCTCCTTAGTTTATATCTTTCCCAATTATTAGAGTTTTTACAATTAAACCAATTTTTATAAGAAATCTTATTATTTTTAATATGATATTGTACATTTGGATTCCAACACCAACTATTTTTATTATTAAGAGTTTTTTCCTTTGAAACTCTAAGCACATCTTTTACAATATTTTTAATATCACTAGCCACTTTTTCCCACATAACATTAGCATCCTCATGCACAGATAAAATCTTAAGATCTAAAATCTTACTCTCAAAAATATTTTCATTAATATTATTTAAATGCCCCCATCTAATCCTTGAAGAAAATAAAAAATGTTACACTAATTCAAATATCTTGAGCTCATAATAATAAAGCAAAATCCTTAGCCAAATTAGCCAAAAAAAAATAGCAAGAATGAATGATGAGTCTGTATTGATCGGTGTCCACACTCATCAAATACTAGAGTAAACAATTTTGTGTTCCTAGTAGGTAGAGGGGTCATTGAATCTAAGCCAGCAAGATAAACCTCCAGTTAATCCTCAACCTACCTAATAAATTATTCTTAAAAACCAATCAGATGGACATCAAATGATTATAAGAAAATGTAAATCTAGTAGAGCCTCAAAGTCATGGTGGCATTGCTTAGAGATCAAAGAACATGATGATTGTAGTTAACATTTTATTGACTACTTTAGATAAAACAGGTTCCCAGCAGCTAAATCATTTGTTATGCAGATAAAAAAGAGAGCATTATGATACACATTTGTCAACAACATGCTGTATTGAAGGGCTTTTGATCTGATGTAGCTGAGATTTTTGGGGACTGAAGAGGCTAATAAGGTGGTAACACAAGTTTATGAAGGACGACTTTGTAGTGCACATTAATCAGATCCTAAAATGGCTAACAAAATTAAAATAATAGGTTATTATTGGACATCAATGATAACATAATACATTAATCATTCTAATAAATATCATAAATATCAAATATGGTGATATTATATATACACCACCAAAACTATTGCATCCCGCTATAGCATTGTGGCTATTTGAATGTTGAGGCATTGATATCATTAGGTCGATTGATCCACCATTATCAACATGACACTGCTTTATATCTCATCAATGTATTACTTTTCCAAGTGGATATACCAAATAATAAGTTTCATGATATTCAGCTTAGTTATTTTCAATTCATTTTAAAAAAATTAAGTAATCTTAATATTTTTAGTTATTTAAAGAATTTATATTCTTCTTCACAAACAATACATAAAACTTGTATATTCTAGTTTCCTCATGCAAGTATTATAGAGTTCTTGTAAGAAGATTGATTGAACTTTAATTTTAACTTCTAGTCAAGCTAAATTAAAGGAAAAAGCATGAGATGAAAGATAATGATATAAATAATATTGAATAATCATATGAGAGAGTTTGAAAAATTAGACTGAATAAGGAAAAAAAAAAAAGGAGATAATTAATATTTTACTAAGGTAGAACCGGAATATGAACTCTAAATTTCATAATAAATATTAAAATTATTTAAAAATATTCTAATTGATGTAATAATAATATAATAATGTAAATATTTAGTAAAACGACAAAAATATATAATGAAATATAGATCATACACAAATAACTTTTCAAAATGCATAACATAATTAAACATATAAGAAGTACATTTGAGAAAAATATAAAAAAATTCTAATTATCATGCAATATGAGACTAAAAACCCCTTCCATCTTTCTAACATGTTTTAAAATCAAATGATCATATAAAGTTGATAAAGAACGACTTGGTTTAAACTACAAAAATATATAAGAAACAAAGTAAAAATTATTTTTACAACATATTTAATGGTAAATACTTATTTGAATTACAAAAATAGAGATCATGAAATTTATGATGAAAAATAACTAAAGACATATTCAATATGTAATGACATGAAGCTGACAAATAAGCATGTACCTAAAAATTGGAAGAGCAGTGGAGGCAAACAAGTAGAGCTACAAATCACTATTGTATGAAATGGCAAATCGTTGACCTAGAAGAATGACGAAATAATGTGAGAACTTGATCCGCACATGAAAGAGCACGGGATTTTGAGAGGTAGGGTTAGGTGTAGGAAAATGAATTTTCTAGAAATATTTTAGACCCCATCCTTCAGATTTAAAATCAATGGTGATTATTTGTGTTAGATCTAAACTTATTCGTGGATGATATCCAAACATTACTTATGATACTTTTAGGGGTCTAATCATAAGAGTTGATAGAGAGAAAAGAGAAAAAGTGACAAAGTGAGAAAAGGGGAAAGATTCTAAGGATTATTTTATTGAATCCAAGTGCTCTCAAAATCACTCACGCCCTCCTTTAAAACTGCCCTATGACCCTTTATTTATAGTATTATGGGAATACGTAAAAAGCTATACACATAAGCATATTCATTTACACAAGGTGTGTGGCCGAAAAATCATGTAGCTAAAAAATGTAAAAGATATATATGGACAATTAACACATGGACTATCATTGATCAAGTGTACCATACAAGTGACGAGTGACAAGTAAGCTTACTAAGTGATGAGTGGTGAGTGTAGTCCCATCGAGTGAGGAGTTTCTAGTGTAGGCCTATCGAGTGATGAGTTGTGAATGTAGACTAGCTAAGTGATAAGTGGTGAGTACAGACCAACCAAATAATGTGTGTCTAGTGCAAACTCACTGAGTGATTATTGATTCTTGATCCTTAGCAAGTGCACCTTGGCCTTCAAAAGTGTGCCTTTTACCTACCTTACCCTAAGGCAAATTAAGTTTGAGTTCTTTGGCATATTTGAATATATATATTTAGTTTCTTAATTCTTTATATATTCCAAAAGTGGATTCCAAAAAGGTAAAAAAAAAAAAGAATAAGAAAAAATACATCAATTAAAGAATGTCTGAAAAACTTTTTAGTTTAAAGAGAAATTTAAGTGCTATTTTACTTTTATTATTTATATCTTTTGACTAAATTGATGCCTGAAATGGCCCCACCAATTGCGCTTGACATGTGAGCCTACTAAGTGATGAGTGACAAGGCCCACAAAGTGAATATGACATCTCTTTTAGTGTTTTGAAATTATTGACTCTTAGGCTTATTGGACATATCTCACCTTAAAGGGGTGACTCATATTAATAATAAAAAAGCGACTTCATTATGCATGGATCTTCCTTCTCCTAAGGACTTCGACTATTTTATAGATTTTGTGTCTGGCTTTAGCTAGCCTATAGAGAGTAGTCTTTGTTTATAAGCTTAAATAAATCTAGCCCTTAGACTCAGTACCTTATTTATAATTAATCAAATTTTCTCTTTTTAAGAAAATAATAATTCTCCAAGTTATCAATGTATCAGTTCTTTAACTTGCAATTGGTCAAAAAATTGATTATTGAGTTTTTAGATTAAAGCTATTTTAAATTTTCTCATCCTTATTTATTTTATTTATTTTTATATATTTTTAAATAAACAAAAAATCTATTCAAAGGGAGGAATGAGTTCACTTGATTTTTTGTGTTGATTCTACTGAGTTGTTAAACTCTTTCTTTGCACCTTTAGTTCTTAAATTGAATATACCATAAATGAGTATAACTCTCACTTAAAAAGTTTGAGTTTTGGACTAGTTGAAATCTACTTTGGTGATTTGAATTGTTAGACGAGGGACATGTTGCACTTAATTAGTAGGCTTGATGAATGAGCCTGATAAATCCTTTATGAATTCCAAGAATGTGTTCCATGAGTATTAGCAACTTCTTTGATCTACCACTCTACTTTTTGCAATGCTTGGCTTTTGGTCTCTGACATTAGTCCACACTCATCATATCTTTTCAAATATTAGAATCAAAATTATCCATAGATGATACCAAACATTACATCCGAAACTTTCAAGGCTCACAATACAATAGTAAGTAGAAAGAATAAAATAGAAAGAGATATATTCTAAGTATTTTGTTATTAGAATCGAGTACTCCAAAATTAACCTACCCTCACTATCTCTCTGAAATTGCCCTATAACTCTTTGTTGATAGGATTATGGGGCTATAAGAAAAGCTATATTCATTTACATAAGGCGTGTAACCCAACAAGTATGTAGCTAAGAAATTGACATATGGACAATCATTGGTCAAGTGGGTTTGACAACTAGTGAGTGATTAGAGGCCCGCTGAGTGACGAGTTGCGAGTGCAGTGACAAGTGTAGATCTACTAATAAGTGATCCTTAACGCTTAGTGGGTGCACCTTGTGGACAAGTACACCTTTAAGATTCATTGCCTCAAAGATCTTGAAGCCATTGACATATTCTGATATAAAATTTGTTTAAATTGTGAGTTGATGGTTGTATTAGATCTGAACCAATTTTCTAGATCACTTATTGAACCGCTGTTTCTTCTGGATTTGACCCGCGTTTTCCCTCAGCGCGTTCAGTCATGGATCCTCGGCGAATTCCGAGTTGCTTCGATTGAAAACTAGGGATTTGGCCCAGCTCGATGTAAAACCGATTTTAGTCTGATCGGATCGGCTGTAGAACCTTGATACATGGCCTGCTGGCCTAATCAGATTTCGTATTGCTTGAGTATCCGTCCATCCTTAGCAATCCTTTAAGAGTTAATAGGAGAATATGTAGCGATTTTAAGGTGCTAAACTCCAATGCTGAATTTTAGGATAACATATATCAAAGATTCGAGAAGAAAACGAAGGTAATTGTAGGGTTCTGCATCCTCACCCTCCAGCCACGAGCATTTGCGCCGCTGCATCACTGGGAGATGTGAATTCTAGGCACGGTTCGGACAATATACCCTGCTTTAAGAAGCGGCAAGAAGTCGTAGCTGTTGCGCAGTGGACATCATATGGGTTGGTATCTTTGCCCTCATTCCCCTTGCTCTCGCCCCATCTTTCTTTCTGTTTTTGTGATTTAATGTGCGTGAAATGTTGCATCGTTCCTCAAAATTGATTTTTTCTAGAAGAATTTATGTTTATGGGTCTGTACATGTGCATACTGTAATTTGCAGTCAGGATTCAGGAATTCGGCTATTATTACAATAACCAAGTTTATATTGAAGTTCATATGTACATTTTGTAAATGAAACATGCCGTTTACTTTCTGCCAGCCGCCAACATTTTTAGTTTAATATTTTGAACATGTTTCGCTATTCTCTTTCCACCAGTCAATTATGTGGTTTGTGTTAAGGATGAGCATTTAATCACTTCTAAGATCTTTCTAATATGGAATTTATTTCAATGATATTAATAATATATTTATGACAACTTGATAACAGTTTATCATTTTATCAGTTCCCTTTTCAGGACCTCTTTTTGTTTCTAAAAAGTATTTGATTGCATCATTGGTATAATTCAAAATTATTTGCTAACTAAATTTCCTGAAAGACCTTGTATTGTTTATGAGATTCCAGCCCGCTCATTTCTAGTCTGTGAAGAGCTTTATAGTTGAGGGGGGTGCATGGTTTGTTTCTTTAGTACTATAATGTAAATGAAACACGTGTTTTGAAAATTCAGGTGTCTGATAAACTGCATATCAATTGCAATATAATTCATTGGTCTATTTGAATGCAACCTCTAATTTATTTTTTATGTATTTGAAAATTGGCTGATTTTGTAGATTTTCAAAAATGCTGTAAATTCTTCATCACTCTTTATTGCAAGCTGTTGTCACAATCACTCATTGCTTCCCTCTTTGTTAACACAGCCATCGCCGCTAGCCGCTAGCCGCCAGTGACCATCATTGTTGTATCCACTGTTGATGCCACCGCCGCCGCTGCTTCTGACTGCAGGCTGCCACTAACACCACCGCCGTCGCCCCTGGCTACCAGTCATTGCTACCATCACTAGCTATTGTGGCTGGTCTCTACATTGAATTCATTTGACTTCAAGCTACACACAAAACAATAATCTTCTAAATTTGTTTTACACTCAACTATATTTTATTGATACTACATTTCAAATACATTTATTTTACACTTTCGTTTTTACTATACATTCATTTTTCAACAAGCCAAACCACCCAGTAATGTTATTGGATGTCACTATTATCTATGAAATACAATGTGTTTGATTCAATGTGTTTCTATTTAAAGATATAAATATTTTGAATAATAAAAAGTTGAATATTTTATATATTGAAATCCTAAATGTCGTCCAATCTTGGTTGATATTTACATGCTACTGTATTAGGACAGAGCAATTATTTATAAATTTGTTATTTTAGAGATCTCAACAAGCTAAATAACTTTTATTAGTTAATAACATGACGTTACATAGAGTTCTCAGTAAACCAAATAATCTTGAAATCTTCACTCTTCATGGAGCTATGTGTTATGGAGTAGATTGGGTATTGCTTATCAATGTAGTGTTTGCTCTGGAAGTGCGAATTTAAAGTTATTTTTTTTTTTTTTTTTTGAGAATTGCAAAAATTGCATTAAGGAGAAACAAAAGCTGTTACAAACTAATCAAACAATGCAACTATCATACTCCTTTAAAATGCTATACAGAGAAGAAGGAAAATCAGAAAAAGTAGAATAATCAAAGCAAAAGTTATTATCCAAAGCTAATGTAGCACACAAATCAACAACTTTATTACAGTTTCTAGAAGTATGATGAAAAGTTATCTTGTTGAAGTCATTGAGAAATGACATCTTCTCCGAAATCAAGTTATTAGCAGCATATGTTGATTTCATCATAGAATCATGAAGGAATTTGATGACATTGTAGTTATCACCTTCAATTATTACACCTTTGCTTTCAAACATCCAATCTTGTAAGAATTCTTTCAAAGTAGAAATAGCATCCAGCTCAAGTTGATTGATATCCCAGTGCAATTTCTGTTTACCGAAGGCAAGGAGCATTCTACCTTTAGAGTCTCTGACAATACCTTCAATGCTTGCTTTATTAGAATCCAATAAAGAAGCATCCACATTTATTTTTATCCAATCTAGTGGTGGAGGGTGCCAAAAAGTATCGGACTCCAAACGGAGAGAAGCACCCTAGTCAACTAGCATCGGAAACCTGTTCATAGCTGTGGATAAGATGTTTGCAACAACAACCGAAGTAGGTAAGATAGAATTGCCATGTTTAATGTCATTCCGACATCTCCAAGAGAAGAAAACTGCTATATAGTAGATCTTTACAATATTCAAACACTCTTTGGAAAGTTCTCTAAGTTGGGAAAGACAGTCCACCAATGAATGGAAGATAGGAATATTGAATCCCCAATATCTTAATTTGCAAATGATGTCAATAAGGAATTTGCAATGGACAACAACATGCGAATAGTCTTCAACTTCTAGACATCCTCTTGCACAAAGATCACTATGAGAAAGTCTTCTATATTTCAAAAACTCATTAGTAGGAATGTCAAACCTACTCATCCTCCACCAAAATAATTCGACTTTTGGTTTTATTTTTAACTTTCTTAACCAATTTGAAAACCCAAAATCTTCATCCTGTTTATTATATTTGATAGTTTCATCATAAGCCAAGGATGAAATCGATTTACCAGATAATTAGAAAAGAGGTTCCATTTGATCATCCTCCCCATCATGAATAACACAATGCTGCATAATGAGATTAACCAGATTCTTGTTGAAAAACCGATTCAATTCAGTCAGGTTCCATTGGCCGTCCCGAAGAAGAAATTGTTGTAACATCATGCCTTCTACACCAATACAGTCAGCAAGCATAGGCCATTTGTTGAAACACTTGTCTAATAACCAAATATCATTCATGACATTGATACTCTTACCATTAAACTATTTTCCATTTAACAATAGGTTTTAAGAAAGAAGCTCCATTCAAGAGGATAGACCAAGCCGCCGAATGCCCACTTTTGAACCCCTACTCCAAATATTTGTACCATACATGGCAGCAATATATCTATGCAGTAATGAAGAAGGATTTTGAGAGAACCTCCAGTTAATCTTGGTCTCAGAGGACCGGTTTTTTTTATAGCAGAGAATAAGCCCATACCACCTAGAAATCTTTGTTTACATAAATCTTACCAAGCAACATAGTGGAGGCCACTTCTACCATGATCATTGTGCCAAATAAAGTCTCTACAAATTCTTTTCAGATACCAAATGGATACATGAAATAAATGACATTAAAACCTCAATGGGTGCTAATAACATGGAAGAAATAAAGTCTAGGAAAACTAAAATTTGGAGCTAAATATTTAATTGGGTAACCACAGTATGTTATCTTGACTATTTATCTTCATCATGTCCATAATTGTTTTAATAATAAAGATGTTAAGTTAATTTTATACATTGATGTACTGGATTAGATCATTAGGTAGCTATTAAATATATTCTCAGTATCTAAGAAGATCTAGAAATTATATGTTAATATATGATGGTAGGAATATAATTCTTATAGGATATACTGTTTCTGATTTTCTGTTTAGGTTCAGATTATAGAAAATCAATATTTGGATCTGTATTCATTTTTGATAGAGGAGCTTTAGTTTGGAGGTGTATCAAGCATGATTGTGTTGCAGACTCCACCATGGAGACTGAAATTGTATCCGATTGCGAAGCAGTTAAAAAGGCAATTTAGCACTGCCAGTTCGTAACATATCTGTTATTTCGGTCATTAATGAGTTAGCTAAGCTTTAATGAGACAGTAGTAGAGGCCAATTCAAAGGATCAAACACATATAAGAAGAAAGCATGTAGAGAGGAAATACCATTTGATCATAAGCATTGTGCTGTATCTGTTTTGAAGATTTCTTCAGAAGACTATCTACCTAACCCATTTACTAATAAATTGTCGCAAAATACTATCGAAAATCAAAAGAAAGGATTAGGGCTAAGTGACATGCCAAATTTATTTTAGAGAAAGTGAGAGATTATTACAGATCATGCCCTGAAAATAATTTATTTTTGATTAATTAAATATAATAATATTTTATTCCAATATTTCTATTTATAAATGTCATCAAAATTTAATTATTATTAATATGGCCCAACGTTTAAAATTGCGCAATAAAAGGCGCGCCTCAGCGCAATTTCGACCAAATAAGCCTCAAAGCCTACGCAATAAATTTAGTTTATGAGGCTTACGCCTCAGGTTTACTGAGGCGCGCTCGCCTCATATATTTAAGGCGTCGCCTTTTTAAAATTTAACCTAATTTTTGTGTTATAAATGATCATATTTAAGAACAAAATGTTTGTGATTAATAAATTAAAGTTAAGATATTTAATTTAATAATTCCTAATATGGTTCATCTCCATTTTGAATGGTACTTAAGAATAAATATGTAATGAGTGAGGTCAATGAAATTTAACCAACTCTAATTATGAAGTATTCATGGAGGATGATTCCATATGTGATTGTTATATTTATGGTTTATTCATATTTATTGAATAAATTTGAAGTATTTAGTGGAGTAACTTTGGAATTAATAAAATTGAGATTAAAATTAAAGAGTTTAATTGATTATTAATTTTATTTGAGCTTGAAATTTTAGGTCCAACACTGTCATTGTCAGGTCCCAAGTCCTCGATGAGAAAAAAATGAAAGGTTGTATTAGGTAGTCGATAGCTAACACAAATTTTGTAGAATAATCATGACATGAATCATTTAAAAATTAAAATATTGTGTTAATGTTAGGGCGTTCCCTATAAACGACACGTTGTATACCTGAATACAACAAGAAGTGTGCAGGGGCCCTGCATCAGCTCCCGATTGCAGTGTCAAATAGGCTAGGGTTCCCACATCATGAACGAATGTGAGCAAAAAAACTAGTAAATGAAACTAGAATTCAGATAGGATCTTGGAATATAAGTTCTCTTATAGGCGAATTAATAGAAATAATTGATATTATAATTTATATGAAGATAAATATTTTTTTGCATTCAAAAAACTAAATGGGTTGGAGAGAAGACTAAGTAGATTGATAGTTTAGAATTTAAACTTTGATATTCTGGCACAAGTCGTATTAGAAATGGTGTGTGTGATTATAGATAAATGTATGAAGGATAATGTTATAAAAATTGATAGAATTGGAGACATAATTATTATTTTGAAGATTATTATTGATGCTAAGATTAATAATATTATAAGTATTTATGCTCCTCAAGTAGGTTTGTATGTGTTTAAAAATTTAGAATGATTTAGAATAATTAATTCAAAAGATACCTCTTGAAGAAAGAGTTTTTATTGGAGGAGATTTACATGTATATCTTAGTAGAGATGTAGAGAATTTTAAAAATATTTGTAATGACTATGAGTTTGGAGCGACTAATGAAGATGGTAAGACTATATTATAGTTTACTTTAGCTTATGATTTTATAATTGTTAATACTTTATTTAAGAAAAGATGTGAGCATCTCATCACTTATAAAAATAGATATAGTTAAACTCAGATTTATTATTTTCTTATAAAAAAATAGATCGTTTAAATTATAAAGATTGTAAAGTTATTCTGAGTAAATGTTTACGTACCCAACATGACTTATTAGTTTTAAATTTTAAAATGAAGATGCAAAATATGAAAAATATAATAAAAATTATTCTAAGTATAGATGTGAGTATTTAAAGAACATTAACAAATTTTTTTTTGAGAGTATGATTAGAGATCTTAAGATTTTGTCTGTGCATGAGGAAACAAATGTTATGTGAGAAAAATTAGTTGGTAATATTAAAATATTATAAAAGATGTGCTTGAAGTTTCAAAAGTAAAAACTTCTAAAAATAAAAATAGTTGACGATGGAATCAAAATGTGCAGGAAAAGATAAAAAATAAGAATCTTTGTTATAATAATTTGTTTAGATGTAAAAACTCTGAAAATAAAAAAATATATAAAGAGGCTAGTAAGGTGTCTAAGAAAGCAATTTGCAATGCAAAGGTTTTGGCTTTTAATGATTTATATAATAGATTAGATTGTAAAGAGGACGAAAGATATATGTATAAAGTTAGCCAAATAAAGAGATAGTTGAAAGAATTTAGTTCAAGTGAAGTGCATTAAGGATGAAGATCAAAAGTATTTTTTTTAAAGAGGATATTCAATAAAGGTGGATGAGGTATTTTGCTAAGCTTTTCAATGAAGATTGTGAGAATATGATTGACTTTAGTGTCCTTATCACTACAAATAAAAATAGAATTTTTTTTATCGGCTTATTAGTAAAACTGAAGTTAGAGAGACTTTAAAGAAAATGAAGTGTAAGAAAACAAGTGGACCTGATGATATTTCAATAGAGGTGTGGAAATGCTTAGGAGATGAATAAATTTCTTGGCTTACTTAAAATTTTAATATTATTTTGAAGACTAAAAAGATGTTAGATGAGTGGAGAATGAGTGTGTTGATTCTTATTTTAAAGAATAAAGGTGATGCAGAAGATTGTGAGAATTATAGAGGAATTAAGTTGATGTGTCATACTTTAAAATTTTGGGAGAGAGTTATGGAGCATAGGTTACGACTTTATACTAATATTTTTCAAAATCAATTTAGATTCATGTTGGGTAGGTCTATTGTGGAAGCTATTCATTTATTGAGAGGGTTGATGAAGAGGTTTAGAGAGAATAAGGAGGATCTGCATATGACATTTTTTGATTTAGAGAAAGCTTATGATAAAGTTCTAAGAGAAGTGCTATGGAGAATTCTGGAAAAGTAAGAGGTTAATAATGCTTATATTCAATTCATTAGGGATTTGTATGCAGGGGTTGTTACTTGTGTTCAAACACAAGGTGGTTTGACCAAGTATTTTCCTATTTCAGTTGGATTACATCAACTATCAACCTTAAGCCCTTATCTTTTTGCTTTAGTCATGGATGTTCTCACTAGACATTCTCAAGAGGATGTACCTTGGTGTATACTTTTTGCTGATGATATTCTTCTTGTTGATAAGACTAGAGAGGGAGTTGAAGGTAAACTCGAATTATGGATGTTAACCTTAGTGTCTAAAGGTTTTCATTTGAGTAGATCTAAAATACATGGAGTGTAATTTTAGTAGTAATAGATGTAGTGGGGGGTTTGCGATCAAGTTATTAATAAATGTACTCGTTCTAGATATCTTAGGTATATTGTTCAAAGTGATGATGAAATAGATGAGGATATTATTAGTAGAATTCAAGTTGGTTGGTTGATGTAGAGGAATGCTTCAGATTTGTTGTTTGATAGAAGAGTACTACTCAAACTTACGGGAAATTTTATAACATGGTGGTGAGATTTGCAATGCTTTATGGTGCAGAATGTTGGCCATTAAAAGAGAATCATAATATTAAGTTATGTGTTGTTGAGATGAGGATGCTTAGGTGGATGAGTGAATTTACTCTTAGAGAAAGGATACGAAACGAGCATATCCGTGATAGGTTGGACTCCATTGACATATAAGATTATAGAGAATTGCCTTAGATGGTTTGGGCATGTAAAACGATGGCCTTCCAAAGACTCTGATAGGAGAGTAGATGCATTAGATTTGACCTATGATAAGAAAGGTAGGGGTAGACCTTAAAAGACTTAGTTAGAAAATATTAGAAATGATATTTCTTTATTAGATTTAAATAAGAATTTTACTCTTAACAAGACATAATGGAGAAAAAAGATTCATATAACCGACCACTCGTAGTGGGATGAAGACTTGATGTTGAAATTTTAGGTCCATAATTTATCTTGCCTTCTCTAATATACTTTTGGAAACTATTAGTTTATTATATAAAATTTATTAACTAGAGTTGTCAATATTGGACCTGACCCGAAAATTTCGGGTTTGGGTTGACCCGAACCTGAAGTAATCGGGTCTGGAAAACCGACCCGTTTGCAAAACCTGGTTGGGTTCGGGTTGACCCGGAAACCCGGAATCGACCTGAAATAACCCGGAAAACCCATTTGCCCCCGCCGCCTGCTGTCCCACGTTGCCCTGCCCTGGCTGCCCGCTGTGCTGCGTCGAATTGCATCGAGACGTTGCCTGAGTTCGCGCGTGACGTTGCCGTTGCACTGTCGTGACGTTGCCTGCCTGAGTCACGTCGCCGCCGTCGCAGGGGCGCAGTGCGCGAGTCGCGTGTGACTTTGCCGTGCGTGACGTTGCCGCGCATGACGTTGCCTGCCCGAGTCAGAATTTTAAATTATTGTACTTTCATAAAGTTTGTGAAATAAAACTACAAATATTGTCTTAAATTATTTTTATCACATCTTTTCAATGTCTTATTCAATTGATTTTGAATTAATTGAATTGCATGGATAACATGATTATTTTTTAGTACATTTCTAATAAAAAGTTATTTGATAAATATTTAGTTTTAATATAATAATTGATTATATATTATTATTATTTTTTAAGCTAATAAAGGTCTTAAAATGTCATTTAAAGTTAATTAAAGAGGCATTTTAAAAAGTGCTGTTAACTTTAAAATAATTAGATACATCTATATTCATTTAGATGTTCTTCATAAACGTCATTAAATGTTTTCGAAGGTGCTGTAGAGTTATTTTGTAATGGAGTTACAATATAACTGTTGGAGTAGAATTATTATATTGTTATGGAGTTGCAATATATTTTAAAATGTGTATGATGGATATATTGTATTGGTTACAAGCGTATTGCCTTACATACTTATTAGTGCTGTAGATATATTGGTTAATGTATATAAAACGTCTATTATTGCTGTTATTATATTGGTTTATATAAATTTACTTAAATGTCTATTAGTGTGTAATAAAGTAAATGTATATATTAGCTACTTTTCTTAATGTCATCTGACGTTTTACTTTCGGAAACATTATTAGACGTTTCTTTTCAAAAAAAAAAAACTCTTTGATATTCGGATCAGCATTGTTTTTAGGTTAAAAAAGGGGGTTAGCAATTGTTATTTTAAATAGAACAAAAATGTTAAGTTTTTTCAATAATATGTAAACTGAAAGACGTATTCTCTACTAAGTATGCAACATTTCTCATCAATTGAGAGTTCCTCACATTTTCCATTAATACGAGATTAGGTGTGGAAGTTCTAAGGAATCAATAAAATTTGAAGTAATCAAATTGTCAAAGTCATGGAAAAGGCATGCAAGTCTTATTTTTGATATGGCTGCAAAATAAAATGAATATATTTATCTACTATTGATTTTTTTTTTACTGAAATTTTTTATCGTACATGGTTCTACCAAGTTCTTTGCTTTTGAAATTTTACTGATTTGGTTTGCAAAACCAACATGAGCTTGTGTGCCAATTGAAATACAACCATGATCAATCTAGTCCAAAATAAATTAAAATCAATTTTGAAAGAAGTATTATAAGGCATGGAAGACAGGTCTTAATAGTTTTAAAGAATTTTGTATCGATCTTACCTTTGTCTACTCTACCTTTTTAATTAAGTTTATCTTTTTCACATTTTTAATTCAAACAATGAAGCAAGCTAATAAAAGCATTATGGTGTTACTAGAAAAATAAATCTTCCATGAATACAGAAGTTCATAAGTAGCATATGAGATGTATATAATTATTGTAGAATGAAGGAGAGGCTTTTAAAGGTTTAATTAATCCTCTAATTGCAATGCCATGTTTAAAAGATATATCAAGATCTTATTATCTAATGCAAAATCAAATTAACTTTTTACAGGTCTTTCTGTACTATTCTTTGAAAAAGAACTCTAGAAGGAAATGATTCATTCAGCACTTTATACGGCCTGGAAAACACAGAGGACTAGATAGTTTTTGAATTTTGTCTATCATGAACATTTTAGTGCTTATTGATGATAATTTACTTGTGCACCATTTTCCTCTAGCATATGTTTTTATCAGTTGTAGTGGGATAAAGGCTTGATGTTATTTTTGTTGTATATGTTTTTATCGATTTGATTTTACTGCTTATGTATTATTTTTTCTGATCAGAATATAGTATTGGAAGTGTCCATACTTAGTGGAAACCCTGTGATGACCTGCATTCTGTACAGATCTTCTGCAGCTCTCTTTTCACGTAACAGCCATGTGCTCATGAGGAGCTCTTTATATCGCCTACCTAAAGCAGCATGGAAAAGGGACATACTACATGTTTGCATTGGGGTGATTAGATCGGATTGCTTTATTCTTGGATTTGGAATTCGGTGCTTCTCTTCTCAAGAATCACAGACTTCAGGGATCACAAAGGAGAATCTTAAACCGCTGATGGATGAAGAGTCTGATGCATTTTATGTTGTTAGGAAGGGTGATATTATTGGCGTCTACAAAAGCTTAAGTGATTGCCAAGCTCAAGTTAGCTCTTCGGTAGATCCTTTGGAACCTTCATCTTTATATTTCTCCTGCCTGTTATTTATCTGTTATTTACTATTTTTATTAATGAAAATCTCTATTTAGATGTACTTTACCGTGTTTTTTTTGACACTCCTTGAAGTTTAAATCAATTTTTTCTTGTTTGAAGATAAAAAAAAAAGTTCATCATTTTGAACATTGAAATAGGACAATGCTTATACATGGCGGCTGATTTTAGTGCTGCCTAGAAAGATGATGTGATTATTCCAAAACTTCTGCTCATTTTTATTTTAGAAACATAGAAAAGGATATAAGTCGATTTTTATTAAACACCTCTATTCTCTTGAAAATACAAAGCACAAATACAAATAATTCCTTTGCTTTGTCTAAGAAATGATTTGATATATTTCGGCAACCATCATTCTTATTGCTGCGTTTAAACTTTCTTATAGTCATTAAAAATGGCAGGGAATGTAGTTATTGTCCTTTATAACCTTTTTAGTTTATAATAAGTTCTACCCTTGTTAATTATCTTCTATGTAGAGCTTTATGGAGCCACTTTATTCGTATTCTTTAATATTTTATTTTTAAATTTTATGTAGGTACGTAGTGGGATAAAGGGATAAAGGTTTGATGTTGTTGTTTTATGTAGGTATGTGATCCTTCAGTCAGTGTGTACAAAGGTTACTCATTACATAAGGACAGTGAAGACTACCTTGCTTCTCGTGGGTTTAAAGATGCTTTATACTCTATGCATGCAGCATATTTAAAGGAAGATATTTTTGGAACTCTTGTGCCTTGTCCTTTCCAGGTAATAACTGCAATAATTATTTTTTTATGTTCCTCACTTGAAATTCTATTGACCTAACAATGGAGATGTCGCTCCCTCATTTTGCTTCTTGATACAATGGAGATGCCATCCCTTATTTTGCCTCATGGCTCGGCGGAGATGTCGCTCCCTAGCCTCCTCGGATCATAAGTCTTTCACCCAAAGACTTTTTCTTCCTAGAGCTCTAATATAAGAGCTCTACCAACAATAATAGGAGGATCTAAGGCGCAGGCTAGATGGAGCAAGAATGTGAATCCCCTTACACCCCTTGTCTCCCTCAAGGCAAACTCCCCCTCTACCTCACCTCCTCACTCTCCCTTGTAATGTGGACACTCTCCAAAGCTATCTCATAAAAAAAGTTTCTTATTACTCAACCCTCTTGACCCTCAAGTCATTTTTTGTGTCATAAAATGGGCTCTTTAAAATCCTAAATTTTTAAAATTATTGCTCTGATTGTACAATGCGATAAATATACCATACTATCCGATTAGTTCAATTCTGTAACTAATCGTCCTATACATGCATAGTCGTTTAATACAATTAGTTATATCAGAATCACAAATCATCCAAAACGAACTATGATTCACCCACTAAGCTCTCTATTAGATTGTTTTGTACCATATTGATCATACAATACGATCATTAATAATGATTAGATCCTAATTCGATTTCGTAATCTATGAGTTTAAATTATGTAATATTAATTAATGTTTGTATAGTACGAAGTAGTTCGTATTGTACGATCAATTTAAATTTCAAAAATTAAATTTACCTAATTTAGATAACATAGATTCAACGACGGTATTTGCTCAAAATAACTGATTGTTCTGTACGATTTAAGGTTGTACAATATGATTAATTATAACTCAATTTAATTAAATATTTGAATTAATTTTTATTTTAAGCATATCGTACAACATGATTTGAATTGTATAACATGATTTACATAATACAACATGATTTGGATTGTATACATGACAGAAAAATTCAAATATTCAATTTTACTCTCCCTTATGAGCGTGTGCTCAGTTGTCTTGCCAACATACACTTAATGTTGAAATGACTCAAGAAAAATAAAAAGTTCATCCTTGATTATTACAAATTGATTTTGACTTTAATACTGCACTCTCGAGTTTGATTCACTTGATCTGGCTCGTTGTATGTTGTTCTTGATAAGGTTAATGATACAGATTGTTATTGCTCATGGTTTGTCTTATTTTTTATGTTCTCTACATATACACAAAACAAAGAGAGATTACTCATTGAATGGACCCTGATCCAATGGTGGTGGTGGAGGCTGGAAGTAGCTGTACAAGGAAGTCTGCTAATTTGCGAACCATGGACGATCTATCTCGTGCTGTTGCTGTAGTTACCCTCAGTGTGCGGTAGACTCTTGAATGTGTCTCCAGTCTTAACTCTAAGCATTCAAATAATTAAATCCATGAGTCAAGAGGTGATGGCTAGAAGACTTGGATAGATGTTATGTGAGCGCGTGTTTTAGGGGCTGGTGATGTCCCGTCCTCATCTGAGTCTTGTTCCTCTACATCCTATGGTCCTCGACGTCTATCTCTATAGAGAAAAAAGGAAGGAGTTATCCATGAATAATAGCGGGAGGTGATCAATTGGGGTAGGGTACATCAAGTTATACTTGGTATTTAATACGTAATCTATGATATGTTCTAGTGCCAGGTTTTGTCTACGGCTTGCCCTAATGATGGTTATATTTTTGATGTAGCAGATAAACATGTTTGCAACATTAAACTCAGTGTCAATCATATAGAAATATATGACAATGGATAATAAAGATGTAATGTTGATCCTATCGTTAGCTTTAGGGATGATTGAGTTCTAAGGATATGCTGGTTAATACAGGAATCCAAGACTAAGGTGCTGACTAAAGGCTTGTGCTGGTTTGGGGAGTGTTCCTAAGAGTGGGGTTGACCCGAGTCCATTTGTAATCACTAATAGTTGAGATATTTTGGGATTTGGTGTCGGTTGTAGAAATGTGAAGTTCATTAAAGTCATAATATGTGATTTCTACGGGACATCTACAAACATAGGATTGAAAGGATATGCAGTCGTAAAGGATCGTACTGGATGAATTTACTTCATCCTAATGGTTATTGCCAAATCAATTGTATAGTATGATATGCGATTCAATACGAATCCCAATAATTGGTTTAATCCAAGTTGGTTACAAATGTATGGTTGATGTGTGTTGATTGATGTGTATCGTATAGTACGAAATGCAAAAAAATTTAGGTGTGTAATGATCAGGGACAATTTAAAAAGCACATTATACACAAAATTTTGACACAAATCACAAAACAACCAAAGCAAAGGCTAAAACAGGAAATAATATTATGACAATACAATTCAAAAACAATATACATGCATATAAAACATTATAACATGCAACAAAGTAACATAAAACATAAACACATAGGCTAGAACATGCAATATAAAAGCACAATAATAATCGTAGCATCCAATAGCCTTAATTTTCTAAGCACTTATAATAATAACTCCCAATCTAATCCTAAGTGCGTTGAACTTATCATAATTCAGGAGTTTGGTAAAAATGTCTCCTAACTAATTTTTTGTGTCTAGATGTTGTATCTCTACATCTCCCTCAACCAAGTAATCTCTAATAAAATGATGTCTAATATCAATATATTTAGTGCGAGAGTACTGAATAAGATTTTTAGTGATGCAGATTGCACTTGTATTATCACACATGATAAGGATGGTCTCTATGTGCACCCCAAAATCAAGAAGTTATTGCTTTAGCCAAATGCCTTGGGAAACTCAACTTCCTAAAACTACATACTTGGCTTCTATAGTGGAATGAGCTACGCAATTTTACTTTCTACTGGACCAAGAAAGTAAAGATTGTCCTATGAATTAGTATGTTCCTGAGGTGCATTTCCTGTTTAGCCTACATTTAACAAAATTTGAATATGAGTATCCAAACTAAGTCAAAAATCAAGCTATTTCTAGGATACCAAATACTTTAGTTCTGATACCTATGAAACACCTTATGATTCTTTTGATAGCTGTTATATGGAATTCCTTAGGGTCAATCTAAGATCTAGCACATAGACCAACACTGAATATAATATCAGACCTATTGCAATCAGGTAAAGCAAGGAACCTATAATCTCTCAAAATTTCTTTTGATCAATTGCTTTACTGTCTTGATCCTTATCTAGTTGGTTGGTCAGGCTCATCGGTATATTCATGCTCTTGCAACCTTCCATATCAAATCTCTTCAAATTTTATTTAATGTATTTAGTCTGACTCAAGATGGTTTCATTTTTTCTTTGCTTAATATTAAAATCAAGGAACTAAGTCAATTAACCCATCATATTCATCTCGTATTCATTACTCATAGTGGAAGAAAATTCTTTGCAAAAATTATCTTTGGTGGATCCAAAAAGAATATCATTGATATAAATTTTAATTATGAGTATATCTTCTCAAATTCTCTTAATAAATAGGGTGATATCTATGGTGCCTATAACAAAGGATTTTTCTAATAGAAAATTACTAAGTCTATCATACCACGCCCATGCCCTTGATGCTTGTTCAAGCCCATAAAGTACTTTCTTAAGTTTAGAAGCGTGGTTTGGAAGGGATGAATTCTAAAAAATTGGGGATTGTTCTAGTTACACATCTTCCTTAATTATCCCATTTAGAAAAATACTCTTTATATCCATTTGATACAATTTGAAGTCCTTAAAACTCTCAAATGCTAACAATACCCTGATAGCTTCTAATCTAACTACGAGGGAAAAGATTTCTTCAAAGTATATCATTTCGATTTGGTTGTAATCCTTTGCTAGCAACCTTGCCTTATTTCTAATTATGGTTATAGAGTCATTTAATTTATTCTTGAATATCCATTTAGTTCCAACAATAATCTAATTAGGATCTGCTTTCTAATTCCCACACATCATTTCTAATAAATTGATTTTGTTCTTCTTGCATTATTATAATCCAGAATTTATTTGCTAGAGCCTGATCTACACGGGTGGGTTCTATCATAGGGCTATGTGATTAATTTTTTTTAAGATCATGCTTAGTCCTAATCCTTACGAATGAGTCTCCTATGATAAGTTCTCTAGGTTGACTAGATGAATATCTTCATTTCATAAGCAATGGATCCTAAGCTTCATCTCTATCATCTAACTTAATATTTTCAATTCTATGGATTATCTCTTATTCTTCATCATCAATCACTTTAGTTTTAGAAACCATATTTGATTCATCAAATATAACGTAAGTGGACTCCACAACAACTAAGATTTTAGTAAATATTATATATTCTTTACTTATAAAGAAAAGTATCCTAAAAATAATATTTCCTCTGCTTTTGCATCAAATTTTCCTGAATATGATTTTCCATGGTTTAAAATAAAGCAATTATACTCAAACATATGTAGATGAGACAAATCAGGTGATCTAACCTTAAGTAGCTCATATGGTTTATTCACTTTAGATCTTATATTTACTTAATTAAGAACATTATAAATATATTTACCTCTGCCCAGAAATACTACGGTAGATTGTACTAACTATGCATTGCCCTAACAACTTATACTAATGTCATATTCTTCCTTTCGGCTATCCCACATTGCTGTGGGGTTCTAGGAGCTGAGAAATTATGCTCTATCCCATACTCTTTACAAATCAATTCAAAATTTGCATTTTTAAATTGACCTCCTTGATCACTATAGATTGTTGAAATTAAACATCCATTTTTCTCTGAATCTAAATTGAGAATATTCTAAACTCTTCATATAACTCTCTTATTTGCAAGTAATTTAACTTAAGTGAATCTAGAATAATCGTCAACAATCACAAATCTAAACAATTTTCCTTCTAACTTGTACTAATATGTCTAAATAAATTCATGCGAAGTACTTCTAAATGTCTAGTGGTTACTATGTCTTTAATGGAATGGAATGAGAATTTAATTTGCTTCCTTAATTGACATGCATCACAAAGTATTGTCAGCTTTATCTATAATACCTACACCCACTTTCTTTCTAATAATGTTATCTCTAAGGGTTATCTTTTCTCCGCTCCTAGCTTCCAACATAATGAATTATTTTACTTCAATCATGTGTCGTGAACATCTATTATTTAGGTATCACATGCTCTTGCTGAACCTCTTATGAGATCGCACCTACAAAATCAATCACAGTTTAATTTTGGGAACCCAAGTGACTTTGAGTCCCATCTTATATTGCAATAAATGTATGTTATGTCGTGTAAATGATGTTTTAGGTCTCTATACCATACGTGATCTACGGTGGATTCTGTGTGTGCAAATTGGTGCAATATGCCCTAATATGCAACAAGAAAAATATTTTATTCTTGGAAATGGGTGCACTAATTTATATGAAGTATGATACTCCTAATAGAAGGTGGTGCGTGTTGTCCTGCTTTGTGTCTTTTCTGTACATGTAGGTCCTGATGTATTTTTGTCAGTGTTGTGATCTTTTTATTTAGATTTTATTTGCATTTTTATATATGCATACTTTCACTTGCATTGTATGTTCATTTTCTTGTAATGCAAGGCATCTCTTTCTAATTCTTTCAATGTTTATTCTAATTCAATATGCTCCTTGTTCATAACGTCATGCTTTTCTTCTAGTGCAATAAAGTTAGTTTTTAAATTTATAAAATTTTCAATCAGTTTGAATGCTTTTCTTGTAGTGTAGAATGCTCTCTTTTGAGACATGGATGCATCTTTTTAATTTTTCTATAACTGTCTTGAAATTGTTCAGAAAAAGATTAATTCATCATAGGTTAGATCGCATATATGATCATCGACAAAATCTTTAGTGCTATTCTTAGCCATCAGATACCTCATCTTCAACTTCTGTCTCGAATGAGTTTGATTTAGAATTTGCCCAAAAAGCCTTCTGAAATTTTTGTTTGCCCTTTTTGCAGTTCCTTTCTCATCACCCTTTTCTTTAATTGGGTGGCTCTTGATGTTCGGGCAGTTAGATCAGATGTGTCCTGATTTTTGTGCATTCATAACGAACAATGTTATTAGAGACTTATTTGACTTTGTGTTCTTACCTTGTTTTTTGTCATTATTACATTTATGCTTGTGTTTAAGGAATCTTTTGAATTGTCTGGTCATCAGTGCTATGTGTTCGTTTCTATTTGAATCAGATTCGCTGCAATTTGTATCATCAATTTTGAATGCTATTTTTCTTCTATTTTTTATTTACTTTTATTTGCATTTCTTTGACTAACCTTTTGCTCATAGGTAATCAAAGAGCTAAGTAAATCATCAATAAATTAATAATTTAAATCCATGATTTAGAAATTGCAATAACCTTGGCATCCCAAGATTTAGGTAAACAATGTAAAATTTTGTTAATTTTTTTGGAATTAGGAATATCTCTACCCAAAACATATAATGATGTAATGATTTTTATAAATTTAGCTTGCATTTCAGAAATAGATTCACTAGATTGCATGCGAAATAATTCGTATTCGTCTAAAAGTAGATTCGTGCATGATTATTTTACTTCACTAATGCCTTATAAGTTGTGAAAATCTATTTCAAATTTACTTCCCACTAGTGCACGTAGAAACCAAAATATAATCTTCAGATTTCAAAGCACAAAAAAAGCAATTAAGACATTTGGCATTAAGATGCGTGCGATCCGATCATTTATGCTCCATTCAGAAAAATGTATTTCTACCTGAACAGAATTAACAATTCTAAAAGGTACATAATAACATGTTTGTATCATATGTCACATGAAAATTGATAGATCGTAAAAATGTGGACAAATGAATCTTCCAAAAATAAAAGGGATATTATCAAAAAGCGATGGTTGGGTAATAAAATGCCCTTTTGAAGAGTTTTGATTTTCAAAATGTGTCATGTGGATATATTCAAGGTGTTTAAACCAATCAAAGTGGGAGCGCCTCTTTGATACCACTTGAAAGTGTTCATGACGCACAAAGATGGGGTGAATTTAGGGGTGTCTATATTTGACACGACCCGAAAATTCGACCCAAAAATTTCGGGTTCGGGTTAGGGCTTTCAACCCGTTTCAAAAATCGGGTTGGGTTCAGGTTGGACCGGAAACCTGGAAATGACTCGGAATGACCTGAGAAAAAGGTATCTTCCCTCCTTGCTTGCCTAGCCTGCCATACTGCACGCCTCGCATCAAGCCGCTGTCGCGCATCACATCGAGTTGCTGCTGCACGTTGCATCGATTGCCTCACATTGGGTTTGCCGCTTGCCCGTGATGCCGCTGCTCTCGAGCCGCTGCCGCTATCGTATCTGTCGGGCGTCGCCATTGTCGACTGCTGCACTTTGCATCGGGTCACCGCTGCCACTGCTATCATTGCAACCACTATCAGTCGCCAGAGTTACGCGATTTCTACCGCTACCGAACTTGAAGCGAAGTTATGGGATTTGACTTACGGGTCGGCTCGGGTTGACGCGAACCCTAAGCGGGTCAGGTTAGGGTTTGAAAAAACTAACCTGTTTGCAAATATGAGTTGGGTTCGGGTTGACCCGAATAGTGTTGGGTCAGTTCTGGGTTCTACCTAAACTCGACACGTGACCAGAAATTAACAACCCTGGGTGAATTGGTCTTTTAAAAAATCTTTTATTTAAAATCAAAATATGATTGTGAAAGCATTTAAGAGAATTAAATATTCAAACCAAAATAAAATATAAATAAAATTTTATTTTATTTTTTAATTTTTAGAATAATATATATTTTTTTAAATTAAATTTCAAAATACAATTTTAATTAGAGATTTTATCTCTAAAAATTTGTTTAAAAAAATAATCAAAAGTAAACTAGAGTGCATAAAATAAATTACAAAAAGTAAAGAATATATAAATCAGATTTATAATGGTTTGATCAAAATCGACCTACTTTTACTCTCCAAAGGTCATTCTCTTTTAGTACAACAACAACAACAACATCAAGCCTTTATCCCACTACGTGGGGTCGGCTACATGAATCCTTTTTCTCCATTGTGTCCTATTAAAAGTCAAATTCTCGTTTAAATCTAATAAAGAAAGGTCATTCCTCAAGAATATAGGCTATGAGATGTCCTAAAGCAAGGTTGGGTTTCCTCCTATGGTCTGGATCGCGAATAGTTGTTAAATGATCAATGTATCGAAAGATTAGATCAGTAGCATTAAATTCTTTCCGGGCCATGATGAAAAAGGTAGTCAGAGAAAGCAGAGGAGTGATGTGGACTCGGTCCCCAGTTTTTAGAATAATGGAGGTGCGAAGGACATGCTGAATTGTCCTAGCATCTTTGACTAAAGAGCTAGTCTCTCTAACATGAAAGGGTGTGTTGGTCTGATGAAGAAAATGGTTTGCCGTGGACCAGTCAAAATCAGGATCTGAGACGATTATATGCAGCTTATCCCCGGTGGTGGATAGCTGCAAAAGTTAAGCACAGTCCTGATATGTGATCTCGACCGGGCGTCAATTCACATAGGAGGTCCGGGCTGTGAAAGTAGAATTTATGCGCAGGTTTGCATAAAATTCTAACAGAAGTTCTGAAGAAAAAGGGACAGCGAGGACAAGAATGAAACAGAGAGAAGTGTGAGCAAAAAGATCCATTACCGGATATGAAAGGTGGACAGGATTGATGGTTCTGGAAAGAGTGATGCCACATTCTTTGTACCGACGGTAAGCTGCTTGATCCTCCACTTCCCTGAATCGAGGGTCCAGAGTGACTCTCGAGGAACTTCCAGAAGCCTGACGGACTTGCTTCCCACCACTTATAGCAAGAAATCAGTAAGTAAAATTGAGATAAGAAGAGGATTTGAGGTGAAAACAATGGCTGGAATGACCTGAATTTAAAGAAACGGCCACATCGTCCAGGATGATCGTAGAATCGTTCAGAACGATTTGGTTCAATTATTGCGTATAAGCCGATTGGTCAAAAAGGCAATCCGATTGTCCGAGCCGATAAGATATCGGTCAAGACGATAAGAAACAGGCGATCGTCCCAAGGAGACAAGCCTCCTAACGACCGTTGAAAAAGCAGATCGTCCGGGCCGATTAGGTATATCGTCCAGGACGATGCACAATAATTGATCGTACCGGCCGAAGTTAAAACGTTTTAAATCTATGTCACGTGTATCGTCCAGGACGAGCAGTGGATCGGCCAGGACGATTGTCCAATAATGGATCGTCCGGGGCAAATTTTAAGGATTTAAACGTACTGACACGTGGATCGTCCAGGACGATCTAGTGTATCGGCCAGGACGATGACCATAAATTCATCGGCCAGGACGAAAAATTGTATCGACCAAGATGATAAAAAATGATTGTAACAGAGTTCGATTATATCGGCCAGGACGATAAGTTATCGTCCGGGACGATGAGTTACAAAAAGCTCAGAAAAGTTCAGCAGATGAAATTTTAAGAGAAATTATCATATTGTCCAGGACGATAGCAGTATCGGCCAGGACGATATGACAAGAATTTGAAAATCAAGAAGATGGAGATGATTAGAGAAAAAAAAAATAAACACCAACTAAAAACAACAAAAACAGATAAAAACAAGGAAAAATTTTGGTTTATAAATTTTTTTTTATCAAAGCAAGCATATGACAAATTTCCCAAATGATTGAATTTTAAAGACTTGAATGATCAATGAGTTAACAATGTCATAATCAGAAAATGGTAGAAAAAATCTGATCCTGTTTGCCCTAGCTCAGACTTCTTTTAGGATAAAAATTGTCTTTTGAAAACAAGAGGTCTAACTCAGAATAAATTGGATAAAAAGAAGATCCGTTCAAAACTTAGTTACAAATAAAATATCTTATAACATAGTATACCAAAGTAATTTGTCTTTATCATGGAATTTGAAATCAAGCTTTTGAAAACATTAAATAACCCATGAGTCCTAAGTTTTAAAAGTTTAGAAAAGAGAGAATAACTTTCATTTAGTGGGCTCATTTTATGCCTCTTGTCGCTTTGATTGACTCTTTGAGCATCTTTTGATTTTTGATACATTTTTGTGTACATAGTTTTCTTTTCAATTTGACGTCATTGGCCTCTTCCCTTTTTAATTTTTGCAAGCTAAAAACTCTTTAACAAACCCTTTAAAAAAGTTCTTAGTTGTGATTATATCTTCTAGATATTAGAGAAGAGGGGCTCTCTTTCTAACATAGAGAAGAACAAGCCACAATATGACAATCAAAATCATATGATAAGTTCAACGGCAAGATTTCAATTAACTTGAAAGATATATAAGCACTTTGGATCATATATATAAGATAGATTATTATAGCAATAAAAAAAGATCTTAATTTTTTAAAACCATTTGTTAAAATGAGATAGACTTTTTTTTAGAAAAAAAACTATATTACCAAAAGAGGTTAGAGGGAGGGAAACTATCAACGGTGTTTTTCCCTTTAAACGATTTAGAAATGCTAATCATTGACCATAAATCTCCAAAGTTTAGGAACAAGGAAAAATTATCATAAAGAAAACAACAGTAAAAATGACTAGAACAAAAACAATTACAAAAACAAAACATAATAATAATCAAAATATAATTCAAGAATTTGTTAAGCAGCAAGTTTAAGCAGTTATGAGTTGCGAGCCTCCGTTTGTCCAAGTATCCTATGCTCTCACGAGGTCTTTGGTGAGAGCAATCCTGCAAGAATCAACAACTGTCAGATTTAGGAACCCAAATAAGTTTGGGTCCCTTCTCATGAAAAGTAGAATGTAATGCATGTGTGCTATGCTGTGAATTATGCAATTTTGGTATCCACACCCATTGTGTACTACGGTGAACAGTGCAAGTGTGTGAGATGTGTCCTAACAAGCCACATGAAAAACATCTAACACCAAAAAAAGGATTTCTTAAATAGTTTGGATTGTAATGCCTCTTCCTAGGTTTTGGCTTTAGATTAAAAGTAGGTGTCATCTAATTTCTCTTAATTGAGTCCAATTCATCTTTAATCCTCAACTTAGCATTTTCTAAATCAGTATTATCCATCCTCAAGTTGCGCTCTATTTCTTTAGATTTTTTCAAATCAGATTTGAGTGAGGTGTGTGAAACTTTTAATGCATTATGCTCATCAATTAATTCCGAATGCTTTTTGTTTAAATCATCAAATTCATCAAGTAGAGTCATGTGATTTGAATCAATCGTAGAATGATCTTTGAGAATAATTTCATGCTCTTTTTGTATGTTCGAAAGTTCCAACTTTAAACTAGCATGAGTTTTCTTAAGTTTTTTGTATGATGCATGAATTTTCTCACAAATTTCAAATAATTGATCATAAGTTGGTTTACATACCTCTTCTTCATCACTTTGATCAAGATGATATTCCCCCATTAAGCACAAGTTTGTTGTTTCATCTTCTGGTTCCGTCTCCGATGAATCCGATGCAGAATTCGCCCAAAATGCTTTTTGAAGTCTCTTCTTGTCCTTCATGAACTTGCGTTCCTTACCTTTTCCTTTGCTTGAGTGATCTTGAAGTGTAGGACAATCAACTTTCACATGTCCGGGTTTCCTGCATTCATAACAGACAACATCAGAAGATCCCTTTGAATATTTATTATCCTTACCTTTTCTCCAATGATGCTTTTGCTTCTTCCTTATAAAGCTTTTGAATTGCCTTGTGATTAAGGCAAAGTCATCACTTTCAGACTCTGAAGATTCAATATCTGATTTGTGCGCTTTTAGTGCCACCGTTTTCTCCTTCTTCTTCTCACCTGCATCAAGATTTCTTTGATTCACTCATTGCTCGTAAGCAATGAGTGAGCCAATTAAGTTGTCAATCGAATAGGTGTTTAAATCCTTAGATTCAGTTATAACAGTGATTTTAGCATCAAACGACGAAGGAAAGCATCTCAAAATCTTGTTCACTTTTTCATAGTTTGAAAATTCTCTTCCCAAAGCATTCAAAGATGTAACAATCTGAGTAAACCTTGTATACATGTCAGAAATAGATTCAGAAGGTTTCATACGAAAAAGTTCATTGTCATGCAAGAGAATATTCAAACGAGATTATTTTACTTCATTGGTTCCTTCATAAGTAATGCATAACTTATCCCAAATTTTCTTATCAGTTGAGCAAGTTTAAACACGCATGTAATCCTCAGATTTCAAAGCACAGAAAAACAGTTCAAACATTTTGCATTCAATTGAGCTAAATCTCTTTCATCGAAAGTCCATTTAGTAAAAGCAACTTCTGTTTTAATTCCGTTAATTTCACGAGAAGGTGGAGAATACCCTTCTTTAATAAGCATCCACATGCGATAATCAGTAGATTGTAAAAACGTTGCAATACGGGTTTTCCAAAAATTAAAAGGTAGGTTATCAAACAAGGGAGGTCATGTAATCGAATATCCTTCAGTAGTGTTACGATTCCCAAAGTTAACCATGGATAAAAAATTCAAAAAATTTTCAAACTTAGTTTTTTTGAATCCCGCTCTGATACCACTTGAAAGTTTGTTAGGGATGTTAAGCCCTGTAGAACTGGCCCAAGACTAATTTAGAGGGGGTGGGGGTGAATTGGTATTTTAAAAACTTTAAGAAAAGCTCAACAAATTTCACAAATCAAAACACCACAAAACAAACAATGCGAAAATTTAAGTGCGGAAGTAGTAAAAACAAGAACGCAAAGGTTTATAGTGGTTTGGTCAACTCAACCTACGTCTACTCCCTGGAGGCGCCCTCCGCGTATTGCACTACAATCGTGACTCTCCTTTACCCCCCACAGCTAGGCGGAGAAGCCTTTACAAACACCTTTTTTTGCCACACGTGACAAGGCAGAGAACCTTCCTCCTTTTGCTTTCTCCTGAAGCAGACATAGAATCTCGATCACTTGCTGAAACTTACCTCTCCCAACCCTTCCAAGGACAAGAGACTCTAGGGAAGAAGAAGTGGAACAATGCTTGGAGCAACCCTTTGTGAATCCCCTCACAAGCTCCCCCTCACAAGATCCTCTCTCTCTCCTTTAGGTTTTCTCAGGTCAAGACAGCCAAGGATCTACAAAAACATTGAACAAGAGCTCTTAAATAGAAGAGCTTCAAAAGAACTCATTAATTGCAAATTGCCGACTTTATCGTCCAGGACGATATGGATATCGTCCTGGCCGATCAGTACAAATCTAAGAAGATCGGCCAGAGTATCGCCCTGAAGATGATCTGGACGATTCAAAATTGGCTTGATCGTCCAGGACGATATCACGATCGTCCCGGCCGATCAGATCAAATCAGAGGAAAATCGTCCTGGATTCAAGCTTGCCGATATTTATCGTACAAGAGTAATTAAGGGTTTTTGAATAGATCGTCCTGGCTGATCCTGAGATTGTCCAGGATGATGTGATCGTATCAATCATCCTTAATTACTTCCTTGATTCCTGGATTAATTTAGGCATAATTGTGTGATATCGTCCAGGCCGATCTCACGATCGTCCTGGCCAATTTCCAAAAATACAGAATAGCTAAATTGATTATGTAGGCAAATTCTTTCTGTATTGAGCCTATCGTCCAGGCCGATCAGTTAATTACGGCTGCCTTAACAAGAAATCCCTGATTAAAACTTTTCTGTTTTGAACTCCATCGTCCAGGCCGATGTGAGTAAAAACAGAGATTCTAAATTTCTTAAGTGTGTGTGTAGGGTTACTTAACATCAGTTACTTCAAACATTTACAATTAACTCAAAAAAGGAAAAAAGAAAATTACAGACTGACTCAACCCTAATACACCCAATCTGTAGTTGATTCCGATTTCCGTCCGATCTTTGGATCCTGAAAAGTCAATAGTGAAAAAAGACAGTCGTAGTGAAACAAGATTTGTTTGCTATCATCAAAATCATAATCCAAAAACAGGTTTGTAACATATGTAAGATCCTGATCAATTTCACACTCTTGTATCCTTGCTTTGTGTTTAAATCATTTAACCACATATAATGAGCTCAAGAGCTCCGTAATGATTTATTTACATTATAAAATATGATAATCACACTTTTAGTATAACAATTATATATAAAAATATAATGAATTGTTTGCATTTTTGTCTTTCTTTATAAAATAATAGTAATTGCCCACTTTATTTGCCTTTTGTGTGTTCAAAACCTTCCAAATCTTCAATTCTCTATAATAGACTACAAGTTCTTGTCTCAACCCAACTATGTAATCTTCCACTGTTGACATTAATATTTAATTTCATTACTTAGCACTAGACAGCTATATAATTCGAATGCATCGGTTATCATTTAGATAATGCTGAAAACTTCTATTTTTGCATAAATTGAATAAAATTCATAGTCTACTTAATTCTCCAACCAAATTGAGTACCTCGATTAAAGATTCCTTTCTTCCTCTTTGAAGTTGAGATTCATCACTAGTTTTCTTTTTCCTATTTGATGATCACTTATTTTTTTATTAATTAGAGAACTTCACAATAATAATTTTGAATGTATAATTGTTGACCTGATAAAGAAAAAAGAAAATAAAAATCCCATACCTGTTGGACAACCCGCCCACGTCGCACATCGCTCGTCCTCTCCGATCGTGCTTCGTACGATCTAACTCTTGCGCCCTTAAATGAACGCAAAAAGGAGGCCTTCGGCCTCTCTTGGCGATCGCTCTTCCTCTCGCGCGCTTCTCCGTCACTCCGCAAGAGGTGTTCGGCTTCGTTGCTTTGCAGGAGGTATATAGATTGCAGGCGCCACTTCTCCGGCTCTTTCGTGTTGTCCGGCCTCGCTCCTTAGGCATCAAAGGTTACGCCATTTCGATCGGAAGCAAGAACCGTTTGTGGAGGACCATAGAACCACCTATACGCGTTCTTGTAGCAAGGTAGGAGGGAGCCCGGTGTGACGCATATGGCAAGATGGGTAAGCCCTATACACGCTCTTGTAGCGTGGTGGGGATGTCACTGATATTCTCGTACGGGTACTGCTGAAGGCCCCATACACGCTCTTGTAGCGTGGTGAGATGAAAAGATGTACGGCCGTGGTGTCTAAGGACACCTACCATACACGCTCGAGTAGCGTGGTGAGAAGGCCCAGCTCCCCTACTTTCCCCCAAATGGGGGATATGTCGGGGTGCTGTCGAAATTTTCACTGAAGTACACAAAACTTGAACAATTTGAAGACATCATTTGAGCAGCAATATGAAGGACAACAGAAGACTCGTACTTGAACTGAAAGCATAGAACTTTGACTCAAATGAACACAAGAATGGGAGCTCGCTCACTTTGGAGGCAACTTTCTTCCCTTCGGATCCCCTACTTTCCCCCAAATGGGGGATATGTCGGGGTGCTGTCGAAATTTTCACTGAAGTACACAAAACTTGAACAATTTGAAGACATCATTTGAGCAGCAATATGAAGGACAACAGAAGACTCGTACTTGAACTGAAAGCATAGAACTTGGACTCAAATAATAGTGGACCTAAACTTGAACAAAATTTAAATGATTTCTAATGGTCAAACCCAAATGAAATAAAATCAAACTGGAACCAGAATTCAAATCAATTTGAGTATTCAGTTGAACTTGCAGGGACTTCAGAAGACTTTGAACAAGCATTTGAACATGTACTTTGAATTCAAACTAAGCAACATCAAGTGGAACTTGAATAAAATTGTGGACACAAAGAACTTGGACTTGATCTGGATCAAGTATAGTGGATATGAATTCGAATGAAACTTTCAAAATTCGAACTTGAAATCAATTTGAAAATGAGATGAATTAAACAAGATCACGTGAACTTGTACTATGGACTTGAACATTAATGGCTTGAACAATTTGAACTCAAGCGAGTACTTGAGTTGGACAACGAGGGAAATCAAACTATAAGAACATTTGTATGGCCAATAGTGACTCAATGTCCGATGAAATACATTGATCCTTGTAAACAAATGTGGCTAAAGTGCGATGAATACAAACATCCGTGAGCTCTTGTAGGAAAGATATTGCAATATCCTCGTAACCAACATCGAGATACAAGTACGCTACCAGACCTTAATGCATACAAACAAAGAATATACTAGACTCTTATAATAATCTCTACGAGATCAGATGCATCATACCTGCAAGATCAACGAATTGTTCCAAAATGTATAAGTGTTCCTACACGCGTTATTGAAACCACCAATGTTAACAACATTGCCTATAGATTGAGATGGCAATGACGCCACTTGATAGTGGAGGACCCACCCTACAAGTAAGTACAAACATCAACTCACCTGAGATTGGTGAAAGGTGGGTATAATGTTGGCTACAATGGGTCTTCTACAAATATTTCTAAGAGGGCGTAGTGGATACAATGGTTCCCTGCAAATGAATACTTGTGAATAACAGTGGATACTTCGTAAGCACAACGAACCACTGTGGGCACAAGTACATATATCACCTACGACAACGGTGATTAAGATCTTCAAATATGTCGGGTATGAGGGCAACTCGATGTACGAAAAAGGAAACCCCCGGCAAAAAGAAAGAGATGTTTGAACAAATTAGAACTAAACTTCCTGGTGTTTCAAAGTTTCTTGTTGGTCCTATCCTTAAGAAGAAAATAGCTCGGGTATCTACAAACATCGGAAATAACAAGTCTACTACACTAAAGAGCCTAAAAAGAGTCCATTTCAAGGTAATGGCCACGAATTTCAAGAAAGAACCTCCCCGATGAATGAGAAAGGGGAGTCAACATCAAGATGATAAGATGCCTCGTGACTTCCAGATAATATCGCCACCGGATCCGCAACACTCATATTAGAGGACAGAAGGCGTGTATAAGCTCTCAAATGAAATGTTGTGCATTCAACGACAATTATCCGCACAACCAGAATATGACAAAATACCCCTGCATGCGCACTATAAATTGTATACACATAGGTACACTAAAGGGGAAAATACAACATCGACTCATATGGGCCCCGGCGAGCGTGTTATTGGTACACACGTGACGTCTAGGGATGCTGCACAGATCAATAAGTGAATTCAAGTTCGAACCCGATCCTTCTATACGGATCAATAGGAGTCGACAGGTTTCGAACCTTCAAACGAATACCCGGTTGTGATGACCAGTGTATTTGTTTCAATACATTCATATTAGGCCTTCAAGGCCTATAATCAAGAGAATTCATTAACAAAGGCACGAAGCTTACGAAATCCTATCTCCTAAGCAAGTAAATGGGAGTAGACAAGGTTCAAACCATTGGATTAATATACGGTCAAGAAGTTTACCGGAATATTTATTTTATATATTCATATCAGACATTCAAGGCTTTTGACAAAGAAAATTCACAAACAAGGGCATAAAGCCTACGAAACCCGATCCCCTATCGGCAAGTTGATAAAGTCGACATGGTTCAATCAATAAAGAGAAATAAAAATGCCCCTAAAATACCTTGATGATGGGCGTGTTGAATGAAGAGCTTAACTGGAAGGGTTCACAAACAATTTCAAACGCCTTTCCAGCTCTACCAAAATCCAAAAGTCCAAAAAATTTCAAAATCATTCTAAAATCTAAATATTTAAAATTGAAATTTAATCATCAACCACTTAAAGCAAAACCCATCCACCCTCCGTAACAATTTGCCGAGGTGGACAAATTTGAAATATAACTTCAGCTCACATAGAGCTAATACATAGTCAAAAATATTACTGGGATCCATTCTCAAATAATCTCCTACCAGTAAAGACGTGGTACGTGTCCTCTAACGGCGATTTTTTACCAAATGGCACCGCAGGATAAACGGTTATAACCCGGGGTCTTATCGAACCGAGTGGTTTTATCGCCAAATGGCACCACAAAATACCGGTTATGACCAGAGCCAATACGCTCCTAAATGACATCAAATCCTTGAGATATGAATCAATAGGATATGATCGATAGGGCACAAAGCCCTCTGTCAGCTAAGGTGGATTTAAATTTGTCCCCTTAGAAAAACATTCACCCTAGGTCTATAAGGTACCCTTGGACGAAGCAACCCATGGCTGCCAACATGGATTTTCCAGCTCCACCAAAATCCAAAAGTCCAAAAAAATTCAAAATCATTCTAAAATCTAAATATTTAAAATTGAAATTCAATCATCAACCACTTAAAGCAAAATTCATCCACCCTCCGCAACAATTTGCCGAGGTGGACAAATCTTAAATATAACTTTAGCTCACATAGAGCTAATGCCTAGTCGAAAATATCACTGAGATCCATTCTCAAATAATTTCATACTAGTAAGGACGTGGTACGTGTCCTCTAACCGGCGATTTTTCCATCAAATGGCACCACAGGATAAACGGTTATAATCTGGGGTCCTCTGAACCGAGTGGTTTTGTCGCCAAATGACACCACAAAATACCAGTTATGACCAGAGCCAATACGCTCCTTAATGGCATCAAATCCTTGAGATATGAATCAATATGATATGATCGATAGGGCACAAAGTCCTCTGTTGCTAAGGTGGATTTAAATTTGTCCCTTTAGACAAACATTCACCCTAGGTCTACAAGGTACCCTTGGACGAAGTAACCCATGGCTGCCGACAAGGATCCTTTTGTCAGGTTGGGTCGACTACCTCCTCTGACTAAGTAAATTAGAGACCACGATGGCCTAGGGTGACGGATCCATCATCCATTCCCCCACCTTCCGCTTTAAATGTAATATGGTAAAATTTCTGTTTTAAATATCAAACTTCTCAAATATTTCAAATTAAATTCCTAAACTTCCAAACATTTCAAATATCAATACACAATTTCCAATATCTGTCTATGCTGCTACGCCTGATACTACATATCTACGGATATAACATATCTGATTGACGATTAGTCTTAATCGAAAGTTCTCTCTTGAGACCGGGAGTGGTAATTAACTATAGGGGCTTGTGCTTATAGGAAACCAGAACTCATATCATAAAGCCCTCGCAAAATGAGGGCGAAATCTCTGGGTAGTGTCTTATCTACAAACCCATTAAGCTTCTAAAATTTATCCCGGAACTTATTCCGTTAAACTCCCTCGCCAAAAGAACAAAGCAAAAAACAGTCGGGTAGAGGCCAGGGCCGAATTTTTGGAGTCCACAGATTTCTAGCGACTCCGTTGGGGAATGGTTTATCTTTCCATCTCTTGTTAGTCACTTATAAGTTATAGTAACAAGCAAATCTATATGGGCTAAAATTTTAGAATTTCATGAAAACTCAATCTTTTAAATAAGATTCATTGGAAATTCAATGAGCAAGATTTAATTCTTAACTTTCTTTCTTTTATTATTTGTTCTACGTTATTTCTGTATTTTGAAAGCGTGGGGTGACATATTAAATTTTGATTACTAGCCCCTGGCTTTCATTTGTGCAGAATGGAAATGCAGGACAGCCCGATGACCATCCAATCAATGTTTAAAATTGCTTATTCGGGTATTGAGGCGTTTTTCATTCGTGAGGCGAGGCGTAAGCCTCAAGGCGTTTTGAGGCGTGAGTCTCAAAATCAAAAGATTGCGTAAACATAAAATGATAAATTTTTTATATACTAATGAGTGAATAATATAAAACATAAAAAAGCATAACATATGAAATGAAATCAAAATATCTCAATAATAAGACAACATGGAATATAATTCAACTCAAAATTTTATCTTTCCCAAATTCCAGTATTCGTTTCATTAATATATAATTTCAATTTCCAAAAATAAATTGTAATGATATATCACATAAGAACCCATAAGTCATCAGCACTGTCATCACTAAGAGGTTTTTCATTTGAATCATCATTATGGTGAATTGCTCTCTCCTCTTCCTCCTCATGCCAGTGAGGCGAGGCGTGCTTCAACCAAGTTGAGGCGTAAGCCTCTTAAAAAAAACTCAATGTGTAAGCCTCAAGTGTTTTTTTACTAGAATTGCGCAAAGGCAGGCCTCAAGGCGAGCCTCATATTGCGTAATTTTAAACCATGCATCCAATTGGGACGAGGAGCTAGGATTCAACTAGTGAATGCTGTTATTGAAACTGAAAATACTGGAGCCACTATCCACTTTGGTGGGCTTGAATTCTCAGTAGCTACTGTAAAGGTTGTAGCTGTTCCTGTGTACGGTGTAAACTCTGAAGAATTTTCTTGAAGGTCCCATTCTGCAAGGACCACTGTACAACGTGTGCATCTATCAGCGCCACGAACTATTGACAGGGATGTTACTCAAGGAAGAGTTTCTATCTTTGAAAGATTATCCAATCTAAGACCCTTACTGCAAAGAGTGTTGTTGATGGAAGAAAGATTTCTATGGTGACTGCCAACACCACTACTCTACCCATAAAGCTTATTGAATCTGGGAAATATGATACTGAGGCCTCCTTATTTGGATGAAGGCTCAACAGAAGGTAAAGGAGGAAGAGAAATGCGGAACTATGTGCCAATCCATCCCTCCAACCTGCCAGCACAAGAACCAGAGATCTATATCCCCACCCAGAACAAGTTTATTAACCTGAAGTTGGTAAAAAGAAATAGCTCTTCTGGTGAGCTTAAACAATTCTTCTGGGAGCGTCGACCCGAAGCCCCGACCCCTTAAAAACAAGAGAGCCCGAATGCTTGTCTGCCCGAGTTCATAGAGTTCTGAAGGTAGTCAAGGAGAAGGGCCTAATGAAAAATTAGTTTCAAAGGCCACTGATTGTTGAGGCCCGAAGAACCCCTCCAAGGGAAAGGCTTTCATCTGTTGTGATAGCCGAACGAATAGTATACCAACGACAAGCTCCGCAGGAAGCACATCGGGGTGTGACACTTGGACCACGTGTCCAAGGATCCACCGCCGAAAGGGCCCAGTCGAAAGGCAAACAAGTTTGAAGGCCGAAGCCTCGAAAAGAAAAGATGACTAAAGAAAGGACCAGTTCGGGTGTGACATCCGGAACAGTCTCCCGGAGATCCGCCCCTGCTAACAGAACTCGTCAGAGATGAGTCTAAAAGAAGGCCCATAATGATGGTAATAGCGATGGTCGACATCCTGGAGAGTCTTACATGAGATCCCGTCATTCACCTGCTTCAGCTAGAGAAGAAGTTCATTTCGATTGTAGTCCGCTGATCGAAGAAGTAATCATTCCAAGCCAAGAACCTGAAATTTAGTGGCGACACCGCTCAGAAATTCAGGTACAAGAAGGTGAAAAATATTATGGTGATGAAAATACTAGAGGTGATTTGTTTGGTCAGCCACATCGACGTTGAGGATGATGATGGTGATGAAGATGACCAACAATCACAGCCAAGTGTACGTGTTTATCGACATCGCCATAGGGCTCGATCTATTGCCATCCGAAGTGCTCGCTTCTCAGAAGGAGAAGAAAAAGAAGAGGTCGGAGAAAACCCCTTCGCTGGCGAAGACATTACGCTCACTGAAATGAGAAATCAGATGAGGCGACATATGCGAAATAAAGATAGAGAAATCTCTTAGTTAAATTATAAAATGGCTGAGACGATGACTCATATGACTGCGATGATGGAGATGATGTAGAAAGCCACTTCTGTGGGTTATGCGCCGGCTCAACACATCAATCAAGCTGCGAACAGTGCACCAGTAAACCCTCCAAGTCTCCAAGCACCGCAAGCCTCAAGAGTGAAAGGTATGCCTGAAGGTGGCAAGGAGACTGATGACTCAACCCGCCAGCATATCCGCAAAATGTGGCGAGCGCCTCTGAGCTTGTAACCGCTTCGCAGTTGGAAGGTTTAATCAGTGAAAAGATTAAGGCCATCATAGCTGCTGAGCAGGCAGAGAAGTTGGTAGGAAAATGTAGCCTTTACCCAGCAGAATACGATCAGGTGCCGTATCCAATGGGATATTCTGTGCCAAAATTCAATATTTTTTATGGCAATAAGAATCCCAGACAGCACCTCGCGCAATTTATAGCTACCTGCGGGAACACCAGAGGCAATGATGCTTTGTTATTTCGGCAATTTGTGAGCAGCTTGAGTGGAACTGCTTTCGAATGGTATGCTGAACTGCTGAATGTTTCTCTAAAGACATTCGCAGAATTAGAGGCATTATTCGTGAAAAGGTTTGCCAGTGCAACGGAGAAAACTACTATCGCTGACCTCGCTCTAGATAAAATGAGAAATGATGAGTGAGTGACGAGGTATATAACACACTGGCGCAATCTTAGCATGAAGTGCGAATAGCAACTGTAAGAAGAACATACAGTTCAATTGTTGATGGGGAATAATGATGATAAAATGCAACCCTTCTTATTTATGTCTTCAATCACTATCTTCCAAGATTTTCTGGATAGGGTGACGAAGTTTAAAAAGTTGAATTTGTCAAAATCTGAAAGCCTCCCTGACATACCCAAAAAGCCAAAGTACATGATGTCAGGAAGAATGAGGTCTACTTTACATCAGGTACAAGAAGGTGTATAATGTGGATAAAGGAAAGCAGCCAATGTAATACGAAGAAAAATCAAAACTGGCTTACAATCCAAATCCTCAACCAAAACTGGTTCTTGGAGGAAATGATAAGTCTCGAGCCTTTCCCGGTAGAGGAGAGCGCTAGAGGCAAATCACGGGAGCTGATGCTAGAACGTTCCCCTCCCTGAAGGAAAAAATGAACAAAGAATATTCATTTAAGAGGGATAGTATCGCTAAATTGTTTCGACAAGCACTCAAAGCCGATCTAGAATTGCCAGAATGCAAAAGACCTGAAGAGTCCAAACACAGTGGTGACTCAAACTGCTGCCCGTATCATCGGGTAATTAGCCATCCAATTGAAGATTGCTATGTATTCAAAGATTGGCTAGAGAAGAAAAATAAAATGGGAGAATTAACATTATCAGATAATGTGTTAGTTCGTCCTAAAAAGGAATATACTCGGTAGTCACGTCCTCTTCCATGCTCCTGCCTAAAAAACAACAATATAAAAACATATTCAAGAGGAGCAATGGTAAACCGTAGTTTCCAAAAAGATAACGAAAATGCTGAAACAGTTAGGAGTTCCAGGTGTCAAATGGAAGTCTCCTACTGAACCAGTATTGAATTTAAAGTGGTTGCCTGTGCTACGTGCATTTACTCCCAAACAACAACCTGGCCAAGTTAGCTCATTAAAGTCTGGAAAATCAAAATCAAAGGGCGTTAAGAAGAAAGAAAACTTGAAGAAGTCTATGGAGAAGAAGACGGCTGCTCAAAAGGCCATTGATAGTTTGGGTGAATATTACCAGACTACTAGGTGGCCTATTATGTTCGGTGAATTCATGAAAGAGCTCAAAATAGGTGAAATAGAGGAAGAAGTTGAAAATGAATCTCTTCCTACAGAGACATGTCTAGTTATCTCGGTGACATCAAAGATAACAGACAGGAAGAAATACGCTGAGGAAGAGGCCCCTGATTTCTATCTAATGGTGTCATCAATTAAATACAATTCCGACGAAGATCTATGTTTTCCAAATGATGAGGAATCAGATCCAAGCATAACTTCTCAAATGGAGCAGGTGAAACTGGGGGACGATTCTGAATTTATATGTGAATCTCCAAACGTGAAATGGCTGACTCCGAGGAGAATCAGACGAGGTGGCCAGGTGCAGTTGAGAAGTGGTAAGGTATTGCCACCTCCACCAAAGAAAGGGTTTCCTAATAAAGATAAGAGAAAAGAGATATTTATTAATGAAGATATTATCCCCGAAGACTCCAAGAAGAAAGAGACTTCAACCAAGGGGATAGATTACAATATCTTATCCTACTTGAGGAAGATTCCAGCACAACTCAACATATATGATGCCTTACTGATGTCTAAAGTCCTCCGGGAGACTTTGATTCAAGCTCTCAAGGACCCAGAAAGATATGAGGCGTATTTTGCTAAACGCAACTTGACTGAGGTATTGCAAACTCGAAATGAGCCAATAATCACCTTTGCTGAGGATGATATGATGCTTGGAACAGCAGATCACAATCGCCCACTGAATGTTACAGCAGAGAGCGATGGTATGATAATCAGTCGGATTTTGATCGATCCCGCATCTTCCGTAAATCTCATGAGCCTGAAGGCATTGAGATCATTGTGCTTCGATGTGGAACATCTTGGGCAAGATAAGTTGATAGTACACGGCTTCAACGAGAAAGGGAAGGAAACCCTTAGATCATTTTCCCTCCCTCTTGTATTTGGGAAACTTCACACAGAAGCTAAATTTCATGTAATTGATGCGGACACTTCATTCAAGGCGCTACTGGGTCGCTCCTGGCTGCATGAATATGGCGTTGTCCCTTTAACATTACATCAGTGTATGAAGTATCTCAGGGAAGGAGAAGAATTCAGAATCTCTGGTAACATTCAGCCCTTTGCAGTCCATAAAGTAACAATATATGAAGATGTCAGGTACTTCATGCCAAAAAAACAAAAGCCTTCGTGCTCCCTTGAGGCTAAGGCATTAAATTTAAAGACTGCGAAGAAGCGCAAACAAGAACCTGAGAAGAAGCGTGCAGGGAGAAAGAAGGCAACGCCGACTCTTCCCAAAGCATCGACCATTCCAAAAGAAAGTAAATACATACCTCACCTCAGGAGTGACACAGATGAAAGTGATGCCACCCCTACAAAATCCCGAAAAGTTGGCCAGTCTGCGTCCAAATGGAGTAGGGAGGTTGAATACTCAAATGATAATTATGACTACGACTCTATCTACATGAACACGGTGCAGGGCGTATTCTACAGAAGGATAGATAGCCTATCAATCTCAGATAGCGTACTCGTAGTCACACGTATTATCTTACAACACTTTAAAGAAATCATTCCGTGCGAGTTGCATAATATTGAAGAGCTCTCCACTTTTTACCTGCCTCCTCTAAAGAAGGGGGCGACACCTGGAAATATATTGTATTCTACAGGAATGCGCGAAGAAGAGAATTATGACTGGTGTTGTATGCACATCAATTCTGAAGAGTTATTTCCTATGAGGCAACCTAGGTTTAATACCAAAGGTATTCAAAGATTGCTATGAAAACAGATCAATGTTCCTACCACTAAACGACAACTACGTACATGCATGGGCCTCTAGTATGGAAGGAATCCGCGTCCACTATGACAGATTCATCAAGCGAAAATACCTCCGGAAGAAGACTTGTCGAGCAATCACTTGTGGAGAAATCAAATCCGATGAGGATGATGAGATATATGAAGCTAATACTTATGATGATCAACCCGTAGAAGCCAAGCCTGCACCAGAAGAACTGATAGACGGTGGACAGGCTACTACGATGGATGAACTAAAAGAAGTCAACTTGGGAACTGAGGAAGACCATCGCCCAACCTTCATTAGCTCTCTTCTACGAGAAGTTCAAGTAAAAGAAATAAAAGAACTTCTCTGTGAATTTATGGACTGCTTTGCCAGGACATGTTGAGATGCCTGGCTCATTTCCTGATGTAGCGGTTCACAGATTAGCCATTAAACTAGTTGCAACACCCATCAAGCAAGCTCCAAGGAGAATGAGATTGGAGATTGAGGAGCAGGTGATTGTAGAAACAAAGAAGCTTATTGATGCAGGCTTTATTTGTGAAGAAA
>NW_021318850.1:0-9731 GCF_001605985.2 Dendrobium catenatum
CCATTTTCGGAGGAAGCTTTTCAAGCAAGAGGAGAAAAAAAGAAAAGAAGAGATGACAAAGGAAAAAAAAAGGGAAAAAAAAAGAAAAGGGAAAATAAAAGGGGGAAAACAAAAAAAATAAAAAAAAAAAAAAAAAAAAAAAAAAAAAAAAAAAAAAGAGTCCGGGTTCGGCGGGTCGCCGTCGGTTTTTTCCTCTTGCCACTACTAATCAGTCATCACATGCTCGCACCGTCCTTGTCTTTATTTTTTTTATTTTTTTATTATCTTTATTTTTTTTTTTTTTATGGAGACAATTTGTGATACAAATATAGGAATTCATCTGTGCAGACTAACGGACTGTATATGGGCTATCTTACACAATTTTTGCCCTATAAAAATCAACAGCTTAATACCACTTCGCCGAGCATATCAGATAACAACATTTTGACAAACATTTTCTCTATTGCCCGCACACACAATTAATCCTCATCACAGAGCAAAAATAACAGGTGAAAATAAAACACGGCGGAATTCAAAATACAGGACAACAAAATCTCCACGAACAATAACCAAAATGTACACTCGGATACTTGTCAAAAACATACGAAACTTACGCTCGCGTTAAAAACTGAACTAGTTCGGAATAAATGACAGACGAAATTAGTTAACCAAAAACAAATTCCGGACAGAAAAATCGTTCAAATGCACCGTTCTGGAAAATTGAAAAGGGAATGTGCCTTACCTGCGTCAACAATATCTTACATATCTCGGATCGGACGAAAACGGACCGGCCTTCCCCCGAAAATCAGCTTTTCCAAAATTCTCTCGACTTATCTCTCTCCTCAGAACTTTTAGATATTTATTTTAATTTCATTCTCTTCAAAATGACCTGATTTCAGCTCTCTATATACTCAGAATCGTCCTGGCGATCTCAAGATCGTCCTGGCTCGATCCAAGATCGCACTGGACGATCAGACCAATTACATCGTCTTGGGATGATTTCGCAGGACTATCAAAGACAAGTAATAATTTCCCAAAACCCCTTTGCTCTCTGATTGTGCCATCCACTTGATGTCCCGGACATGCTCGATCCGTCCTGGACGATCAGACTAAAAACCATCGTCCTGGCCGATTCCCTGGACGATTCAGACGATATTAATTCTGAAAAAGATCTAGCTCTCTGTTCTTTTGCAGTGAACTGATCGGCCTGGGACGATGCCCCTAATCGGTCTGGCCGATCCTACAGGAAAATCACCTGGAGCAATCTGAACACATCTGAACAAAAACTTTAACTGATCGTCCTAGAACGATCCAACAAGATCGTCCTGGATGATCCTGGCAAAATCAGCAACTTACAGAGAGAGAGAGAGAGCAGAGAGAGATTCCTATCTTTTGATAAAAAAAATCCTTCAACATAATAGAATGCATTTAAAAATATACCTGCCAATAGGAAGATGAGGGGGTCTAAAATTCAAAATTCCTTACAAATAGCCATCAAAGTAAAGATGTAGAGCATCAATTTGACACATAAGCTTTCAAAAGAAACAGATAGACTATGATAAAGTGTGAAGTCTTAGATAATTATTAGAAACTATTAGAAATGAGAAAGGAAAACCACAAGCTCATATCATACAAATGTAGCAAAGAAGCATTGCAGACATTCATTGTTAATATCTTAGCTTTTGGTTCTATACCACGAGTACCACATTATATCACCTAGTAAGAGGATTTGCAGCTGATTAAAATATCCTCTAAGATATAAAAAATCATATAATAATTGTTGCCTTTATGGAAATACTTGATCAAACACATCTCTATCTCGAACTTTGTATGACAAAGTCCAACTTTAATTTTTTACTTTCTGTATGAAAAAATGGGCTCACTTGTAAGAAAAATAAATGGATCATCTTTCCCATTTTTACCTGTTGTGTATCAAGCATGAAACGTAACCAATGTATTACATAATGATCTACGTTAGGCGCCAGCTAGTAATTGTATTAGCCGAGTCATCATATGAATAAGCATGTAAATTAAGTATGAGTAATTAATCTATATTACCATTCCACATCAGATAACCCATAATATAAAAGTTTCCAACCTTCAATTTTGTAACAACATTCATGATTTTGTGTTTTCTTATTTTCATCTCAGCTTTCGGTATGCATTGGAAACCCATTAGCATAAATCCTTAAAATCTTATGCAATTTTCTTGGACCAAATCCAAGGCTCTAAATTTATTCTAAAGTTGGTGAGTCGTATACAGATTAATCTTATAATAATATTAATAATCAAATTAAGTATAGGAAATTTTTGTTTGGACATGTGGCATGCATTAACATGGCAAAGTAAGTAATGGAGTTTTAATTGCTTACTTTTCATTTAGAACCAATCATGAAAAATTTTTATTAATAGTTTTAAGGCTAATGTTATTAGAGAAAGTTGCTTATTATTTTCTCTTATCCCTTTCTCCTGAAAGAGCTCAGTATACTTTGCTAAATGTCACGATTGTCAGAACAAATATTCCTATGCTGCTTTGCATTAATATAGCGTTCCATTTAAACACACAATAACCCCTGTTCCAAGGGTTTAGCAACAATTTAAGAACTATAGTAGGTACTCTCATCCTGATGAAATAGTAAATATGGAATTTGACAACGTATGTTCTCCATATAGATATTTTGAGCAAATCAAATTCCACTTCTTCGAATGTGTTGTCAGCAATTAACCTTCAAGTTGTGACATTTCCACAAAAATCCTTCAACAAGTAAGAAAACTAAAGTTATATAAATGTATGTGAACATTCCTCCACAAACTATAATGAATTAAGTTAACTAAGAATTTAACGCTCTCAAAAAGGGTACATCCATTTTATAATCTACAGAGCATCCAAGTTTTCATTACATAAAACCAAAGGATGGTGAGCAAGTGGCCATGATAGTGAAGAATGACGAAGAGAAGTATTTCATCATTTACATATTCGTACAATAATTTCCTCTTTGTTCTTTGTCAAGTTCAAGTTGGATTTATTCACTGTTTGCCACAAGTGAATTTCATGAAAATGAGAAATCCAACATGTGATGTGTCATTAACTGTCATTTAGAATAAGTGCACATGATCTAAGTGCAATCAAGCATAATATCCTAGATTAACATGACATAACGTGAAGTCTTAGGACCGCATTATTTTGCACTCTTTAATGATTAACACACTTAAGAATATTTGGGAGTAACCTTGGGTACTCATATTCTTGAGACTTCATAAAACGGTCAACTTTCCTTCTTCAACATAGTAAAAGACCCGGTTGTAAAAAAGACTACCAATAAGAATGAACATGAGATGAAATGTAGGCTTCACTAAAAATATGAACCAAATTCTGTTCGAGTTTGTAGTGTCATTAGATTCACAAGTTCCAACAATGTAGAAATGAGTTATCGCAAAAAAAATTTCCTATATGCATAATCATTAATTATGAATAATGTGTTATATTGAAAAGGGAATAAACAAATATTGATTTTTTTTCTATAGCTTAGTGTACAACACATTCATTAGACTAGTATACAACCACTTTCATTGACATATATTAGCAGCTTCGTACATTTTCTCATGTTTATACCTGTCTTTACTAATTTTCCTAAAGTGAATTGATAATTAATGTAATATCTAATCAAAACTTCATTACCCAAAAAATCTTGCCAGCACAAATATGAATTCATTGCCACTTCAAGTATTATTTCTGCTTACGAAAGAAATAAGATAATGTAAGTAGCCTCGAATGCCCTTAATGGCAAACTTTCTACTTTATGCATCCATAAAAACTAGTGTATTTTGGCACTACATGGACAACCAAGACCTGCTTTTAGTGCTTCCACCACTAACTGTCCATGTGTGAGAAAGTCAGTAAATAGTCACACTAATTCTGAACATATCATGAAATTCTCTCTAGACAATTATAAACATAACATTGACCATCTTACATAGTGTATGTAGGTCATGAAATCAGATGTTTGAGATAATTGTCAATGTCATTTCATGAGTTTTTTTATTGGGTATAATCAAGGAAAGAAAAAGGGAGATTATTCATTCTACACCATGGGGCATAACTATATGGTACTAGAAGCACTAGCCAACGTTAGACCATCAAATCTTGAAAGGATTAAAATCAGTCATTGACCTATACCAAGGTGAATAATTTCATGCTTCTTCATCAACTAGGTATCATAGCATACCATCTATATTTCATTCCATAGCATGCCAAATCATCTCTTTTGTATTTTTCATTTTAAATAATATTTGAAGTATTGAAATCAAGGGAATAATAACAAATAATCTTAGACAGCTCATACAAAATTTTTTTCTTGGCAATATGTTCTTTTTTATTAGGGCAGCCCGTCTGATGCCAAACAGGCTTCACATGCTTGATGACTTATCTCCTAAAAAAATGAACAATCATTAGCAGATGAATCTTTGTATAACATATCAAAAGTCTTCATAATTTTTAAATTTCAATGAAGTTATAGAAGCAATGAAATCCCTTCAAAAAATGGCTTCAATCACTAACTCTAATAATGATATCAAAAGATCTTGCTAGTCCAAGAGTTAGATTATTTGAACAAAATAAATGTAAGCATGAACGAAGGTTCTGTAAAATGTCTTACACTCCGGATGATTATTCTTCGTCGCATCTTTAATAATTTTGAGTTTTCTTTACTAATGTTCACCTTATATGTGCGGAATCTTGAGCGTTAAGCGTTTGTTCATTGCTCATCAACTAGTAAATATAGTTATTTATTAGAGAAATTGATCCCTCACGATGCTTAATTTAAATAGTTATGACTACAATAGACGTACTACCAACACCTTATTTTCAAGTGGCGACCTCTCGTATAACAACACGATGATACTCCTCCAGTCAATTCCAAAAAATGTATCCCATAAAGAATCATGTAGATAATGTGTTTCTTGACATCTTTGGGTTTTTAACATGAACAATTATTTGATATGCTCTATTCTGCATTGGTCATAAATAGTTTTCCTGATTAGATCTTTCTCCGACTAGCCAAAAAACTGAACATCAAATAAACATTCAAAACTAACTTTATATTGTATATCAACGACTCCATCTGACATTATTTTATCCATATTTTATTCATTTTAAAATTCATAATACCATCTTTAAAATCTTTGAGAGTAAGACATTGGAATGTTATTTTCCAAATCATATTAGATACTAATTAATAAGAAATATGCTTGATGTCATCCAAATCACATAATGCACACTAATATTATCATCCAAATAAAATGATAAAATAGTAATTTTAATTTACATTTATAAACTTCTAAAGAAATAAGCCACTGTGTGAAATCAGTAATAATTCTAGGCCTTAGTCACCTTGCACATGAGGTTATAGAACATGAAGACATAAGATCCTCTAAGAAACACTCTATCTATCTATTTTAGGTGAGTGCGCAGACACATGCTAAAAATTATAAAATAGTAGCTGGATGAGATTATTGAAATATATTAAAAACTCAATAACGTAAACTCACTTAGATAAATTAGTGTTGATGTTGAAATTAGGATCATTATATATTTGCTATGATAAATCTCTCGAGGTCTCTCAGAAACTTCACATGTGGTATAGTGATATTATTAAAAGAAGTATATTATATTTAATCTATTATTAACTTTCTGAATGATTTTTGATAAATTTTTTTTCTTAGATTAGAACGATATTCAATTGAATATCTAAACAAACCGAGTGTAAAGAATCCAAAAGATGTTTCAGCCTATACGTGAAAACGGACTACGTTTTATATTCTCCGCTATAAATGCTATTCTTTGGATATACTCTTAAAGAAATTTTATATTTGTCTGCTGATCTCCTTTTTCTGCTTTCTTCCTGCACTACTAAGGCGAAGACATGAGTAAGACAGTTAGAGAATGTAGCATGTTCTGATTATCAAAATTTGTACGTGTAATTGAAAGAAGTAATCACTATTCCCCTCCGCCATAATTACGCTGCTTGATTATAATCTTCCAAAATATACACTTAGATGTCTTGACGAAGCTCAACAGCTCGGCTTTGATATTCCCGGCCCCAGCGCGCCCCTTTCACCTTTATTTACTTTCTTCTGCTATACTGCTAAAACTGATGAGACATCCAAATTCTACCTCTTTCCGATAGAGTTCAGCCGATTTTCCTTTCTTTCCCCTTCAATCATATGTAATAGAGATGAGAAAGGCGGTAATACCTCTGCTGATTACTCTCGCTTTCTCGTGAAGCTCCATAGTGCAAAGATGAGGTTTATTCATTATAATCTTTTCTTGTCTGAATCTATCCTATCATCTCACATGATAGTGATTAAGATTTTTGTACCATAGTAAATTTTAAAACCAGAAGTAGTAGAATAATATCCATACATAGCTGCGTGTCTCATCCATTTTTAACTAAAATAAGTCTTTGAAACTCTTTTGGAACAGTTTACATCAGTTTTAACTTACAATTAAGATCCCCCGCTTACTATTTTGGTTCAATTCTCTGAGTTCGAATATAACTTGATTTTGATAGTTGTGTCCATTTTCCTAACATAGAAGTTGGTAGTGGTTGGAAAGAAATGGGAGAATTAATCCAGCAGAGACATCTATTGTGGAAATGAATGGCAGGACAGAAAATAGTAATTGTTCTTGTTACCGCCTCTCATATCGCCTGAAGAGAATATAATGAGGAATGGAATAATATTTGCTATATATTTTTCTTATCTGCTCTAGACGTCAATATATAGTTTCGAACTGTTAGTTCTCAAGAAGAGAAGGTATACAGGTTTCGTGTAACGATTCGGTATTTACTGTTATGATAAACTTCGCTAATGGTGTATTATTACTAAGCGAATTCTGATCTAAATGCATTAAAATAGCAAGAACTTAAGCTTAATTCATAAACTTTCAATAATATATTCACAAAATTAAAACTAGATTGAACACACCAAACATCCTACACAGAAGCGTAAGTGTTCTTGCAAAAACACATCATATTATTAAATTGAAATTACAATCTCATATTACCTCATTCGCACACATGCATGGTTACAATTGAAAATTATATTAAGGAAAAGGGGTATTGCCCAAACTCTGCCAATGGACATGTTAACCAACTGCTTCCTTCGTGTTGGATGTAATTAGTGAGGGTTACCATTGATTTCATCCATCCCAAAGTTACTCTTTTGCTTGGAGCCGATGGCCAAAGAAAATTTTCTTTCAGAAGAAGGCCAGCCAGAATACCTTGCCCAGCACCGCATTATAAACCCTTAGGAACAAAGTTAAGAAAGCTTGTGTTTAGTTTTTTCATTTGAACTCTCCATTTGCTTTTTGGCAACTTACCAAATAGTGAATTAATATATGAGCTATTGATGGTAATTACTTTGTTTTTCAGTTTTTGTTGAGAGCCTACTCATAGATGCAACAGGCTCAAGGGCTCAGAGGAAAAGTCACCAAAGTTTTTTTTTATTTTTTTTTTTTTATTTTTGGGAATTTATAAGGCAGGGACCCGTAATATAAAAGAACGTAAGTTAAAAAAAGAGGTTGAAAAACCCTCCAAGCTTACACAGCCAGCTCCAAGGAGCAAACGAGAAAAGGAAACTATACCAGCCAAAAAAAAACAAAAACTAGTGGAAAATAAAAAAAAAACAAAACTTTTCCAGACTGCGTAGAGTATTATAGAGAAAGAAATGAACAAAAAACAGCCAAATGCAGTTCAGGCAAAAAAAGCCTCGATGAAGTCACGAGCACCAGGAAAGAAGATGCAACCATAGAATCAATAATCCACAGGCATAAATCTCATAGCAGCGCCATTGAACCGCAAAGGAACCAAGGGAAAAAAATAGGGGTAGACAGAAAAACAAGAAAAGAGAAACAGTCGATGGTTGAACCGGGCGATACCAGGACGTCAGTATGCAGAGAATGTTCGATTTTTTGTTCCAGCCACCACCCCTGGTGCTCAAAAGCGATCCAAGGGGCGCTGGCATTACATGGAACTTCAGTCGTCCCATGGATCAAAATCCCATCAGGATTGTCAACACATTCATTCCCGCCTCAATGGAGGGCAGCAGCGTGCTCCACATTTTTCCATTTTCTGGATGTTTGTTCTAACACTGCTTAATTCTTCATTATTGCTTCCTATTATTATTTATTTTACCGACTGATTCTGTTATTTAGTTCTTTTGCTTCCTCGAAACATGCAAAGTCACCGTTTAATAAGAGGGCAAAAAATTACTATTAGAGCACCGTTTAGAATTATAAAGAAAAGGAGCTTAAATTAATACTTAAATTTAACGGAGCAAATATGTAAATGCAGATTTGGCATTTCCATAAATATGCAAATCTATTTGCCATTTTGAATGGAAGTGCGAGCGTTTTTTTTTTGAGAAAATGTTATAGAGACTTGGAGAATGAATAGTAATTCATTTAATGAATAGAAAAGGAACAATTCATCTATAGAAGTGCTTAAAAATGAAAGTTTTTATATTCATAAGTATGATTTTTATTTAATTTTAAAAAATTAATTATTGATTATCAAAGTATATGTCTAATAACTATTAAAATCTTATGCAAAATAATATTGATTGTATAAATATAATATTTTGCTAGAATTGACATTTTATGTGATTTTGAGGTAAAAGATATTTAATTAACCAATCTTATTCTTATTTCGTCATTTTACAATATTCGTCTATATATCCTAAGATTAAACACTTTATGATATTTTATATTAGTTTTTAAATATTTAATAGCTTAGAAATCTATTTAAAAATATTTTTGTATTGATTAAAATTTTAATTAATAAAAAATGATTTTAATTACAAATAAATACACTATTAATTTATTTTTAAATTGAAGTTTCAATCAATATTTTTTTTTCACAGTATTTATTGGTTTTGGTTATAGTTGATCATGTAAGAGGGCCATACAATATACTCTGTATGAGGATCAAATGTAGATTACTGTGGCTAAATAAAATTCTTAGGAGAATACGTCTTATTTATATCTTAAGGAAACAGCAATATTGAATTTTCATGCTTGATGTATGAGGGGCTCAATGTTGGTTGACTTGATAGGATATAGTCAAGTAGGTCATTATTGTCAATAAGTTTGGAGGCACATAACTTACTTAGGAGCAACTGATATAAAGTATGCAACGATTACGATTAGGGCATTTCCAACTGAAAAATTCATTTTTTTTACTTCAAAATGCAGTAATACACAAAAATATTGTAACTTGTCTCCAACATAACTCTATTTTCTAACACAGAAAAAGAATATTCCTAGTATATTCTTTCCCATACTTCATTTTATATAATTTTCAAATTAAAAAAAAATGGAGGGTGAACAGTGCCACAGTAATCTAAAAGAAAATTATAGGAATATTCTTTTTTTGGTGTTAGAAAATAGAGTTCGGTTGGAGACAAATTACTGTATAGGATAATCCACTTGCTTGATAATAATACACATGTTATTAAAAGATGACTAAAGATTTAGATATGTCAAACTAAAACTACTATTAGGGACCAATTACTAAGAGAAAGTTGTAATATATAATATGAATGGAATGCCTGAATCCAAATGGTTTTATAATAATTTTCCTTGGAAAAGGAACATAGAGCATTAGCCTTCTAATATAAAATCGCTCACCAGACCAAACTTGCAAGAGGGCAGACACCCAGGTATATATATAAATGTTAGTTTAATTGACAAATTT
>NW_021318850.1:13257-38049 GCF_001605985.2 Dendrobium catenatum
TAATTGATTCTAATAATTATATCCCACAGATCTTGGTGCCAGGAGAGGAAATCTCCAACTGCAGTCCATGGTTGTAGCCCTCGGATTGCTGACCTATCAAAGTCGTAGGCCCGCTCTTTGCCGTGTGATTCAACACTCCCTCTCAAGTTGGGTTATACAGGTTGTACAATCCTAACTTGCAAACAAACTTATCAAGTAGAGAACCCAGTAGTACCTTGTTAGAACATCGACAAGTTATTCATGAGTTGAGGTATATACTACTTCAATTTCTAAGTTCTCTATTTTCTCGTATATAAAGTGTCCGTCAATGGTAACATGTTTTGTTCTGTCATGATGTATTGGATCCTTGGTCATACTGATTGCAGATTGGTTGTCACATTTCAACTTTATCGTTCCTTCAATTTTTATTTCCAAATCAATCAATACTTGATGATCCAAATAACTTCACAAATAATAATTATTAATGCTCTCAGTTAAGATTTTGCAATGCTTCTGGAAAACACAGAATGTTTCTTGCTTCTCCATGCACTAGGTTCCCCCACACAAATGAATAATATCCTGTAGTCGATCGACTGTCAACCTGACCGCTTGCCCAATCTGCATCAGAATAAAGGATCATTTTCCTATCTTCATTTTTCTAGAATAATAACCCCATTCTAGGAGTGTTCTTGAGATATCTCAATATTTGATATATTACCTCCATGTACTCCTTCATAGGATTACTCATATATTAACTCACTACGCTCACAGCAAACCCAATATCTAGATAGGTGTGGGAGAGGTATACAAGTTTTCATACCATACATTGATATCTTTCTTTATATACTGGAACCGCCTCCTTTTCCATCCCAAGTTTCTTCTTTAGGATCCATAGGTGTACTGGTTGGTCTGCATCCCAACAGGCTAGTCTCCTTCAGTAAGTCTAAGGTATACTTGCGTTGGGAAACAAATATACACTTGCTTGATCGAGCTAACTCCATACCAAGGAAGTAATTAAGTAATCCTAGATCTTTAATCGGAAGCAACAACAGGAGCTCGCTTGCTGTGAAGGTAACTTTCCCCTTTCCCGCGCTTCTTAGGCCAAATCCCGTAAATTCGCCGAACCTAAGGATTTCGTAAATCCGATATTTACCAGGAAAGAGGGAATTTTCCGTCAACCATGGCTTTGATTTCCCGTGAGATTTGGTTTTGCATTTTTGGTCGTTTGGCTATATTTAGCTCAAATCTGCATCAAATCCGACCTGAATCCTGCATTCGAACAGCCCGGTTGTATAAGAAAAACAGAATAATTTTATTTAAAGCAAAGATTTCAGAGGTTAAATAGGAAGGAATTCGCTCTTTTTTTTAGCAAGTTACCTTGTGATTGAATTTGATTGCCTAGTAGGATATCATATACAGTTGAGATGGATTTGACTAACCTCTTGTTGGCAGTCTCATCTTCTTTCACGGCATTATTCCTTGAGTTTGTGGATATTTTAGCCCAGCGCGTCTTGTTCTCCCCATTTTTATCCATGATTATGTCATGCAGAAACAAGCGGCTCTATTTTTCTGGCAACATTATTCCTCAGATTGTGAATGTTATGATCCAACATGTTACATGTCTTTATATTTATTAACAATTTTGCATGGTATTTTGGAATTTTTGTTAAAATAATATATAATAAATAAATATCGAACTCACATTACTTTATTTAAGTATCTCATTAATAATTAGCAAGATTCTTATGTTGTAATGCATAGAACTTGGCACGATTATTAAATGGGGATATCATAATTTTTTTACTGTTCATTAATAAATTATCCAAAAACTACACTTAAAGTTCGAGCTATCAATCTTATAGACAAAAGAAAATTGTCTCTTATTCAAGCTCGAGCTAACGAGCAAAGTTCGAGCCGAAATTATAAGATGTGAATCGAGTTCGAGCTTGAGTTCAAGCCACCTATTCATCAGGTGAATCATGCTCGATTTTGTTGGGACTTGAGTTTGACTTGACTTGTTTACACTCCTACTTTTAATGTTATAATTTAAATTTGGTTGTCCTATCCTACTTCTATAAATACTAATATTAGAAAGTTATTTTGAACTTCAAATTGTTTTCGTTTTGAATAAAATTTTTCATTCAATTTCTTTCTCCCAAGCTATGCCTCTTTGACCTCCACTTCCTCTATAGTGGACTTGGGATTCTATTGACAACAACCTAATAATCTAGAAACAATCAAACTATTCTAGTCCTTGTGGCTTCAACCAACAATAGCAAGTTTGGAGATTCTATTTCTTCCGGTCATTAGTTTCTTCATTACAATTGTTATGTGGGTGCATAACAAAGTACAAACTAACAAATTGTCAATTACAATTGTTGTATGTTTCATTAAAAATAACAAAAAATAGTGAATTTTTCACTTATTTGGAGAAAATCATAAGAATCAAAGGTAATCACAAAGTTGAATCAAAGGTAATCACAAGAAGAAATCAATGAGTAAAATATCAAAATAACAGCTTGAGTTTAGCAAATGCTCCTTGAATTAAATTTTAATATTTAAGTATCAAGTATCCAAATTGGTTGATTTTCCCCCCATAATGGTGTGAACCCTATTTGGCTGCTTTGGGCTTCTTTATCCTAAACCCTCGAAGGTCAAGTTTATAGAAATCCTAAAGGCATTGTGCTCAACCTTATGAGATTTAATTGCCTTGGGTAGTTAGGTTAGAAAAACAAGCTGAGTGATGCACCTTTACAAACTACAAAGCCCAAAGAGAAATTTTAGATCCACCACTGAACAGTTTTCAGTATTCAACAACCCCGAATAGATCGCATCCAAACAGCCCCAACATGTGATGTGCCACATGATTAGGCTTAGATAAAGGAACCTGTTGTTTTTCTGAAAAAAAAAAAATAAATTCTAAGTTCAATCTTTCCATAACAACACAAAACAAAGCCATCAAAGAAGCATTTTACGCGATAAGAAATAGTCTTCAAATAACATAGAAGATAGTTCCTTCATTTTACAGTTAGCGGCTTATGCTAAACCCTGCCAAACGGGATTTGAGGATATCTTAAGGGGGTGTTTGGTATAGGATTTATTCGGATTTACAGTAAATCCAGCCAAACGCAAATTGGGGCGCTGTAAATCCGGCAAATCCGTAAATCCAAGATTTGCGGATTTACGCCGTAAATCCAGGATTTGCGGATTTACGCCGTAAATCCTTGTAAATCCAAATCCTGTTTCTACTCGGATTTACGGAATTTGGCCGAAGAAGCGCGCGAAAGGGAGAAAGTTACCTTCACAGCGAGCGAGCGAGCTCCCGTCGTTGCTTCAGATCAAAATGTTGTAACGTCCGATCCGACAGGAAGGGAACGTCGTCGAAGGAGCGAAGTCGAACAGCAACGAAGGAGCCGAAGAAGCGACTCGTGCAATCTTTACACCTCCTGCGAAGCAACGAAGCCGAACAGCAAGGACAAACAAGAGTAGATTAAATCTCACGGCGAAATAAATCCTCCGTTTTCCTCTTCTTCCGTAAATCCGGGAGTTCGGCTGATTTGCACGAAAGTGGAGAAAGACGTTTACCTTGACAGCGAGCGAGTCGTTACTATCGCTCCAGCAGGAAGAACGTTTTCGAAATGTGGTGAGTGCCGATCCGACAGAAAGGAAACGAAGTCGAACGGCAACAAAGAGCGGAGCGGAAGAATCCAAACCTAGACGCCTCCTAATGCTGTTGGGAAGAAATTAAAAATTAATTCCTAAATTTTTAATTAAAATTTAATTTAATTAGTTTAATTAATTTGAAATAAAATAATTAATTTGAGAACTGACTCTGTAAGTTATAAGTGACTAGTTAGTGATAGAATACTTAAATAAATAATTTATTAAATATTAGCGTAATAAGAAAATTTTAATTTTATCAAAATAATATCAAAATAATTAATTAAACAATTGATATTATAAGTAGAAATTAAATAATTAGTTATTTAATTTAATTAATTAAATAATTATCAGTGTTGAAATATCATCAATAATCGTCTCAATCAAGCACGAACCTCAACATATATTTAAATTAGCCCCCCCTCACAAATTCAGCCAAACTAATTAGAAGAAAAATAAATAATTGACACTAATATCGAGACGCTTCAAGGCAAGGAGCCATGGTATTGGGAACTTTCTTCATTTTTGCTTTTTCTTTAGAAGTTTTCAGCACAAAATTATAAAGTAAGAAACTTTTAATGCAAAAATAGGATAACTTAAAACTTAAAAAACAAAGTATATTGGATCTCCATATAAAGCTAATATAATGATTCCAAGGAATAAAATTTAAATTCAATTTTCCCTAAATAATTTATTCATGTTATCAGAGTTTAGGAAAATCCTTAGCCTTCTTTGAGTGACGGCGGCAAACCTTCCTCTATTTCTTCCAACCCCGGTGGTAACTCTCCATCATCCTGCGTATAGCCTCTTTTCAAGCACCAGTAGCCCTTGCCCGAGTCGAGTTGAGGGGTGTAACTGAGTCGAGTCGAGTCGAGTATCTACCTTATCAAGCTTGGCTCATTTAAACTTTAATGAGCTTGAACTCAAGCTCGAGTTCGAGCTTAATTAGTGGGCTCGAGATCGACTCGTTTAGAGAATACCAAGCTCGAGCTAGACTCGAAAGCTCAAACTCGTTTGAAAAGCTCGAGCTCCAGATCGAGCTCATTTGAAAAGCTCGAGCTCGGCTTGTTTAATTGGCATGACTCTTTAAATGTAAATAAAAATTTTTTTTCTTAAAATTAGTTCTAGAAGAAATCAATATATAGTGAGCAATCATCTTCCTTTAAAAATTTTTATTTAAAAAATTGATCAATATCAAATGCAACTTTTATAAAATTAAGTACAATAAAAACTCTCCTATAAGTACTTGTTTTTTACAATGCACACACTCTCCCTAACTTTGTCCAGCAAGAAGAATAACTTCCTTAAACTCATGCCAAAATTTAAATCTTTTTTTTTCCTTTTATTTCTTCCTATGACATCATCAGCTTCTTCAATATAATTCACTTCATTTTCATTAGTCCACCTTTCAACCTTTTCATTAATCTCAATGTTATCATTATGTGTATTATTCTAATTCGTAGGTTGACAACCAACATAAGAGTGAAGATCATCAAGTCTTCTTGTCTCAGTATTTATATGCTCAATATTATTCCCTTCCATACTTACTGGTGTTGACATTCTAAAAAAAAAGAAAGCATTGCCAAGATTATAATAAATACAATCAAATTCAAATAGTAATAATATAAAAATGTTAGATCTCAACCATCAGTACAATTAAATTAAAACACTATAATAAATTTAGAGAAGGATTACAATATAATAAAATCCTTTACGAGCTCAAAATTCTACATAAACATGTACCAATAAATTTTGAGAAGAAATAAATGCTAATTATCCATATAAACAGAAATATGATTACAAAAAAGATCAAACAAATCTAATTCAACTTAATATCAAGCCTAAACTTTATTACAAAGAATAATTTATTCTATCTTTAAAATGAATCTAAAAACCTTAAGAAGCTAAAATAAATATTAATTATTTAAAATGGCATGCGAGTGTGGCATGCACTGAAAGTCTGAAACTCACCTAACATACCACACTATCTTTCATTGATTCATATTTACTTGTTCAGATACTGAACCATAAGCACACAATGACACAATACATAATGATCTAGGCATCAGCTTGACAACCTTTTAACCGTTTAAACTTTAAAGAAGATTAGGGATTTGCTTTCAAATTTATATTCAGCAGAATATATAAGTTGATTATAAAGATACTGATTGACAAAGGGAAGGTAAGTACCTGTAGCCTGTTTATCTCTCACATTTCAGCGCTGCTTCCTCCCTCGTCTCAGTCATGCCTATTAGCTTTAGCATTATACATTTGCTATTACTTATCTTCTTCAAACTCTGCGTATTTCCTTATTATTGTAACGCATTACATGCAAGCAGAATCACTCATCTTAAAAAGTTAAAAAGGAGTATACATGGTCCTAAAACAGTGCCATAAAGACAGGTGTGCATAGGGTTGCAAACGAACCGAGCCGAGCCGAGTATGTGAGTGTTCATGCTTGTGTTCATTTAATATCAGCTTGTTCAAGTTTGGTTCATGTTTGTTCGAGCTTTATTGTTTGTGTTCATGTTTGGTTCATTTAAATTAAAGAGTGTTCATGTTCAGTTCATGTTCGTTCGTTTAGTGCTTATCGAGCTTGTTCGCGAACATATTTAACGAATTTTTTTTAACTATCAAACAAACACGTTCATGAACACATATCTATGCACAAATATATTTATAATAAAAGCAATTGTCTATGTAACAAAGGCAATGATTTTTTATATTTATTAATTTTATATTCAAATATTAATTATTTTTACTGAGCTTATTCACGAGTTCAAAATCAAACACAAATCGAGCTTCTTATCGAGCTTAACGTCGAGCTTGTTCACGAACTTCAAGTGATGTTGTTTGTGAACATATATGAGCCGAACACATTATTGTTCAAGTTTGTTTATTTAAGAATCGAGTATTTAAAATATTGCTCAAGTTTGTATGTTTAGTTAATTAAATGATCACAAACGAGCTTTAATCGAACCGAAGAACGAGTAGCTCGTCGAACATTTGGTTCACTTGTCGGTTGGTTGCTTGAAATCTGCACGGAGAACCACGGTTCGAATCTCACCACGCGCAAACGCGGGGAGCGGGCGCACGAGCCGCGCGGGAGCCTGGCTGCGGAGCGTGGAGCCTGTCCGGTGGCGGGGTTCGGGCGCGGGAGCGAGGTGGCTGGCCGGAGCGTTTTTTTTTTTTAATTTGACCGGCGGTTTAAGACCGCCGGTAAGCCGCCGGACAAACTTGCCGCCGGAAAAAACAGCCGGAATTTATTTTCCTACGCGGTTTTTACCGGCGGCATTTAAACCGCCGGAAAACCACCGCTAAATTACAAAACCGCCGAAAAATGCCCAATTGCCGCCGGAAATGAGTGATTTTCCTGTAGTGACTTGTAAAATGGAAGAGGACATTATGACTCAAATAAATAAGAAAATGAAGGCATTCTAACCTCAGAAAGTTACTTGAGGAAGAAGAAGAAGAACAAGCTGAACCCTCCATCATTAGAATTGGAGCCATTAGTCTCAATGTCACTGATGCAAAATGGGGAATATTTATTCTTGAGAAAAAAGGATTGAAGATAGCATGAGTGACAAGAAAAATATCCAAAAACCTGAAGAGATTTTTGAACTTTCATTACAACAGGCAACGATAGCCGAAGGAAATTAAAACCTAGGTAGAAGACGTTCTCGCCGCTCAAACCACAACAATGAAGAAATTCAATTATATACTTCACTCACCTTCATTATTACTAAATCAGGCTTTTGTAACACTTTTTTTTACCTATTGCAGTGGTTAAAATCCTTGCTAAATTTGTAGTAACGATGTAAAAACCACTGTAAATCCATTATATTTATTATAGCAGGAAATAGATTCCCCAACGCTTTCTAAACCACAGCATTAGATACATGTTTGACAATAGTTATTTTTGAAAATATTAAACCACTATAGTTATGTTCAAATTCCACTATAGTTGTAGTAAAGACCACTGCGAATATGCAACGATAGGCCAATTGTAGTAGTTGAAACCGCTACAATTATTGCACTTTTTTTAAAGAAATTGATAAGAAAGAGGCACCGATTTGATTCACCATTAACAATTTACAATCAATCACAAACTTCATCTTAAAGTTCAATCATATTAGAGCTCTAAAATAATAAATTTATATATCTAATCAATAAAAAGCCATAACTCAATGATCTCAAAGTGTTACCAAAATAAAACTAATCAAATTCAAATCATAATATTTTTGTCTGGTTTTGTTTAAGGCTAATTCATCCACACAAATTTTACACTATCAAAACATAACTAATTTCTCTTGTGTAGATGTAGAATTTGGTGCACAAAAAAAAAAATATAGTGAACAACCTCCATCATATTATCATTCTATCTACAATATCAAAATAATTAAATATGATTATATCAGCAATATTTAATAGATTTTAGCACCAATGATCATCTTACATGAGGGCTTCAATCCATGAGGGCGTGTCAATAATAGCTTTAGCCAAAATCAATTTTCATCTAACATGCAAAACATCATAGTAAAAGAAATGTACAAGTAAAGCAATTGGTTATTATGATAATATTAACTCAGACCAAGTGACATGAATAAATGCATGTGAGTTGGATGAATAAACAAGGAATATTTGACATAATAAGTAACATCAAACTTTGCGACAATCTTGATAATAGAACCCATATTGTTAAACAACTTAATATATATATATATAACTACTTAGAGGCAAACAAAAGATTAAAATCTTGATAACATTTCAAAATAAAACATCAGCCATACATAAGAAAAGATCGTGCATCCCATTTATATTTCTCCTTTCCTTTTCCTAGACCTTGGATGAAAATTAGGAGAAAATGGATCCTTGTCTCCTTGTTAATAATATTGATTTCATCAATAAAGATTAAGATGATAAGTAAATCTATAAATGAATATATCTATTTTTTTTAATTTTACCTATTATAGTTGAGCTTCCTGGTGATGGATGTTACCCCTGATAATTTTGCTTGAATTGCCTCACCTCACTTCGAACTTTTTGCATATCCTCCTCAAGTCTTGCAACTCAAGCAAATGCACTACCATTGTTATTATTACTTGGAGTTGTGAGGAAAATATCCTGTTGGAGTGACCCTAACCCCTTGTGTTCACACTCTCCCATGGTGTTTAGGCCCTATGATCACTTTGAAGACTCTTTCATTAGCCTCTAAATTTTCATCTTCTAGTGTCAGCCCTTCCTTAGCAAGCATATCACAAGCATTTTCCCAGATTTAGAAAAAGTATAGTTAGAGTTTATTACACTCATCATATGAAATGCTTATATGAAAGTAATATAAATTTACCCATATTTACCTTTGGTTTGTTGGACTCCTGAAGGTATTTCATAGATTTTTTGCCTTGTAGGGATTCCTATAGTTGTTGATTCTTTAACAACGAATCAAACTAGATTTACTTTTGCTAGAGTATGTGTTTTAATTAATAAGGATTTGCCTCTTCGAGAGGAAGTTAATATTTTTATTCTGGGAATTTCTTTTCTTTAAAAATTGTATAAGATTGGAAATCCAATTCGTGTTATGGATGTGGTTTGATAGTTCATTCAAGCTCTTTATGTTCATCTAAACCTATGGATCCAAAAGGGAAAGAGTTAGAGGAAGGTAAAGATAAAGGGAACGTGAATTCTGAATCTATTAGAGGGAGGAGCAGAATTAGGAAAGTTTGGAAGTCTTCATCTCATTCTTCTGAATTTTTTATTCCTCCTAATAGACATCTTAAGGGAAGTTCTTGTTCTAAAGATGCTACTGATCATGTTCTTATCTCGGAACCTAATCTGAATTCTTCTCTTTCTTCTGATATTTTAGAAGCTAAGAAAGACAATTTGTTTTCTTAGCATGTCAATTTGCAAAATAATATTTCTATTCTAGAAAATATTGTAGTGAAAAATTTAGAAGAGACAAGTTCTGGTTTGAAAGAAACTTTGTCTAATCTTAATTTGCATACATAGGAGGTTTCTTCTAATTTAGTAGAATGTTATGCTTCTTTAAAGGCTCCTATTAATGACGCGTAGATTGAAAATTCTAATATACATAATAAGTTTCAGGCTCTGCAAAATCTAGCAGAGAATTTGGTGAATCCTCAAGAAGAGGATTATAGTATTCGTGAGAAGGATACTAGTTTTTCAAAAAAATATCGCTAATGTGCAATCTTCTTTGAAGGTTTCATTAGTTTCTGGTAAGTCTACTAGATCCAAAAACGCCAGCAAGGCAATCACCTCTTCTAGTAAGTTTAAATGTTATTTCTTAATATTGCTTCTTAGAATGTTAGAGGTTTTTAATAACTTGGATATATATATTTAATTCTTGCAAGAATATTATTAATATGTTTGATGTTGATTTATTTTGTATTCTTGCAGCTAAGGTAAATTTGGATTAGTTTAATGATGTTTGCTTTGATGCAAAGCATATAATTTTTCAAAATGAGCTAATTGTCATAATTTTCATTTTTCTTCTGGCAGGAGAATTTGGTTGAAATGGAATACTTTATTTATTTCTTTTAGTCGCATTAGTATGTCTAATCAATTCATTCATGGTTCTTTAAATTATGGTTCAAACAACAAGTTAATAATCCTATTCATATTAAATTAGATAACATTTTGGTCAATTGTAATTGGTTGCATTACTTTCCTAATTCCTACTCCATGTGGATAATTCGAACTGTTCTGACCATTCTCCTATCATTGTTTGTAATAAAAGTTTGAATCATGGGAGAAATAGATTTTTGTTTGAAAATATTTGGTGTAAAAATTGGAATTTTTAAATTTACTTATTGATATTTTTGCTAAAAGCCCTATTGGTAATCCTGTTAATGACCAATTTAATAATGTACATCTTCTTAAGAGTTTGATTAAGCAGCAGGATTGAGCTTCTTCTACGAATGTTACTACTACTATTGATCAGTTACAAAAGCTTCAAGCAGAGATACTAAATCAAATTCAAGTTGATCCTTTGGATAAGGACATCAAATTGGCACTTAAAAGAAGTTAATGAGCAACTGAATTTCAATTTATCTCTTTGGTCTTCTTGGATTATAAAGAGCTAAATCTAAATGGCTTTCTTGTGGTGAAGATGATTTAGGATTTTTTTTATTCTAAATTCAGCATCACCAGAACAAGAATAAGATCAATGTGTTGTATACTTCTAATGGTTTTATTTCTGATAGTATCTTTGAGGCTTTTATTAATCATTTTAAGAATTTTTTTAATTCTCAAAAGCTTGATCTTGTGTCTACTTATAATATTCTGATTGGTAAGAGAGTTCCTGAATTGTTTTAACAATTCTCTTATTGCTCTGATTACCATGGAAGAAATTAAAAAGGTGGTCTTTTATGGGCCTTCTTCTTCTACTCCTGATCCTGATGGTTTTAATTTTGAATTTTTTAAGAATTCTTAGGATATTTTAGGTAATTGTTTATGTAAGGCAATTATGTATTAATTTCTTTAAAACTAGTTATATGTCTAGGGCTGCTAAAGTTATTGCAATTACTCTTATTCCTAAACATTATAATGCTAGTCAAATTTTGGATTATAGACCTATTTCTTTATATAATGTCTTTTATAAAACTATTGCAAAGATTTTGGCTAATATTATGCATGGCGTTATGCCTTTTATTATTTATGAAGGTCAATCCGATTTTATTAAAAAGAGGATTGCTATGGATAATATTATTCTAGCTTCTGAATTATTGAGAGAGTTCAATAGTTGGAAAACACATAAATTCTTTTGTTCAAAATTGGATATTCATAAAGCCTTTAATACTATTTCTAGATCTTTTCTTTTGAAATGGTTAGCTAAAAAAGGCTTCCCTAATATTTTCATTTCTTGGATTAAAGGTTGTATTGAAGATATTTTCGTTTCTATTATCATTAATGGTACAATTGAAGGCTTCTTTAATTTCTTAATAGCCTTCGGCAAGGTGTCCTCTTTCTCCTTATCTTTTTTGTATAATTATGGATGCTTTATCTAATCTCCTAGATGATAAGTCTCAAGTGGATAATTTCAATGGTATTAATTCTGTAGATATTTCTATCTCTAATCATTTACTTTATGCAGATGTTCTTATATTTGGTAAAGCATCTATTTCTAATGTGGAAAAATTAAAGGATATTTTGGATTATTTTTCCAAGACTTCGAGTTTATTTGTTAACCATGATAAAAGTACTATCATTTTCTCTAAAGGTTGTTCTATTTCTAAGGAAATTGGCCATATTTTGGATATTACAACCTCTCAGACTTCTATGAAATATTTAGGGTTGCCTATATGTAGTAAAGGCTTTCTCAGATTGATTTTTCAATCTTTGCTTAATAAGATTAGAACTCTCTTTGCTCGTTGGAAAGCAAAATTTTATCTTTTGCTAGTATAGTGTAATTTATTAATTTTTCTATTTCTAATATTATTACTTATATTGCTAAAAGTTGTTTTAAATTTATTAAGAAGGCCAATTCTTTGAGCTGGGTGCTTCTGTATTTGGAGCTTTTTGTTGGGTTGGCTCTATGTTTGGCCTATTTTTAATGGTTGCTGGGAGTTGGCTTTTTAGTTTTGATTGTTTGCTTTTCTGTTGATGATTTTTTTTTGGCAGGTGGTTGTTCTGCATGAGAACCTGGTTGTTTGGAGGTTGGCCTGGTGTTTTCCTAGTCTTGGCAAGTTCTTTAGTTTGTAGAGAGCAATTTCGTTGGAGTAGTTTTTGGCTGTATAGCAGCTGGTCTTGTTGGTGGATTCTTTGGAGCTGGGGTTGGCTCTTGTTTGGCAGCTAAAAGATTTTTTTCTTTGACTATTTTTTATTCTTCTTTGTATTTAATATTAGCTTTCTAATCTTAATTATTTTTTCTCCTTTTCTAAGGCGCTTTTGTTTAGTTGGCTTTAGGCTTTCTTTTAGATTTCTTTTTTTTTCTTTCTTTCTTTAGTTTTGTAAGTTTTTCTTTATTTTTTCTTACCAAACAATTGTATCTTTTTTGTAACATTTCATTTTTGGAATGAAATTGGGCATGTTTTGCCCCTATTTTTTCAAAAAAAAAAAAAAGCCATTTTACTTCATGAAAAAACCTTCCAAAGTTCAATAGAAAGATTTTGAAGGAAAAAAATGGCAATGGCTTAAATGTTAAGCATCCTCAATCTGCTCACAATTGATGAGAAGGCAACATTTATACTAGAAAAATAAAGCAAAGAACTCAGGTAGTTAATCAAAGGAAAAACCTTGTTGAGCTAGCAAACAACTCAAGTGCTTGTATGTATATCTTAGAGATAAGCTAGAGAGAGAGAGAGAGAGAGAGAGAGTGTGTGTGTGTGTGTATGTGTGTGTGTGTGTGTGTGTGTGAGAGAGAGAGAGAGAGAGAGAGATTCCTAATCTTCTGGTAAAAAAATCCTTCACATAATAGAATGCATTTAAAAATATACCTTGCCAAAGAAGACGAGGGGGTCTAAAATTAAATTCCATACAAATAGCCATCAAAATAGAAAGATGTGAGAGCATCAACTTGTGATCAAATAAGATTTCAAAAGAAAAGAAGACTTTGATAAAGTTGAAGTTCTGAAGATAATTATTAGAAAATACAAGAAATGAGAAATTAAGGAAACCACAAGCTCATATCATTACAAATGTAGCAAAAGAAGCACTGCAACATTTCATTGTTATATCCCAGCTTTTGTTCTGATACCACATTATAATCACTTAAGTAAGAGGATTTGCTAGCTGATTAAAAATTTTTGTCTAAGAATATAAAAAAAATCATATATAATTGTTAGCTTTAGAAATACTTGAATCAAACACATCTCTATCCTCCACTTGCATGACAAATTTCCCAACTTTATTTTTAACTTCTTGTATGAAAAAATGGGCTCAACTTGTAAAGAGAAAATAAATGGACCATCTTACCATTTTTCACCTGTGTGTATCAAGTATGAAACATTAACCAGTGTATTTCCATAATGATATACTTTAGTGCTAGCTATAGTTGTATTAGCCCGAGTCACACTTGAATAAGACAATGCAAAATAAGTATGAGTAATTAATCTTAATATTATCATTCAATCGATCATAATAATAAAATTTTCTAACTTCAATTTTGTTAACAACATCATGATTTTGTGTTTTCTTGTTTTCATCACAAGCTTCGGTATTCAATTGAAACCCATTAGCATAAAATCCTTTAAATCTTCGTGCAATTTGCTTAGGACCAACAGCAAGGGCTCTAATTTCTTCTAAAATTGGTGTGTCATATGCATATGTAATCTATAATAATATTAATAATCAAATTAAGTATAGGAAATTTTTGGGCATAGTGGCATGCATTGAACATGGCAAAGTAAGTAATGAGAGGTTTTAATTGCTTACTTTTTGTTAGAACCAATCATGAAAATTTTCATTAACTAGTTTATTAAGAGCTAATGTTATTGGACAAAAGTTGCTTATTATTTTCTCTCTCCCTTCCTCCTTGAAAAGCTTAGTATACTTTTCTAAATGATCACATTGTCAGAACAAATATCTATGAGCTTGCATTAATGATAGGTCATCTAACACACATATATACACCTGATCCAAGGGTTTACCAACAAGTAAGAACTTGTAGGGTATATCATCATCCCTTGATGAAATTTTAGTACATATGGACTTTGACAACGTATGTTCACCATATAGATATTTTGAGCAAAATCAAATTCCCTCTTCAGCAATGTATTGCTCAGCAATTAACCCTTCAAGTTGTGACTTATTTCCAACAAAAATCCTTCAATAGTAAGAAAAACCTATAAGTTATATAAATGTATGTGAACATCCTCCACAAAGCTATAATGCATTTAAGTAATAACTAAGCAAATATTACCTCTCAAAAGGGTACATCCATCTATAATCTACATGCACTCCAAGTTTCATTACTTAAACCAAATGGATGAGCAAGTGGACCATGATAGTGAAGAATGATGGGAGGAAGTACTTCTCCATATTACATAAAGTCAATATAATTTCCTTTTGTTTCTTGTCAAGTTCAATTGGATTTATCACTTTTGCACAAATGAATTTCATGAAATGAGAAATCCCAACAATGATGGTCATTACTTCGTTGATAGTGCACATGATCTAAGTGCAATAAGCATAATATCCTCAATTAGTACATGACAATCGTGGATTTTTGGACCCATTATTTTGCACTCTTTAATATTAACACACTAAGAAATATTTGACGAGTAACCCTTGGGTAGCTTCATATTCTTGGGAACTTCATAAAACATCAACTTATCATTCTTCAACATAGTAAAAAGACCTGGTTGTAAAACAAAACAACCATAAAAATGAACATGAAGATGCAATCAGGCTTCACTCCAATATGAACCAAATTTTGTTGAGCTTGTAAGTTGTCATTAGATTTCACAAGGTCCAACAATGTAGAAATGAAGTTATTGCAAAAAAATTTCTCTATATGCATAACATTTAAATTATGAAGTAATGTGTTATATTGCAATAAGGTAAATAAACAAATATTGATTTTTTTTCTTCCACTTAGTGTCAACACTTTCATTAACATATATTACAACACTTTCATTGACATATATTATAGCTTCGTACCTTCTCTTCAATGTTTTTAACCTGTCTTTACTAATTTTTCCTAAAGTGAATTGATAATTATGTAATTCAGTCAAAATTTCATTACCAGAAATCCTTGCAAGCACAAATATAAATTCATCTGCACTATCAAAGTATTGTTTCTGCTTACGAAATAAATAAGCTAATGTAAGCTAGCCTCGATGGCCCTTAAATGCAAACTTTCTATTTTTATAAAACCATAAATAACTGTGTATTTTGGTCACTACATGGACAACCAACATGCCTTTAGTGCTCCACCACGATAACATGCCATGTGTGGGAAAGTTATTAATAGTCCACACTAATTCTGAACATATCATGAAATTCTCCTAGCTATTGTATCATAAGATTGACCATCTTATCATAGTTGTTGTAGTTCATAAATATTTAGATGTTTGAAATAGATGTCAATGTCATTTTCATGACTTTTTTCATTGGGTATAATCATAGAAATAAAAAAAGGGTGTTTATTTCATTCCACACCATGGGGGCATATTATATGGTATCAGAAGCACTAGCCAAATGTTATGTTCCACTCATAATCTTGAAAGGATTAAAATCATCAGTGACTAAATCAAGGTGAATATTACATGAATCTCAAACAATATTATGAAATCTTTGAATCGAATGATTTTCATGCTTCTCCATCAACTAGGTGTCATAGCATACCATATATATTTCATTCCATAGCATGCCAAATCATCTACTTTTGTAATTTTTTTTTTCATTTTAAATAATATTTGAAGTCTTGAAATCAAGGGAAAATAACAAATAATTTTAGCAGGCTTCATTCAAACTTTCTTTTCTTGTGCAATATTGTTCTTTTTATTACGGGCCCATCTTGATGTCCCACAAGCTTCACATGCGTTCTGATTAGACTTATCTCCTAAAAAAATGAACAATCATTAAGACATGCGTGAATCTTTGTATAACCAATATCAAAAGCCTTCATTAATTTTTTAACTTCATATGAAGTTATAGGCAATGAAGTCCCTTCAAGAAATGCTTCAATCACTAACTCTAATAATATATCAAAAGATCTTGTAGTCCAAGAGTTTAGATATTTTGAACAAAATAAATGTAATATGAACGAAAGGTTTGAAAATGTCATACACTCCGGATATAATTCTTCTCTCGCATCTTTTAATAATTTTGAGTTTTTTTTTTTTCATATTCTTTAGTTGAATCTTGAGTAAGTCCCTTCAACTAAGTAAATAGAGTTATTGATTAGAGAAAATGTATCCCTCAACAATGCTTAATTTAAATAGTTTGTGACTTACAATCAGACGTACTACCAACACCTTCATTTTAAGCACCTCTAATAACAACACGATAATACTCCCCAGGTCAATTCCAAAAAATGTATCCCGTAAAGAATTCATTGTAGATAATGTGTTCCTTGACATCTTGTATTTAATGAAAATATTTGTTGATGTAATTTGCATGGGCATAATATTTTTCCTGATAGATCTTTCTCCGACTAGCAAAAATGAAAAAAATCTTCAACTCCTTTGTTGTATTCACGACTCCATCTTGACTTTGTTATCCAACTCTTATTCATTTTAAAATTCAACTACATCTTTAAACTCTGAGATGTAAGAACATTGGATTTTGGTATCATTTGTCTATTAATAAGATTATTAGAGCATCCAATCAAATAACACACTAATTTATCCAAAAAAATGTAAAAGAAATTAATTACTATTATAACTCATCTAAGAAATAAGCCACTGTTAAAATCAAGTAAATAATTTCTAGCCTTAGTCACCTTGCAATGATGAACATGAAGAATATGTCTAGAAACTCTATCTCTTTTAGGTGGTGCGCAACTAACATGCTAAAAATTATAAAATAGTAGCTGTGAGTTTGGAAAATTAAACTCAATAAGTAAAACTCACTTAGTATAAATAGTGGTATGAGGTTGTTAAATTAGGATCATTAGTATATTGCTATGATGATAGCTCGAGGTCAAAGACAACATGGGTTGTGGGATAGATAAAGAGTATATATATCTATATAACTTCTATGATTTTTTGATAAATTTTTTTCTTAAGATTTAAGAACGATATCTCAATTGAATCTTAAAAAACAACCGAGTTTAAGATCCAAAACGTGTTTCGCGCCATTCTCAACGGCTCTATTTTTCCGCCGTACCATTACGGAATCTCTAAGCTGCGTGATCCCCTTTTCTGCTTTCTTCCTCACTACAAGCGAAGACAGAGAAGAAGTTAGAGAATGAGGCAGTCTGATTCAATTTGACGGTAATAAAGAAGTAAATCCACCTTCCCCTCCGCCAATCGCCGCTTATTTTTGATCTCCAAAGCCCCCATGTCTTGCGGGAGCCCACAGCTCCGGCTTCTGATATTCCGGCGGCCCCAGCGCGCCCCTTCCCCTTATTCTTCTTCTTCTACTACTGCAACGATGGCATCAAATCACCTCTTCTCCGATAAGTTAAGCCGATTTGCTTCTCTTTCCCCTTCACTCAATGTAATAGAGATGAGAAGGCGGAATCGCGCTGAACTCATGCGCTTTCGAAGCTTCATGGCCAAAGATGAGGTTTTTCATTAATTCTCTTCCTTTCTGAATTCCTTCTCTCTCTGAAAGGTTGATTTTGTTACCATGAAAGTTTTTGGAAACACTAGGAGGTGAATTAATTACAAGCTCTTCTTCATCCATTTTTAACTAAAATAAGTATTGAAACTCTTTGGACAGTTACATTCAGTCGCTTACTCTTACATTGAGCCCGCTTCTTATTTTTGTTCAATTTTGTTGTTCACTGGTTAGAGTGCTGCGGCCATTTCTACAAATTATGAAGAGAGTAATGGAATTTCAGCAGAGGAATCTATTCGTGGAAATGAAGACAAGAACAGAACTAGTAATGTTCTTGTTTGCCAGTCCTCTCACATCGACCTGAAGGAGAAGAAGAAGAAGGAAAATTTTGATTTTTCTTTATCTGCTGCTGCTCAAATATTTCGAACTGTTATTCTCAGAAAGAGAAGGTAACGGTCCTGCTCTTAACATGGATTATGAAAACTTGCTAATGGTGATTTCTAACGAATTCTGATCTAAAATTTGCTTAATATATAGTTTCTATTGATTTTATTTATTTTACCGGACTGATTCTGTTTATTTAGTTCTTTTGCTTCCTCGACAACATGCAAAGTCACCTTTAATAAGAAGGCAAAATTATAATTAGGAGCACCGTTTAAATATAATTAAGATGACGGAGCTTTGTTAAAATGTAATTTAAAAAGGAGCAAATATGTAAATCAGATTCTCACTTCCATGAAAAGGCAAATCTAATTTGCAATTTTAATGAAAGTGGATTTTTTTTGGATAAAATGCTATAGAGGACTTGGAGAATGAATAATTAATTCATTTAATGAAATAGAAAATGAACAATTCATCTATAGAAGTGCTTAAAATTATAAATTATATTAATTTAAAAAATAATTATTGATTATATCAAGATTTAATAACTATTAAAATCTTATGAAAATAATATTGAATATGTATAAATCTAATATTATAATGATAATTTTTATTGATTTTGTAAAAGAATATTTAATTAACAATGTTATTATTCATATTTAATATGTATAAATCAAATTAAAAAGTATATTCTTTCCCATACTTCATTTTATATAATTTTCGAATTAAAAAAAAAATAAATGGCGGGTGAACAGTGCGACGCCAATATTGACAATAATGACCTACTTGAAAATTATAAGAATAATTTTTTTTTTTGTGTTAGAAAATAGAGTTCGGTTGGAGACAAATTACTGTATAGGATAATCCACTTGCTTGATAATAATACACATGTTATTAAAAGATGACTAAAGATTTAGATATGTCAAACTAAAACTACTATTAGGGACCAATTACTAAGAGAAAGTTGTAATATATAATATGAATGGAATGCCTGAATCCAAATGGTTTTATAATAATTTTCCTTGGAAAAGGAACATAGAGCATTAGCCTTCTAATATAAAATCGCTCACCAGACCAAACTTGCAAGAGGGCAGACACCCAGGTATATATATAAATGTTAGTTTAATTGACAAATTTCACTCCCTGTATAGATACACAAGCATGAACCCTCCTGTTAAGTACTGGACAAACATTTTCAAATGTTTGAGTAATGTTATCATACATGAATTTCTCTGTATAGATAGGTAAGTGGAATATGTTTTTCAGTTGACATCAACACTTGACGAAGGATGTTGATAAATCAATGACATCAAATCTTTTTTCCTCTTTTGAGACTTCTTGTTAGAAATTCATCTATTTTCATTTTTCTGTACCTTTTTTATTTGGGGGGTAATTTGTTTGCTTTATTTTGATAAATTTCTTCTATCAGATATAATTTATGTTATGCAAGATATGGAAAATTATCCATTTTCATATTTTTTAATGTTTTCTATGACATATTCATCTTCTTCGATTCAAATCATCGAGCTAATCTTCGTTTGCTTTATTTCAATTCTAAGAATTCCAGGTGGAGTTTTGATGAATGCGGGATTAAAATGAAGATCCATCAGATCCTTAGGGAAGAAGGCCCTCGTACACACTCCTCAAAAAAGGGAACCCCAACTATGGGTGGCTTGTTCTTTATTCCAATTGGCATTGCCGTTGCAAGTAAAATGTCTAATTATAACTCTTGGCTAGTTTATGGATCAATTTTAGCAACTCTTGCATTTGCAGCAATTGGTTTAATTGATGATCTCTTAAGTTGTATTAAGGGTCACAATTATGGCCTCCCAGGATGGATTAAATTTAGTTTACAGGTAAATTTGCTCAATTATATAAACTAAGTTTGCCTTAAGTAGTATTCACAATTTGCAAAATTGTTTATGATGATTAACAGGTTGCAGTTGGAGCATATTTTTCTTTCTGGTTGGACTCAGTGCATACTTCAATGCCCTACGATATGTTAAGTATCTTGCAACCAATAAGAACAAACAAATTCTGGAAATAATCCGAATCAGTCCCGATTTTCATTTTATTTATGATGAAATCGTGATGGAAACTACATTTTTTAGCAAATTTACACTTCACAACAAGACTTCAAGTTATCCTTATTTTATTACTCATGCATTTTTTTTAAGCGAGCTCAATATAAGCTATTTTGCAAGTCTATAACAATCTAAACTCTTTAATTTGGATTATTTTATGTTAGTATTTTATATTTCATTGGCTCTATCAAGATCTCATATGATGGCTCGTCTTTCCTTGCATTTGAAGTGTGACTCATTTATCAAGTGTAGTGATTAATGCTAAATGCTAGAAATTGTAGGAAAAATCTGATTCCATCATCATGAAGTCATATACTATTTCATATTCAATCATTTACAAAGTAAATAATTTCTCTCTAAATGTGTTCCCCTACTTCATTATTGGTTAAATGCTTGATGCATCTCTGATGTGTGGCTAATATTTGTTACTTATGATGGATGAATTGGAAGTACTTGCTAAATTAATTCTATTTCCATTTAATAAGATATAATCATTGTTTCTTAGGCTTCGTTTGGGACGGCTTTCCTATTGCTTCTTAAAGCAATTTTTTGTACTAGAAAGCTGCTTAAAGAAACAGTAATAAAGCCGTCCCAAATGAAGCCTTAGTATTCTTAATTTTTTTCGCCAGTTTAATTGCACAACACACATCTGCTAATTAGTATATTGTCAATTATGAAAAGAAGTTTAATTTATGGTGAATTTGGTTGTTTTAGATATATAGAATACTTGTTTTACAAAATATGATTTCATTTTAACTCACTTTGAGTTAGAAAATAAAATCATTACATTTGAAGATATTTTATTTGGGCTTGTGAAAATTTTAGTTTCTAACTACATGAAGCCAATGATGGATCTAGAAGATATTAATCATTTTCCAATTTTTTTGTTTCCAACTTCAAACAACCAAATGGGCTCTAAAAGTAATTCTTTGATACCCTTGATATGCTTATGCTGATCTATTTACTTGGTATTCCATATTTTATCTTGATGAATCTTATTCACCTTCCTCTGATAAAAGTTGATGCCCTTAATATGCTTATGCTGATGCATTTATTTGCTAAAACCATTTTTTTTTTCTGACAAGCGCCAACCCAAAAATGTATAGGAAATTATCAGTTCAACTCCCTCAGCCATTTGGCCACGTATATTTGGGAAAATATTACCTTGCTTTGACGACATTCTGCTTTGCTTCTATGGGCAATGGGGTTAATTTGACTGACGGACTTGATGGTTTGGCTGGAGGAGTTGCTGCATGGGCATTTATAGGCATGTCAATTGCTATTCTTGCAATATCTCCTGGTAAGTAACTCAATATTATTTGTTCAACTTAGCATCTATTTTTGTTTATTCTTACTTCTGAAGTTCTAAAGATTAAGTACTTGCTGATTTTCTAAGGAAATTAAAGAACAAATGTATTATAATGTAAATCAGTCATTAGTTTTTCTGTTGATTAGCTTTGTCTTGGAATTTGAGGTTTGATCCACTCTAATTACTAATAATCTTTATCGAGATAATAAGAAATGCTAATATATATTTTCTTGTATATTCTACTATTAGTGTATATATAAACATATGGATACAAGATATGCAACGAATGTTTTGTCCTTCGATTTCAATATCAATCTTCAATGTCAACATGTCTGTGCCCTGCAAGTGTACCTCATACTGCTTGCAATAATATCCTCTACTTTTTGTTTGAAACTACCTCTTGAACTTCGTTACAAAGACCACAATTGGCATTTACTGGAAAAATTATTCTGTGTGGACGCCTAATGCCATCCAGAGACCAACCAGAATGCGCCACATCACCCTGTGCTCGATACCATGGCTCGGTGCTGCTCGGTACCGCTGATATGATGCATTCTAGTTGGTCTCCATATTGCATTCTACGTCTGGTCTCCACACAGAATAATCTCTTCATTTACTGATCTCTTTTAATCTGAAACAGATCTTGCAATATTAGGAGCATCAATGGCTGGCGCTTGTGTAGGCTTTTTATTTCACAACAGATACAAGGCTTCTATATTTATGGGTGATACTGGCTCCTTGGGCTTGGGTGGAGCACTTGCTACAATGGCTTGTTGCACAGGAATGTTTTTGCCATTATTTATATCCTCTGGTGTCTTTGTCATGGAAGTACTATCTGTCATTTTGCAGGTATATATATTGTTATCCTTCATAAAATTTTCTTCTTTCATCTTTTGCTAAGTATAGATGATTACTATGAACCATCATTTCCATTATCTTTTACTGCTAGTGCATAATTCATAAACAGTTTCCACTCATGAATCTACCCATCCTCAGTCCTTCAAATTTAAGATATAAAACTTGTATAACGGCTAGTTATTCAAGGAAGGTGCCTTTGAATTCTAAAGCATAGAGCTTTATTATTTGACTGTAGACACTCAGAATGTCGATAGGAAAATAAAGCACTGCTAAGAAAAATGCCATGATGGAACAGTTAAATATCTACTCTTGATCATTTAAATTACCGGCTGCGGTTACAGTGGCGTGGGTGTCCCGATAAGTCGGCCGGGGTTTACAGACTGCCAAGTGCGCTTGGCGAAGCTAGGCGTGGCAGGGGACGGTTTCTCGTCAAAAAAAAAAAAAAATCATTTAAATTACTAAACACAAAAAACTCTTGAAATTTCAGGTGCTTTTCATGAAGGTCACTGGAAAGTTGTTTGGAGTTAGACGACGAATCTTTCGAATGTCACCGATTCACCACCACTTCGAATTATGTGGCTACAAGGAACCAGTTATTGTTGCAAGTGCATACTTCATCTCATGCATTTTGGCCTTAATTGCTGGATATATTGGTATTATTTCAACTTGAATCAAATATATGTACTACTTCTGTTCTCCACAGCCATAATCTAAGACTGCTACAGCACCAATTCTCCTATTACATGTACTGCCATATCTCAACTTTAGGTCATAGAAGCCTCTAATAAGCAGCATAAGCCATCAATCAGCAGATGACTAAGAGATTTTGGCATGTTTCAGTATAATTGTATTCAAAGCTCTCAAATATTAATGTGTTGGTTCATTCATTGAAATTTTGTATGTACTATTGGGAATGATTAAAATTATTTGTAAAAACATATGTTCAAAATTCACAAAAACTCGAAAGATGTCTTTTAATAAACAGAATTCTTCCCATTAAGGAATTGATTAGTGCAGTATTAAACAAAATGAATAATAGCAACACAATAATATCAAACCTTTATCTCATTATGTCAGGTCAGTTATATGAATATTTTTTTCAATACTATTATTTATAACTGGAATTGATTATGGCTTTAATTCTGGAATATAAAGTGAGGTTCGTGTGAGACAACTTTTTTATTGTTTCTTAAAACAAAATTTTAGTATAAAAATTTGAATTTTTGTACTAAAACTATATTTTAAGAAGCAATAGAAAAGTCGTTCCAAACAAAGCCTTAATATATGATCTTTACCTTCTAGATATATATATATAATTTTTTCCCCTGAAAGTATGTCTAATATGTTTGCTTATTTTTATATGTTAAGCATAAAATCTTAAATCCCCTAAAAGCATATCATAGATTTTTTTTTTTTAATTCTCAAATGATTTGAATTTTGAACTAGTTTGATATTTTTATAATATCACAGTTACCCAAAAAGAAAAAAAAGTTCAGTCTCATATAAATTTGAGCATATATCAAGTTTCTAATAGTTGAAGCAAAAGGTATGTTTTTATTTGTTCTCTCTCAAGCTCAAAATTTAGGCAATTTATTTGAAGGAATTGAACCTATGATCCTTTCTAATGGATGCAACAATGGTGAAGTGTAGTGGGAACCTGTTCATATTCATGAATTTAGGGTCTTTCAAGCAAGACTTCGAAAGAAGTATTGGTAAAAATAACATGGAACTTTGCTTTAATCTTGAATTCTTTGAATTTATGTGGGAGTGTGATAGACCCAACATTTTTTCCATTTTTTTCATTGAAATCCTAAAGTATAAGCTTGTTAGAGTATAACTTATGGGTATTCAGTGAAAGGATCGATCTTTGAATTTGTTAACTTATAAGAGTAATAGACAACTATGGATTCATAAATATAGAGTTGATATGTTAAGTATCATGTAACATATAGAAAACGAATGTGCTTGTTATTCCCAAAAGCAAGCCTTCAGTAAAAATAGTAATAGTAGGAGTATTATTTAAGGAATGTGATTCAACTATTTTTTTCTTAGCAAAGTTGTTGACCCCTATATCGAAGTACTCACGTAAAAAGGCAAAATCGACGATTTTAAAAACGTGTGCGGCACGTCACTTGAAGGGTCAAACAAACTCCAATTGCCAAACGAATTGCACCGTTGCGATTAGAACGTTGAATTTGCCTAAGTAGGATGACCTCGCAGTCGAATCGGATGACCAATAAAAATTGGCGGTCGACAATCGAAAATGACACATAATGTTATCCAAATGATGTCCGATCGCAAAACAGACATCACCATTGCATTCGAAATGTTCGAGTC
>NW_021318850.1:38149-41376 GCF_001605985.2 Dendrobium catenatum
ACTTAAGTTAATATAATAATATAAGTGATAAATATATAAATACCTAAAAATTGTAGGATATACATATAAATAACCCATAACTTTATGGTCTATCACTGTCAGTTAGTTTTGACAATAATTTTGTTGTTATTTTTTTGCCAATGAAAGAATAACATTGACAGTCACTGTACGCACGTTTAAAGCCGGTTTATTTCATGCATGATTTTCTCCTGTGATAGGAGGAAGCCGAACCATCCTTCAATTCATATAGGATATGTAGAAAATTTTTTACAGATAATTGTTGGAGTATGTCAAAATAAGATATTATTAGTTTTTAAATATATATTATCAATTGTTAGGATGAAAAGCTCTCATCTACGAGAGATTATTTCTAAGCGGACGTTGAACGTAGTTTACCGTCCGGAGACCAATCAGAATAAATCAAATTAGCGGTACCGAGACGCGGTGCCCAGCAGTAGCGAGCCGTGTAGCGAGCAGGAGGTGACGTGGCACAATATAGTTGGTCTCCAGACGGCATTCAATGTCCGCACAGAATAATTTCACCTCATCTATTCAGGTAGGGGTGTCAATTTCGGGTCACGGGTCGGGTTCGGGTCGAACCCGAAATTGACCCGGCACTATTCGGGTCAGAGGTAATTTTAAAGGACTTTAGCTGTGGTTTTAACACCTATAAAAATATTTGAAACAATCTTAAAGCCTGTACAAAATCATTATCAGATCAGCCAATTTCTTCGACTTTGGCACTTATGTTTCTGCACCCTTGGCTGTCAATAGTAGCCTCTACCAACATTTTAGCTTATCAGGGGCTCATTGGCGATGTTCTCAATAGTATATTGTCATGAGAAAACCACCATGAGATTTATCCCTTTTTGAATGATTTGTCATTTAGACCCAAACTTCTAGAATTATTGATATCTTGCAAAGGATCCATCATATCTTGAACATCAGTCAACTCAATAGAGAAATCGTCGTATCTAAAATATTAGTCAAATCAATATCGTATCAATCATATCAATAGAATCAATCAGATCATTAAATAAAGAAATCAATTCCGGTCAATAATATCAATCGGCATGAAATCACATAAAACAATCAAATCAATATATCGATAAAAATAGTAGAAATCATAGCAATATAGTAAAAGCATATTCTATATCACGTGCTCGGTGTATCACATGCAATACAGTTAATCTATATCACTTGTTCGGTGAATCACATGTTATTAGTCTTATCAGTGTATCACTTGTATCAGTCAGTATTCGGTGTATCAATGAAATCATGGTATCAATATATGTATCAGTATCAATAACGATCCAGTGACGTAAACAGTATGTAATATCAATGAAATCGTGCAGTAACAGTAAACTCGTAAATCCGTCAGTAAAGCCATTTAATATCAATGAATCAATTCAATATCAATAAATTCGTTGATATCAATAAATTAGTCAATATCGATAAATCCATAAAGAAATCATAAGAACAATACTTTACATATGCATTCCAGTACTAATTATAAGCAATTTATGATACTAGATTTCTCTTAAGAAGATGAATATTTTAACTACTACATCCTCCTATTGCACTAAATTTGAATCTTATCATCATCATCCTCCTATATAAAAAAAAATTTGATATTCAACATAATGAAGACATAATAAACTAAGGGATTATAAGGACTTGTTTTGGGTCTAATTTGATTAGGTGTATGTGATGTCTCTCGAGTACAAAGTGAAATTATAATAAACAAAATTGATGATAAATGATATGTATCAAAAGTAGTGCCAACAAGATTTATGATCCAATTGGCTTGGCTCAAGCTCATTAATTTGACTTACAGAGTCACATTTAAAAATCAAATAAACTATATAACTTGCAATTAGTTGGATCATTTTACTATATTATCTATTAATGATTTATTAGAATAATAAATGAGGTTGAATATTTCTTTTTGTCTACTCTTAGTTTCTCTCTTCTTCTAACATTGAACAAATCTGATTTCTAGAAAGATATAAACGCTTCATAAATTTATTTTTTAACTAAGGTTTCATTTGGAATAGCTTTTTAATTGTTTTTGTAAAGTAAATTTTTAGTAGAACAATTTCTTAAACTATAAATTTTAGCACTAAAAATCTGCTTTAAAAGTAGTAAAAAAATATCCATCTTTCTAATTATTTTATAGAATTATTTTTTAGTGCAAAAATTTCTTAAACTTAAATTTTTTATACTAAAAAATTTGTTTTAGAAAACATTTAGAAAGCTATTTCAAATGAAGCCTAAAACTATCATTATGTGATATCTTAAATATAATTATTCTTATTATGAAAATAATTATAATGCTAGAAATAAATAGAAGTAACTGACAATTAATATTGACATAAAATGTGATGTTTGGGCTATACTTCTAATTTTCCAAAAATAAAAATAAAAAACACAAAATAATTTTCTATCGATATGTTTTTCCAAGAAGAATTCACGCTTACCACACATATTAAAAGGAAAAAAAGGAGCGCTGGCTGTGGGTGCAGTAGTGTGGGTGGCCCGGTAGATAGGCCGGGGTTTACGGACCACCTCGTGCGCTCAGCAAAGTCGGACACGACAACGGACGGTTCCTAGCCACAAAAAAAAAAAAAAAAGGAAAAAGGAAAGCAAGAGGACACGTGTGCAAAGTTTGTGACACGTTTGCATGAGAATTATTAGCTAAATCGACTTTGTCAAAATTAGGAGAAAATTTTGTCTTCACATTAACAACCTCTTCTAAGGTTGCACTCTCGAATGTTTTTGAGTTGACTATACGATCTACATTTTCTTATTATAATTTTACAGTAAGTTGATTTTTTTCTTTTGTATTTGCTGAAATTTACTTCAACAAATACGTATTTTAAGATAATATTTAAAATATATATATTTAAATTTATATTGGAGGTCCTATGTATTTTAATTTTAATAAATTTATTATCAAACTGAGCCCATATATAATATATTACAATCAAACAGCACAATAAGTATTCTATTGGATTATTTTTTTTTTTTTAATTCTGTTGGATTAATTGATACAAGTAGTCTTCGATGATTTTTTTTTACTATTTTTTAAAGCAGTTTTTAAGGATAAAAAGTTAAATTTTATAATAAAAACTACTTAAAGAAACAATAAAAAAAATGTTTCAGGCGAAACCTTTATTGTATCATCCCTCTTAAATTAATAATATGAAATTTCTCATATATAAGTA
>NW_021318850.1:41476-85079 GCF_001605985.2 Dendrobium catenatum
GGCAGAGAGGTTCATCCCAGTACGAAGTCAGGTTCGTACGTACGAAATTTCTCCATAGCCCATCGTACTGTGAAAATAATTAATTTTCGTCTGAACGAATTTTGTCCAGAGACGATCGTCTCAGGACGATAGGGAAAATCATCATGTACGATCCGACATTATAAATATCCAAACATATATTTTTGAAGAAAGAGAAAAAGGGGGAGAGAGAAAAATGAGGGAAAAAGGAAGAAAAGTGGATTTTGGGCGACTTCGGTCCGTTTTCGTCCGTCGCCGTAGTTGTAAAAGTTGATCGACTTGAGGTAAGACACATTATGGCTTTCTCAATTTTTAGAAATGTGGATTTTGATGACTTTTCTGTTTCAAATTCCGTTTATGTTAGCGAAAATTTGGTATTATTTCGTTCTGATAAATATTTTACCGTGTAACTTTTGTTATGTTTCTGAGATAATATTTTTGCACGTTTTGAGTATTTTTTAGAAGATTTTCACAGGGTTTTTTGAATTCTGCGGAGTTTTAATCGAATAATGAATTATCTGGATGTTGAAAATATTTGCTTCAGTATAATAAAAGTCTTGAAATGGTGTTTTACACTATCAGTGGTAATTTGATAATTTTCTGAAACTGTGATTTGATCAGTGGAAATTTCTGTAGACTGCCGTTATTCCGCTGACGATTTTCCTAAAGTAATCCGATTTTTCTGAATTTGAATGAATTGATGTGTTTGAATGATCAGAAGGGAGTTATAAGGGGCCATAATTCTTTAAGATTCTATCAGGGTCCTGGAATCTGAAAATAAGTTCTGATCTAATAATTTTATATATCTGATATATTCTGATGCTGTAAGCACAATGGAGGCATAAGGGGCCATAATCCTTTGAGATTCTATCTGTGTCCGAGAAGGGAGGCATAAGGGGCCAGAATCTATTGAGATTCTATCAGGGTCCGGGAATATGATATCTGATATGTGATCTTATCTGCTTTGACAATGTGCTTTATGATTTGTATGATTCTAATTTGAAATCTAATTTGAATTATTCTATTATATGAAATGAATTCAGTTTTTCTGTATCAATTATTTGATTTCTGTTTGATTAGCTATTTTATACGAGTATCTGTATTATGTCTATTTATACGATTTTCTGTACGATTATCTGAATTCTATACAGCCACTATTCTGATGTATTTTTGGATGTGAGTTTCTGGAGATTTTGATTGGCTAGTATAGTCTTGCTGAGCTGTTAGCTCATTCTTGTTATCTGCGTAGTTTTCAGGTTCTGGGAAAGGGAAGGAGGTCTTGGACTAGCCGTTCAGTGTCTGATCTAAGATTATGTATTTTTGTACTTTTTAATTTTTATACAATCATGGCTCTTATGTTATGTTTTTTCTGTTGTTATCCATGCACTGTAATGTACATGATTATTTTGAAGAAAGAAAGAAAAAAATTATGGATGAACTTTTCTGTATATTTAAATGTTTATAGTAGCTCTATATTTTATGTATGTCTGTTTATTGGAAGAAAGTCTGAAAGCAAATTCCAAAGCTAGATCCTAGATTCAGTCATCGCGACTCGACGTGATGGGATTCATTCCGGTCGGGTTGGTTCGCGACAATTAAAGTGGTATCATAACAATAGTTTTGGAATTTGGATTGTAAGACAGAGCTATAGAAATTGATCCATAAGTCTGGTGGGGTAGTTTCTATATGTTTGTATTTTTATTATTTTTGTTTTATATGCATGTGCATAATTGTATTCTGTGTGATTATGGATCTGCCAGACCCATATATGACTGATGGGCAGAGTGCTAGTCAGACAGTTCATGTGAAAAGTTCTGCCCCAGTGGTTGGTTCAAACAAAGTTTCGTAGTTTGCTACGTTGGTTGCTCAGATGATTAACGAGACGCAGAATAGAGTATCTACTGTTAGATCTGGGGATGTAGATAGACATCTACAAATATTTCTGAGGTTGAAGCATATGAGGTTTGAGGGCACTGTTGAGATCAGAGCAGTAGAAGATTGGTTGAGGAGGTTGGAAAAGACATTTGACGATATGGAATGTCCTCCGGATAGGAAGGTACAGTTAGTAATTTTTCTGTTGGATGGAGAGGTAGAGCGCTGGTGGATGGGCCAGCATGAAGAGAAATTCCAAGGTAAACTGAACTCTCTGATTACTTGGGAAAAATTTTCTGAGGTATTTCGATCTTGGTTTGTATCCCCTTCTGTAAGACAACAAATGCAGGAAATTTTCTAAGGATGGTTCAGGGGAGCAAGATAGTTATGCAGTACGAGGCAGAGTTTACTACTTTAACCGGATATGCTCCACAGTAGGTGAGTACTTCTGTTGAGAAGTGCTATCGATTTCTGAGGGGACTACGAGATAGTCTGAGGCAACCCCTGGTACCATTTCACATTTTTGATTTCTCTGAGCTTGTGGAAAGAGCTCGACTAATAGAGAATGATCTGATGGCTACTCAACAGCGGTGGACTGCTAGTAGAAAAAGATTCAGTGGTGATACATATGGCAGTGGTTTTTCTGGAAAGAAGAATAGATTTGTATCTGGAGACTCCAAGAGGAGTGGATAGTCAGGATCTGCTACAGTTTCTGGTAGTGGCAGTGTGACCAGTTCTGGTTCAGTCAGTGGGGCACCGATGTGCCAAACTTATGGGCGAAGACATTTTGGCCAGTGTTACAGGATGACTGGTTAGTGTTTCAGATGTGGTAAGCCAGGACATCGGATAACAGAGTGTCTACAAGCTGGATTTGATCGACGATCTGAGTTCAGATATGACAGCTTTGTTATACCAGCAGGAAGACCGAGGACAGTTCCTCCCCGTACTATTTCTGAAGGATCGTTTGGTAGAGTTGGTGGTTCAGGTTCTCGGGCAAGGAGACCACCTAGTGGTAATCAGAGGGAGCCTAGTAGTTCTGTGGCTTCAGCTCCAGTTCAGCCACGTGTGTACAATTTGAATCAGCAAGAGGCTCGAGATGCTCCAGATGTGGTGACAGGTACGATTTATATTTTTGAACACCCATGTTGTGTTTTTTTTTATTTTGGAGCCAGCCATTCGTTTATTTTTGAGCATTTCTTTAATGCTTTGCAACTGGATTCTATTACGTTGTCTGTTTCACTTTTTGTTCTTTTGCCGGCTGAAAATAATTTGATAGCTCGAAAGTTTTATTTCTATGAGATTAAAATTTCTAGTAAGAAGTGGAAGTCGTGTTTGATTTTTTTTGCCGATTTCTTCGTATGACGTTATTTTGGGCATGAATTGATTGAGTCTATATGAGGCTTAGATTGACTATTTGTTAGAAACAAGTTAGCTTGTTTATGGATGGTGAAAGGTGTGTATTCCAATGGTTAAGGGTGTTTTATCATGTTTAATTTATGTGTTAGAAGTAGGAAGAATGTGGAAGAAAGGTTGTATGGTATTTTTAGCCTTAGTATGGTATATGAATATAGATGCGAGTTCTACTTCTGATATCCCGGTAGTACGAGATTTTTTAGATGTATTTTCTGAGGAGTTAGTTGATTTATCTCCGGATAGAGATGTTGAGTTATGCATTGATGTATTTCTAGGTACGGCTCCAATATCTAAGGCTCCGTACAGGAAGGCACGAAGGAACTTGCAGAGTTAAAAGTTCAACTCCAGGAGTTGGTGGATACAAGATTTATTTATCCTAGTGTTTCACCTTGGGGAGCACCTATTCTATTTGTAAAGAAGGAGGACGAGACAATACATATGTGTGTTGATTACAAATATTTGAATAAAGTTACAATCAAGAATAAGTATCCTTTGCCACGGATTGATGATTTGTTTGATCAGCTTGCTGGATCTTCTATCTTCTCAAAGACTGATTTGAGATCAGGATACTATCAGGTGAAGGTGAGAGAAACTGATGTGATGAAAATAGCTTTCAGTACTCAGTATGGGCACTACGAGTTTTTGGTTATGCCATTTGGGGTAACCAACGCACCGGCTGTTTTTATGGATTTGATGAACAGAGTGTTCAAGGATTACCTGGATCAGTTTGTGATCATCTTTATAGATGATATTCTGGTATATTCTGCTTCTGAGAAAGATCATGCCAGACATTTGAGAAGTGTCTTGGAGACTTTGAGGCAACACCAGTTGTATGTTAAAATTCTCCAAGTGCAAATTCTGGCTGAAGAGCATTTCTTTTTTGGGGTATGTGGTGAGTGGTGAAGGTATTTCTATTGATTCCCAGAAAATTCAAGCAGTTGCTAATTGACCAAGGCTTACTATGGTATTTGAGATACGTAGTTTCTTGGGTATGACTGGATATTATAGAAAATTTGTGAAGGGATTTTCTCATATTTCTACACCTCTGACGAGACTGACTTAGAAGTCAGTAGCTTTTATTTGGACACTAGAGTGTGAAGCTAGCTTTCAGAGATTGAAGGATTGTTTGACTTATGCTCAAGTGTTAGCACTTCTATTTGGTACGGAAGAATTTTAGGTATTCAGTGATGCTTCACTGAAAGGTTTTGGCTGTGTTCTGATGTAGCATGGTCATGTAATAGCTTATGCTTCAAGATAGTTGAAACCACATGAAAAGAATTACCCGACGCATGATTTGGAATTGACTGCTGTTGTATTTGCTTTGAAGCTTTGGTGTCATTACTAGTATGGCGTCAGGTGTGAGATCTTCACGGATCATAAGAGTTTGAAGTACATATTCACTCAGAAGGATCTGAATTTGAGGCAAAGAAGATGGCTTGAGTTGATCAAGGACTATGATCTAACGATTTAGTATCAGCCTGATAAGATTAATGTGGTAGTAAACGCTTTGAGCAGGAAGTCTTCTAGATTATCACGTGTTCAGTTCACTTCTGATGAGTATTTGATACGAGATATTGAGAGATTGCAACTGGAGGTGATTTCCTCTACTGGTTCAGATTCTGGTATTTTGACTCAGATGAATATTCAGTCTTCTTTGAAAGAGATGATTCATGAAACTCAGAAGTCAGACTCTGAATATTTGAAGTTAATTGATCAGATCAAGTCTGTTAAGAAATCTGAACAACGGATTTTTGATTATGGTATTATTTTCTGTAAGAATAGACTGTGGAGTTCTATGTTTGGAGTTCTGAGGAAAGCGATTCTGCACGAATCTCGTTATTCAAGCTATACCATTCATCTAGGAAGTGGTAAGATGTACGGAGATATGAAAAGCTTGTTTTGGTGGCCTGGAATGAAAAAGGACATAGCAAAGTTTTTATCGAAATGCGAAGCCTGTCAGTTAGTAAAGGCAGAGCATCAACGACCAGGATGTCTTTTGCAGTCATTGCCTATCCCTGAGTGGAAGTGGGAGGAGGTAACGATGCATTTTGCTATGAGTTTTCCTCGATCGGGGCAAGGACATGATGCTACTTGGGTAATTATTGATTGACTGACGAAGTCTGCACATTTTCTTCCGATCAGACAAACGAATTCGGTGGATAAGTTAGCTCAGATACATGTTAAAGAAATTGTCAGATTGCACGGTGTGCCAAAAGTGATTGTATCTGATCGAAATGGTTGGTTTACCTCTAAACTTTTTAGAGGTATTCAGCAAGGATTGGGTACGAAATTGCATTTTAGTACTACTTTTCATCCCTAGACTGATGGACAGTCTGAGAGGACTATTCAGGTACTGGAAGATCTTCTGAGGTTATGTGTTTTGGATTTTGAAAGCAGTTGGGAGGATCACATCCCTTTGATAGAATTTGCCTACAATAACAGTTATCAGTCTAATATTGGTATGACACCTTACAAAGATTTTTATGGCCGAAAATATAGAACTTCTTTGACTCTGACTGAAATAGGAGATAGACAAGTGATGAGTTCAACTTTTGTGGATGAAGCTGTTATGAAAATCAATTTGATTAAAGAAAGATTGAAAGCTGTACAAGATAGACAACATAAATATTACAATCAGAAGCACAGATTTGTAGAATTTCAATTGGGTGACTTTGTCTATGTCAAAGTTAGTCCGATGAAAGGCGTCAGCAGATTTGGAAGAGTGAACAAGCTCAGTCTAAGGTATGTCAGACCTTTTGAAATCATCGAAAGGATTAGAAATTCTGCTTCTAGATTACTATTATCTGATCAGATGTTTTACATACATAACGTGTTTCACGTATCCTCTTTGAGAAAATGGATATCTGATTCTGAAAAGAAAATTGTTGTTGATGATGTGGAGATTCAGGAGAATTTGCAGTACAAAGAAGAGCCCGAGAAGATTTTGGCTTATGATGTGCGGAAGTTGAGAAGTAAATAGATTCCTATGGTTAAGGTTTAGTGGAAGCATAGAACAACAAGAGAGGCTACTTGGGAGAAGGAGTCGGATATGAGACAGTTATATCCGAGTCTGTTCTGACTCAGTTTTTCTTTGGGAATGTCGGGGACGACATTATTCTGAAGGTGGGGAGATTGTGACAAATCAGATTTTCTTTCAGGTTCGTCCGGACGATGTGGAGATCGTCTGGGACGATCAGTTCAAAAGCTGGTGGCAGAGAGGTTCGTCCCAGTACGAAGTCAGGTTCGTACGTATGAAATTTCTCCAGAGCCCATCGTATTGTTAAAATAATTAATTTTCGCCTGAACGAATTTTTTCCAGAGGCGATCGTCCTAGGACGATCGGGTGTACGATCCGACTTTATAAATATCCAAACAGATATTTTTGAAGAAAGAAAAAAAACGAGGGAAAAATGAAGAAAAGTGGATTTTGGGTGACTTCGGTCCGTTTTCGTCCGTCGCCGTAGTTGTAAAAGTTGATCGACTCAAGGTAAGACACATTATGCCTTTCTCAATTTTCAGAAATGTGGATTTTGACGACTTTTCTGTTTCAAATTCCGTTTCTGTTAGCGAAAATTTGGTAATATTTCGTACTGATAAATATTTTACCGCGTAACTTTTGGTATGTTTCTGAGATGATGTTTTTGCACGTTTTGAGTATTTTCTGGAAGATTTTCACATGGTATTTTGAATTCTGCAGAGTTTTAATCTAATAACGAATTATCTAGATGTTGAAAATATTTGCTTCAGTACAATGAAAGTCTTTAAATGGTGTTTTACACTAACTGTGGTAGTTTGGTAATTTTCTGAAACTGTGATTTGATATGTAGAAATTTCTGTAGACTGTCGTTATGCCGCTGACGATTTTTCTAAAGTAATCCAATTTTTCTGAATTTGAATGAATTGATGTGATTGAATGATTAGAAGGGAGTTATAAGGGGTCAGAATCCTTTGAGATTCTATCAGGGTCCGGGAATCTGAAAATAAGTTCTGATCTGATAATTCTGTATATCTGATATATTATGGTGCTGTAAGCACAAGGGAGGCATAATGGGCCAGAATCCTTTGAGATTTTGTCTGTGTCCGGGAAGGGAGGCATAAGGGGCCAGAATCCTTTGAGATTTTGTCTATGTCAGTGAAGTGAGGCATGAGAAGCTAGAATCTGTTGAGATTCTGTCAGGTTCCGGGAATCTGATCTCTGATATGTGATCTTATCTACTTTGACAATGTGCTTTATGATTTGTACGATTCTGATTGAAATCTAATTTGAATTATTCTATTATATGAAATGAATTCAGTTCTTCTGTATCAGTTATTTGATTTCTGTTTGATTAGCTATTTTATACGAGTATCTATATTCTGTCTGATTATACGATTTTCTGTACGATTATCTGAATTCTGTACGGCTAATATTCTGATGTATTTTTGGATGTGAGTTTCTAAAAAATTTGATTGGCTAGTGTAGTCTTGCTGAGCTGTTAGCTCATTCTTGTTATCTGCGTGGTTTTCAGGTTCTGGGAAAGGGAAGGAGGTCTTGGACTAGCCGTTTAGTGTCTGATCTAAGATTAGGTATTTTTGTACTTTTTGATTTTTGTACAGTCATGGCTCTTCTGTTCTGTTCTTTCTGTTGGTAGCCATGCACTGTAATGTACATGATTATTTTGAAGAAAGAAAGAAGAAAATCATGGATGAACTTTTCTATATTTGGATGTTTATAGTAGCTATGTGTTTTCTGTATGTCTGTTTATTGGAAGAAAGTCTGAAAGCAAATTCCAAAGCTAGATCCTGGATTCAGTCGTCGTGGCTCAACGTGATGGGATTCGTTCCGGTGGGGTTGGGTCGTGACACTTCAAGCCTTAGAGCTCTCTTGATTCTCAATCCCAGAGTATAAGCCTCCAAAAGTCTATGCCCCCTCTTATATGGGAAGAGGAGATCTATTTATAGATTTTGAGAGTGACATGTCCTATAAATGTGGAGAAGATTGAGGGTAGATTCAGAGTTCTCTCTCGGATGACCCATACTAATTTCCTCGATCATAGAGTATTTATTCAACATTTGTGTGCCTTAATGATGTCAGAATTAAGCGACCTTGGGCTTGATTTGACTCTAAGTATGCCAATTGGTCATCCAATTAATGATTTAAATCTTTCATTTATGCTCCAAGCTCTTAATTTGGGCTCATTTGAGTTCAGATTGTACCGATTTTGGAGTAATTGGGTTCATCTCATTGAGATATTCAACTTGGTTATAAATTTGCTGAAATTGGAGTTTGGATGTCCCGAATTGAATTTTAAAAGTTCCTAATTCATATATGCCTCTTGATTCATGCCTGATGAAGGCATATTTTGGCGACATATCAAAAATAGTTGTAAAAGGAAATTTTCCAAGTCATTATGCATTATCTAACTCTAATTGTAAGGCTAACCAATGTGCAACTAATTCAATAAGATGTCAGATCTTAAATGATCTTAGGAGTGTCAAAATTGATTATATATATATATATATATATATATATATATATATACACACAGAAAGGTTTAAAAAAATAAAAATAAAAAATAAAAAAAAAATAATAAAAACCTATCACAAAGGTTTTATAGATAAAAAAAAAATCCTATCACAAAGGTTTTTCAATAGTTCCCACTATCAAGGAAGTAAATAAGAGTCCCAACTCTGTATTGAATACACCGAAAGTTTATTAATATATAAATGATAAATCTAAATACGCACACTAACAAATTAAAGTCCAAATTAAATTCTATTTCACCAACCAGAACATAGTCAAGGTGTCACATAAACGTGTCATTTGGCTTCTTACGATCTTCACCGAATCATACCAAAACTGTGAACGAAAAAGCACATGTTCTAAGATCTAGACTAAGTTCATTGAACTTCCCATGCTTTTAAATACACAGTAGCTCAGCCTTCCTTCTTCCCATCAAGCCACGGATAGAAGAAATCAATGGCTTCTTCTTCTTCTTCTTCTTCCTTCCTCCACTTCTTTCCCACCAAAACCAGCCTTCAAACCCGTGAAGATAGAGAGAACTTCCCTTTCCACTACAAGAAACACCATTACTCCTTCCCTTCACAGAACAAAATTAATCAAGCCAAATTATACCGCTCAGGCCTTCAGCTCCATTGTTCTCCTCTTGAGCACAGCTTGACCACCAGTAGTATGTGCAACCAAACTTTGGAATCTCCATTGATGGATAAAAAAGAAGCTCCTTTGAGAATTGCCATTGTTGGTTTCGGAAACTTTGGACAGTTCATAGCTCAGGGTCTGAAGCGCCAAGGTCATCTAGTCATGGCCACATCCAGATCGGACTACACCGATTACTGCAAGATGAACGGATTCCATTTCTTCAGGTTAAAAAGAAATGAAACAGAAGTTTTTATTCTCTTCATATCTTAGAATCACATAAACAAATATCACTTTTTCTGAACGTTTTTGAAAACAAATTCAATTAAAATTTGAACAAAATTTCAGTGATTTCAATTTACAGAGGCAATTGAAATGGACCGTTAATTATTTCTCCAGTGATTCATAACTAATTAATATGTTTCTCGTAATATTATCTGGATTCAGGAGCATGGATGCAATGTGCGAAGAAAAGCCAGACATTTTCTTAATTTGCAGCTCAATCCTATCAACTGAAAAGATCGTCCGCACAATCCCCTTTCATAAACTCAAGCCTGATACCATCTTTGTCGATGTTTTATCAGTAAAACAGTTCCCTAAAAATCTCTTCCTTGAGGTATATATGTGTAAATATTAATAATGGCTTAATTAATGAACATTTAACACTAATTAACAATGTTGACATTTTTGATCATATGAAGGTTCTCCCTCCAGAGTTTGGTATCGTTTGTGCTCACCCCATGTTTGGACCAGAGAGCGGAAAAGATGGCTGGGCTGGTCTGCCATTTGTCTACGACAAGGTTCGGGTCTTCAGTGATGGCCCTCAGGCTCTAAACTGCCAACGGTTCTTAAACATTTTCGAGAATGAGGTTAGTAAAGCTGTGATTGAAATGGCTATAATTGGTATCATTTAGTCCCACATCGATTAAGAATAAAATTTTCTATTTTGCAGGGCTGTAGAATGGTAGAGATGTCATGCGAGGAGCATGATCGACATGCTGCAGGAAGCCAGTTCATAACGCATACTATTGGAAGGTAAGTTAACAATCCAAAGGAACTTTAAATTATTAATGAAGTAGTTCATTTTAGCACATTAAGGGGGTGTTTGATATAGGATTGGATTCAATTTTAGTAGGATTTACTAAATCCTGTAAATCTAGATTTAGTAAATCCTAGGCTCATAAATCTTGAAAAGCGTTTGGTATGACAAATTTTAAATCCTGTTAAATCCAGAAAAGAACCTCCGCAACTTACTAGTAAGTTGCGTTAAATCCGAATAGAAATGAGATTAGGATTTAGATGGTTACCGGATTTATGTCGTAAATCCTAGATTTGACGGACTTATAGCCGGCCGAATTTTGTTTCGCTGGATTTACGCTAAATCCTACTAAAAATGACGGACAAATACGATACCAAACACCCCCTAAGAATGGCTGATATTGATTCCATTGAACTCCAAATGATTTGACAAAACTGTAATCCTTCGTTATTTGATCGATGCAGAATCCTATCTCAATTAAATTTGGAGTCCACGCCCATCAACACAAAGGGATATGAGACCCTTCTGAAGCTGGTAATTATCTCTGGGATTTACCTGAAAACTTAAACTTTACCTTTGAATCTGTTTATGCAGACAAATTAATTTATTTATGATGTTTCTTTTGTGAAATAGACTGAGAATACGGTCAGTGACAGCTTCGATTTATACTACGGGCTGTTCATGTACAACGTCAATGCTACAGAACAGGTATGTTGCAGAACGTAAATAAAGCTCAGAATTTGATTTTAATGGATGAAGATGAAATGAGTAACGAAGCTGTATATGGAGTGCAGATTGATAACCTTGATAGGGCGTTTGAGACGGTGAAGCAGAAGCTCTTTGGGAGATTGCACGATATTCTAAGAAAGCAAATAGTAGAGAGAGTTCCCCTTCCTGTAGAAGTGAATGCAGAACACAGAAGGAAGAAGAACTCAATCTCTGCTCCTTCTTTCCTTCCTAATGCTGAGGAAATGAATATAAGGGATATTGCCTCCTTTGCTGTGCCCGGGGAAGTCATTCCCAATTCGAAGGCTCAGGCGCAAGGCATTCGGTAAACTAATGGTGGAGAGAGTAAGAAGGGCATTTGAAGAAATTTTTTTAGAAAAATGGGGGTTATGTAATGAGAGATTATAATTGTATAAAATTGAGTAAATTATGATATAATCTTCTTTCTTCTTCTACCAATTGTTAAAATGAAATATAAGAAATGTATGCATGCAATTCTGATAGGATGAAGTATGATGTTTACAGCACTTGTTCTTCTTTTATCAATCAATAAAAAATTAATTAGTTCCCTTTTACTTAATTTCATCAATCTTTTTTTTTTTTTTTTATGGTAGTTGCTTAATTATTATTCATCTTCCTTATTCACCGCAATAGCAGAAACATATGGAGGAAGGCTAAACAGAAGGCAAAGGAGGAAGAGAAATGCAAAGCTACGCGCTCAATATCTACCAGTACCAGCCCATCCTTCAAATCTGTCAGCTCAAGAGCTAGAGATTGATATTCCAACACGGATCAGGTTCGCTAATGAAGTGGGTAAAGAGAAACAGCTCCTCTGACGAGCTCAAACAATCTTTTTGGGAGCATCGACCTGAAGCTCCAACCCCTCAAAAGGCGAGAGAGCTCGAATGTCTATCTGCTCGATTCCACCATAAAATCTATTAGAAAGTAATATCCCAAACAACTTTTTTTTGAAACATGAGCAGCCTATATATGCCTACATATCTAAATCTCTCCGAAGAAAAGCAATATAACACACAAGAGAGTGGCCTATTAAAAGAGAATTTACTAAAGAGTGGTTATATTCATTGTTTGATGCTCTCTAAAATCAAATTAAAATGAGACATCCCTTGCTAATCAAGGCTTTGATCAATTTTTCAAGTGGGAGATTCACTATCAAATTCAAGCCAATCTCTCATTAAAGAGAAGTGAGTGATGTCCCACAGAGAGAGCTGTTTTGCTCCTATGTGCAATGTTCTTGAAATAAGGTTTGATAGAATGTAAAGAACAAGCAAAACGCTGATAAAGAACTACAATCTTTATCATCCTTCACTACAAGTACTAAGGAAAGGCCCTAACTCCTAAGTACGAATTGCCAATGTATCTATGCATCCATGAATTATTACAAGAGACTCTATCCACAAGCACTTAGTTGGTGATTAAACCAAGTGCAGTACAATTCAGAATTAGGTATCTCAATGAGACCAGCATTAAAGATGCAAATGTTGAAATTCGTCATTTTACAAGTAATAGGAGAAATACCGCAACTTTTTCTTCAACAGATTTGATGCAAAAATAAGGCTTCGTTTGGGACGGCTTTCTTCATGCTTCTTAAAGCAACTTTTTATTACAAAAAATTTAAATTTTTAAAATAAAAGCTACTTTAAGAAGCATAAAAAAGCCGTCCCAAACAAAACCTAAATCAACTCAAATTAGCTACAAGTCAATAGTTATAGAGGCTATGTTACCTAATGCCGTGCAGAGGTGAATCAGGACGAGCCATGTCATCATTTGCTGTGTAACGGGGTGACATGGCGCATCCTGATTCGTCTATAGACTGTCCGGTGACCACACGTAATAATTTCTCATGCACAAGATCCATATTAAACATGAAAAAAGAGAGAACATATAAGAACATAGACGGATCCAAATAAGTGTGCAATACTACAGAAAAAACTGAGGAAAAACATCAAACCCAACCTCCAACCGATCAAGCAACCAACAGGAAATGAAAAATCGAAGCAGGCGTGGAAGAACAACTAAAGAAGTTCATTTGCTTAATTCATTTCACAAAGGAGCTTGCTTTGCCTTCTTATATAAGAAATTAAGATTCTTTAATGACTGACTACATACATCTGTATAATTCTTACATCTACGTTTTATAGGAAAACTCAGCAGCATCCTTGCCGAAGTCTGGCAAATCTAGAGCATTCCAAGCAATGCTCGCATCTTCTTTAGTTGGTATATCTGCATCCAATACAGTTTCCTGTATTCCAAGATATAATCATTTACGCATAAATAGATTTGAAATACAAAAGGTGTTAATGTTATAAAAAAAATGAATATTTCTCAATAAGTTTTAAGGTTACCTCATCAAACAACTTTCTGACGTATCCAACAAACACCAATTGCAGTGGTTCCATAATAAAATTGTTGATTTCACCTAATATGAAAGGCTTCTGCAACAAAAGGTTAAAACGCAAAGAAAATTTCTGCTAAGTTATCACCTTTAATGCTTCAAGTTACTCACAACAGGTAAAATATCATTACATTAACATTTTGTTACTCCGGCCCTGCTGCTTTTCCTGAACCGGCCCCAGTGGACCGGTTTGGGTTTACCACCGCCGGACCAAGCAAGGGGAGAGAGGGGGGCCGGCCACTCCCTTGGGCCCCATACCTTGAGTAATGCTTGTTTGAAGGGAAAAAATTTGAATTAGGGGTTTTTTAGGGAATTTGTAATTTTCCTTTGTCTTTAATTATTGGTTAATGTTAGAATTAGGGTTGGATCTGGAATTGGAGAAAAGATTTAAGATCTAGGGTTTGTGTTCTTGGGCTCTAGGCTGGGCTAGAGAATCGGAGAGTTGTTTCTTCCTCTTGAATAGAAGAAACGTGTATCTTTGCTGTTTTTCCTGCATCTAATAGTGAATTTCTCCACTGTGTCCTCAGATTTCTCTGTTTTTCCTAAGGAAAACTGCTGTAGTTGCTGTTTGACAGCAACTGCTGTAAACAGCAATTGTTTTCACTGTTTTCTATCTGATCTTGCTAGGTTTGCTTGTGAACTCAAGTATTATCCTTGGGGTTACTTGCGAACTCAAGTACTTCCTATCACATTTACCCAAAAAAAAGGCAAGTTTTTACATACCAGTAATTTTAGAATAGTGAAATGCAGGTTAAACAAATTACTCACAATAATCCGCCTAGAAAAGCCAGTCGAAAAATCCCAACTCACAGCTGCCACCATTTTAAAGATTCCCTGTATTTGAAGCTTAGCCCATCCAAAGAAGATACCCGAAATTTGATCAGGAAGAGTATCATATGAACCATTATCTGTTGGTTTAGAATGTGCCAAAAATTATCAGAAAATATAAGATCATATAGTTCATATTATCAGAGTTTACTTACCCGAATCTATGCTGAGTATCACAGAGCTGTTCTGAGCAACAGCCTCACGTATCAGACCTTTAGCATACAAAGGTTCAATTGGCAAAGCATTTTGGATCCCTGCCTTTTTAATTCGACATTCATTACTTGCAACGACTGAAGATATCAAATGAGCAGTAGATATAGAAGATAAGACATACAGTCTTCAAATGGAGGAAGTCCCCATAATTCAGGCTGAAATTCTAAAAGTGACCGAAGAACATAATTTGCAATTGAATAGCGTTCCGCCTGATTCTGAAGTGATGGAACGGCCACTACAGTTGTTCCAGCATCCTTTGCGGCTCTAACTCCGACCCTAGTTAGAAATATCAAGTTTTCAAACAGAACTTGCAATAAATATGAGACTGAAAGAGAGAATGCAGTGTCTTTCAAAAAAAAAAGAAATCATGGATACATAAAATGAAGAACCTTCCCTTTTATTAGAAAACACAAGAGATGAAAAATGCGAAGGTGACAAATTAAGAGCACACAGGTATGATGAGCATCAAAGATAAAGGTTTACTCAAATCCATATCCAAACAAGTTATGTCATTTAAGGTTTCTATTTATATTTCGTTTCACTAAATTTCAGATGTCATACCCTGAGGTGGAAATTAAGTTTTGTATGATTTACAAAGTCTCCGTCAAGAACTGGTTCAGTTATTTTTTTTGGAATATCTTTATAATCACTTCTCGCAAAGTGATTTCTTCCTTCATAAAATTTTCACCCAAATCTCGTTGATTCATAATAGATATTACACATATCTAACACCAAAGAATCTTTTTTATTTTATTTTATTTTGTTATGAAGTCATTTTTGTTTTATAGAGCTTATGACAACAAGCTTTGATGGTGCTAATGAGACTATGAAACAATAAGAGAAAGTTCAGAAAGCAAGAATGCCTCAAAAAGATTGGTTAGATTTAAATCATTGTCAATTTGAATAATTCGTTCCATGTTTGTGTATTTATCTGCGCAGAAGAGTAAGTACACATTTCTGCATATGTGATTTTGTTTGTGGAGGGGTTACTGATGCAGGACTACTTAGATGAGATGCTTATGGGTTCATTTAGGCATTGCACAACTTTTCGATTAGAATAATTTTAGAATAAAGTTACGAGCAATTCTCAGCGAAGATTCAAAACAAATAAAGAGGTAATTTGCTTAGGCGAAATCACATGCTCGGAGTTCTGAAACTTTCAAGATAAATAAGAAAATATAACAATACAAAGTAGTAGCCTTCAAATTAATCCCTAATCTAACAACGAGAATTAGGATGCAAATAAAGCACGCTCAATTCCTATGATTACTAAGCTTAGCAAGAGCATTGGGAGGAGACTTTGCGACTACAATCACACCGTTGAGAATTTGGACTTAAAGAAATAAGATGCAAGTGTAGGAGAAAACCTTTGCTAAGGAGTGGTGGAGATCCTCCACTCAAGGCCCTCGAAGTGCTCGTCAATGACTTCCGTCAAAGCAAACAAGAGCAAAGGGAAAGGAGCTTCTCTTGAAAGGGGAGAGGATGCAAGCACCAAGTCTCTTCCCTTAAAATCTGAAAAACAGCTTCAGATTTCCAACAAAATTTTGAATGGAAAACTGAGAGCAATTTTCCCTGCACGGGTTCTGGACCACAGAGTATCTAGTGCACATAAGAGAGATGAGGGGGCTGGTGGAGCATGACGAGGGAGTTGGCGGGATAGAGGGGCTGAGGCGGGATTTAGTTCCTAATTCTCTTAATTGATTTAGGAATTAATTTAGGAATTAAGGTTTCAGAGGAATACGGTTCAGAGGGGTGAGGCTTCAATTGTTTCCAAAAGGATGGGGTGGGGTTTTTAGGAAACAATTCCTTTAGGAATTATTTCCTGGGCCGGTAGTTAATGAGGTCAAAGAGGGATTTGAGGAGGTGATTTGAGGAGCATGACAGGTTTAAAAAAAATAAGAAATCAATTAGTGAAAATCCATTTGAATTTGAAAATCCAAATTGATTTAATTTAAGACTTTCCTAAAATAGATTTATCAAATTAGGAAAGAAATTTTGAAATTCACAATGATCAATTTTGAATTTCAAATCTACCATCATTCAACTCAATCTAAAATAGAAAACTAGCATGAATGGGGGAAAAGGAGGTTGGATCGGCGGCTAGGTGGAGAAGGTGGGGAAAATTCGAGTGGGAGGCGATGAGGGCTTGGAGATGGGGAAGGGTTTGGGAAAAAGATGTCCGATGGTGGTGGTGGAAGGAAGAAAGACAAAGATAAAGAAAGACCACGAACCCGGCCGTCTCCAAGGTTGGTGGGTAGTGCGCAAGCTTCCCTCTCCTAGGAATATCTCTCCATCAAGCACTCAAACTCTCACAAGAGCTCATGCAAGAAGACAAATGCAGGAAAATTTTTTCTTAATCATTCCATTCCTTGAAAATAAAACAAAGGGGTTTTAAATAGCCTCATACAAAAGACTCTAACTGACATGACACAATTGCCCTTAGGCTTACACATGACCACTCCCATACAAAAGGGTACACAGGGAAAATAAATAGACACACATAAGCAAATAATAAAATGCATGAAAATAAAATACATCGACTCAAAAATATAACGAATCGATCGTGGCCGTAGATCGGCGGCCACGTCGCTGGTAAACTTTCCATGATGATCTGATGTCCCCATCAGTTACGAAGAATTTGCTTATGTAAATGAAGATCACTTCATGATTAATCTCATAAGAAAATGCTCCAAAATAGATTTGATAGTATGAATAATGATTGTCAAATAAATTTAGATTGTAGTATACTAGAATAGTCAAGGAATGATCTTTAGTCATCACATTGAAAGAGGGGTCATATGTCAATGAAAACAAGATCCAAGTCTTCTAGTATTACAACTTTCGGAGGCTTCAAAAGAAACATTTCATCAAGTATCTACATGAGTTTCTCTTTTCTTGCTTTCCATGCTTACGTAATACACTGGCATTCTTATTTCTTAGCTTATGAATGTGTACGTGCTTTAAACAAGAATGAATATTTTTTCTCTTATAGTGCATATAGCTGTTCTCAACAATCCAGCAATTCGTACACAACAATCATCATAATCTACCTTGACATAGAGTGTCAAATCAAGAAGAGTTCAATGAGTTATATTAATGAAGCAAAATCAAACACATAAGGTTTCTAACATAACTAGAACGAAAGAAAACAAAACAATAATTGGATTATACTCACGGAGAATCTTCAATCACAAGACAGCTTGATGCATCAAAACCCAGTCTTCTTGCTGCCTCAAGGAATCTGAACATATTAGATTCAACTCCGGTTAGATGACTGCCCAGTGGAGCCAATCGTAATGCTGAATATTTATTCACTAGTGTAAAATCTTTCCTAGAAAATAAACACAAGAACCTACATGTCTGGAGAAGGTTTTCCATGACTAACTTCATCACCACCAATGATAACAGAAAACAATTCCTTCCAACCTGAGTTTGAGGAAACCTATTAATCATAATTACCAAACCATAATTCAGTAACAAAACCATAAAAATTTGCAATTATATAATTTTTTTTTAAATACGGCAGTAGCTATGTGATACATGATATGAGGATGTCAACATTAAAAAAAAAAGGAAAATTACGATAAGTTTAAAATATTGAAAAAAAAAATCAATATATACTGAACTTCCTAACCAATGAAATTGATATTGGAGAAAAGTAAAGAGCGTACTCAACAGTCAAATTCTGGGGAAATTATTCTGTGCGGACTCCGAACGCAGAAGATTGTCCGGATTCTGCATATGCACTGCGTATGAACTGAGTATGGACTATGTATGGGTTGCGTATTTGTAGATATGCAGCAAATATTAAGCCAATCATTAGTTGCGAGTATTTACTGAGTATTTAGTAAGTATTTGTTGCATTCTATAAATACACAGTAAAATACGCAGTCCATACACAACATCCAGAAGATCCTCTATGTTCGAAGTCTGCACAAAATAATTTCTCCAAATTTTGACTGGCTTTGGATTATTTTGGAAGCACCATTCCTAACTGCATCATTACTCAGAAGAACTATAAAATGCATCAGAATACAAAGAAAGTGACAACCTGGTTGGTGAGAGATCTTTGTTCCTATATGCCTCTTTATCGAGTTTGAAGCAAGTCCGAGTGGGACTCCATGTTTATGAAGATGTTGGATAAGCCGATTAACGCCAGGCAATTCTTGTGCTTGTGACCACCTGGATGACAGATAATTACGCCAAAAAATGTGAATCCTTTTCACCTGGCTATGAACACCAACCAAAGAAGAAATCCGGTAAATAATAAAAAATAAACAAGCCATTCAATGCCGTGTCCCCTTTAACCCTTCCATGGATAATAACCAAATCACATTTGCTTGCATAACTTATAACATTAACATATAGAGAGAAAACGCACATTTTTCTCTAAAACAGTGAAGGTTCCTTTTCATCAATATATCTTTAAATACCAGGAAAAATGACAATTCATGGTAATGAATGTACCTTTGCTGATAGATGGGCATGACGGCCAGCGAATACTCCTCTGCTGTCATTGGCAATTCATAATCCTCCACGATAGCTTTTGCTGACTCCTTGTGCATTTGCCCCAGCCTCTTCACCTCCTTGTCTGGATCCAGAACTTTACCATATTTTTCCAAGAACTCCCTCAATACTCCTCCCGTTGCCCTTTCTTCAAATAGACAATGCCAATACATAAACATATTTATATTAAGATAATAATAAAACTTCAAGAAAAATCAAATAAAGACAAGATAATAAATATAATAGAGATCATATGCACAAGATGTTCAATCCAAAATTGTTTGTTGCAATATCAGAACCTTACAAACAAGTGCAGAATATGCTTATGATAGAAAGAGATTAAAGACAAAAAGAGAACCAGAGAGAGGTGCTCTGAGAATATCTATTAGATTACTAGCAAAAAAGGTACAAACAGATGTGACAAGTCAATCAAAATATGTGAAAATGTCATTGAATATTATTGACTCTCCCAAGTTCATCCTTTGGCTCTATATTTGTAAGTTTAGGTCAAGGAACAGCTCTAAAAAAAAGGATTACATTTAAATAATATAAGTAAAATTATATAGCAAAACTTGATAATTTTGTTGTGAAGTGGACAAATTTGATTAGATAATAGTAGTCCAAGTGGACATAAATTCTAGTGAGGACAAGTTCCAAGTGCGGATGTCTTTTGTGAAAGTATAAATTTTGGGTGAGGATGAGTTCCCTGTAAATAAGAGTTTCGAGGGAGCCCAAGTTCCTAGTAACGATGAGCTATATGTGAAGAGAAGTTTCCAATGAGGATGGGTTATATGTAAGGACAAGTTCCCTTTGCAAATTTCATAGGATGAATTCCATTGATGATTTCCAAGGGACGAATGCCCTTAATGAGTTCTAGAGGACGAATGCCCCTGATGTATCCAAGGGTATGAACCCCCATAAGTTATTTTGACAAGTTCACATAGCAAGAACTATTGGATATCTATCGAATACTTCGGACGGATAATTGGTAATTTTAATAAACCAAGTTTTCAAGTTCATAACACGATTAAATCAACCTGATGCAGATGAACAAGTGAATGCATTAGTTCCTCGATTCTCATCTCTTCCATGAAGCTAAACAGAATAACAGAATAACGGAATAAAAACTAAAAGCCTCATTTCAATCCGAGTAAACTGGAGATGTGGAAAAAGCCTTTTGTTGATATCGCTTGAATGTTAAAATGCCATTTGCATTAGAATTTGAATATTCTGAATTGTATACATCCAAATACCTTCTATTGAATATTGAATTAAACAAGTCTAATACTAACTTTTAATTAGGGTAATCCAAATAATAATTTGAAATAGAATGAGTCAAGATAATAATTTTAGATAGCATAAGGTGAGTATTAACTTTTGAATATAATGTGTCGAGTAATTATTTCAAAATAAAATGAACTAAGAAATAATATACCAGGAGAAGAATCTCGCCTTAATTTATAATAGTTCATTGTTTTGTATATATATTTAGAGAACATGTCATTATCTTTAATGGGCCTCACCTTATATCAATGTTTAAAATTGCATATTCGGGTATTGAGGCGTTTTTCATTCGTGAGGCGAGGCGTAAGCCTCAAGGCGTTTTGAGGCGTAAGCCTCAAAATCAAAATATTGCGTAAACATAAATTGATAAATTTTTTATATACTAATGAGTGAATAATATAAAATATAAAAAAACATAAGATATGAAGTGAAATCAAAATATCCCAATAATAAGACAACATGAAATATAGTTCAACTCAAAATTCTATTTTTCCCAAAACCCAGTATTCTTTTCATTAACATATGATTAAAATTTCCTAAAATAAATAGCAATGACATATCACATAAGAACTCATAAGTCATCAGTACTATCATCACTAAGGGGTTCTTCATTTGAATCATCATTATGATGAACTGCTCTCTCCCCTTCCTCCTCTCCTATAGAGTCCAATGTCGGGCATTTACTTCAAGATTTATATAAGTTTTTATATATATAGCGTGAGGCGTAAGCCTCATGCCAGTGAGGCGAGGTGGGCCTTAAGGCGGGCCTCAACCAAGTTGAGGCGCAAGCCTCGTAAAAAAAAACTCGAGGCGTAAGCATCGAGGCGTTTTTTAATGGAATTGCGCAAAGGCGGGCCTCAAGGCGAGCCTCATATTGCGCAATTTTAAACCATGCCTTATATCATAGCTTTCACGAGGATAATTATCTCTAGACTCGCATCTGGACTTTAATTTTTAGTATGGATCTTGTCATAAAGGGGATAGCAAAAGTAATATAGTTTGTCCTTTCATCCCTATATATTGAGGATTTTAGTACTACATAGAAAAAGAATAGAATTTTAAATCGAATAATTTTTAGAAAAAGAATTTCAAACAATTTATTAAGATGCAAAGTAAATAGGTAATAACTTTGATGTGCAAGTCATTTAGCAAAATTTCATTGTGATACCATTTTGTTTGGTTCATCAAAATTGCTTATTCCTTTAATTAAACCCATATTTTAATCAAGTGTTAGAGCGATATTAAGTGAAGATTGTTAGTCTAATTGGGAGGTGTAACTCTCCTATAGAGAATACTTTCGCAACAATCAGATTTGAACATAAAATAAGACCGCTTTAGTCATTAGCTTAACTTAATTCACACCTTCTTTATGTTGACCTCCACATCAGATAAAAAAAAAGAGGCTTAAATGATTACCTGCTATAGCCCATAAACAAATCCTGCTCAAATCGCTGCTCTAGCCGCCTGCTACAGTACCTATCTTCTCCAAGCGGCACCGAAGTTGTCGCTTCACCCATACTCGTCTCGATCTAGCGACTCTTGCTCGTGTTCATAAAAGGCGACCGAGAGAAGCCTTATGTTCTCTTCCCCAAACGCACGGCCTTGATACAACCGGAGCCTTCTTCCTTCCTCTGACTCTTCCAGTGGCAGTAGAAGCCAACCGAAGATCCGACTCCTGCCCTAACCCGACACTAGCTCCGACTTTCCCTCTCCATCTGACTCCACTAGCCGAATCCCCCATCTAGTTGAATCAAACTGCCCTGTAGCCGCATATCTCCTCCAACCGACTTCATCTTCCAAATTGAGAGCTCTCCAACTCCTCATAGCAGAATCCAACTTACAGTCGAGCCCTTCTCTGCAAGCCATCGAAACCACAACCCCAACCGGCTTCTGGTGCTGTAAACTTGCCAAACCTATCCGATCTTCCTCTTCCCCAACCATGAAGCTCCCAACCATTCCTCCCTGCCGCAAACCAACCTCCACAATCAAGCCCTAGGCAATCGAATCTCCTGCCCTAGCCAAAAGCCTCACCCCTTCCATTCGACCTCACTCTTCTACCCTTACATTTGTTCAACTGATAGAACCTCCCATCTTTGTCGCAACTCCATTGGCCGAATCCCACATCTAGCTGAATCAAACTGCCCTGTACCCGCAGATCTCCTCCAACCGACTTCATCCTCCAAACTGAGAGCTCTCCAACTCCTCATAGCAGAATCCAACATATAGTCGAGCCCTTCTCTACAAGTTGTCGAACCTCACAACCCTAGCCAGCTTCTAGTGCTGGATCTAGCTAGTGAACTCGCCAAACCTGTCTGATCTTCCTCTTCCCCAACTTTGAAGCACTCGACCATCCATCCCTGCCGCAAACCGACCTCCACAATCAAGCCATAGCTAGCCGAATCTCTTTCCCTAGCCGAAAGCCTCACCCCTTCAATTCGACCTCACTCTTCTACCCTTACCTATATTCAATTGACCAAACCTCCCCTCTCTTCCGCAACTCCACTGGCCGAATCCCCCATCTAGTTGAATCAAACTGCCCTGTACCCGCAAATCTCCTCCAACAGACTTCATCCTCCAAACTAAGAGCTCACCAACTCCTCATAGTAGAATTCAACTTACAGTCGAGCCCTTCTCTATAAGCCGTCAAAACCTTACAACACCAGCTGGCTTCTGGTGCTAGATCTAGCTGGTGAACTCGCCAAACCTGTCTGTTCTTCCTCTTCCCAAACCTTGAAGCTCCCGACCATCCATCCCTGCCGCAAACCGACTTTTACAATCAAGCTCTAGCAAGTCGAATCACATGCCCTAGCCGAAACCCTCACCCCTTCCATTCAACCGCACTATTCTACTCTTACACGTGTTCAACTAATCGAACCTCCCCTCTCTACCGCAAGCAAGACCCAACTCGAGCCCTTCCCTCTCTGCTTAAGCCACAAACCCAAATCCTTCACACATGTAAGTTAGGATAGATCTTTTATTAATTATACCTATTAATATTTAGTGTTATTATTACTATTACTTATACACACACACACAAAGAAAAAAAGAAGGGAGAAAAGTTAAAAAAAAAAAAGAAAAAAAGAAAGGAGGAGAAAGAAAAGAAGAAGAAAATAAGTATTCAAGAAAAAAATAGATTTTGTGCATTTTGCATCACTGTAGTTCCCGCCACTACATCACATAGGTATAACCCCTTTGTGACTAAAACTTCAAGAGCCCATTTTCAGCGCTTGCAACACGGCGAGTAACCACCTATACGCATTTTTCTTAGTGTGGTGGGAGGAAACTCATCGCGATGCTTGCGACAAGGAAGGTAAACACTTAAAGTCTTGTTTTCAGCATTCACAGCGCACCGAAAAATTGACTATACACACTTTTCTTAGCGTGGTGGGAAGAGAATCCGATGCGGCGCCTACGGCGGGGCCGGCGAGCCCTGTACACGCTCTCGTAGCTTGACAGGAAAAACAACTACATTTTCAAACAGGTACATTCAAAGACCCATACACGCCTTTCTTGGCGTGATGTGGATGAAGATTACGGCCGAGGTGTCTATGGACACCTACCATACACACTTTTCTTAGCGTGGTGGGACGGCCCATACTCCTGTAGTTTTCTCTAAACGGGAGAGATGCCAGGAAGCTACCGAAAAGAATTCAACTTACAGTCGAGCCCTTCTCTGCAAGTCGTCGAAACCTTACAACCCCAGCTGGCTTCTGGTGCTAGATCTAGCTGGTGAACTCGCCAAACTTGTCTGTTCTTCCTCTTCCCAAACCTTGAAGCTCCCGACCATCCATCCCTGCTGCAAACCGACCTTTACAATCAAGCTCTAGCAAGTCGAATCACATGCCCTAGCCGAAACCCTCACGCCTTCCATTCAACCTCACTATTCTACTCTTACATGTGTTCAACTAATCGAACCTCCCTTCAATACCGCAAGCAAGAACCAACTCGAGCCCTTCCCTCTCTGCTTAAGCCACAAACCCAAATCCTTCACACATGTAAGTTAGGATAAATCTTTTATTAATTATACCTATTAATATTTAGTGTTATTATTACTATTACTTATACACACACACACACAAAGAAAAAAAGAAGGGAGAAAAGTTCAAAAAAAAAAAAAAAGGAGGAGAAAGAAAAGAAGAATAAAATAAGTATTCAAGAAAAAAAATAGATTTTGTGCATTTTGCATCACTGTCGTTCCCGCCACTACATCACATAGGTATAACCCCTTTGTGACTAAAACTTCGAGAGCCCATTTTCAGCGCTTGCAACATGGCGAGTAACCACCTATACGCATTTTTCTTAGTGTGGTGGGAGGAAACTCATCGCGATGCTTGCGACAAGGAAGGTAAACACTTAAAGTCTTGTTTTCAGCATTCACAGCGCACCGAAAAATTGACTATACACACTTTTCTTAGCGTGGTGGGAAGAGAATCCGATGCGGCGCCTACGGCGGGGCCGGCGAGCCCTGTACACGCTCTCGTAGCTTGACAGGAAAAACAACTACATTTTCAAACAGGTACATTCAAAGACCCATACACGCCTTTCTTGGCGTGATGTGGATGAAGATTACGGCCGAGGTGTCTATGGACACCTACCATACACACTTTTCTTAGCGTGGTGGGACGGCCCATACTCCTGTAGTTTTCTCTAAACGGGAGAGATGCCAGGAAGCTACCGAAATTTCATCTGAAAACACAGAGGACTTGGACAAAAAGAATTTTACCCCCTCTTGACATGTCATTTTCACATTCAATTGATTTCATAACCATTTATTGAACTTTTAATTTTCTACACAAAAAATTTCAATTATTGAGGCAATGGAGACATTATCTTCTACCTAGACAGTTTATACTAAACTCAGATTATTACATCCTAAATTCATTAATACTCAATGAAAATTAAATCAAAGACATGCCCGATGTATTGAATTTTTACAAGACCACTCCGTGTTCAAACATAAGCCTGTAATTTAAAATAACCTATTGATGTCTTATCAAGGGTGAACTTGATGAATTATTTCATAGGCCTAAAGATTCCAGAATTATACAAACCCCTGACTTTATAAGGAACAATTTAATCATCAATGGATATTGTATAAGGGAAAATAATTTTGTATTCCTAGGATTTATCTTAGGGATTTTCTCATTATTAAATTATATTCTTCAAGAATAACTAGTCATTTTGGGAAATATCGAATGCTTAACATTTTGATTTATTTACTGATATTCACATTCATCCAGTAATTAATAATAATAAATATTTTATTATATGAATGAGTTAGCAAACCTCAACTTATTTAGTTTATTAATAGGAGACGATGCTTCACATGTACAGAATCTCACACAACTTACCTTCTTTGAAGTTGAGTACATTATTACGAAAGAAACGCCTATAGATTCAACTGAATTCATAAATCTCCAAATAGATCGAAGAATAAACCTCCTACTGAAGATAATTGGATGATTCGAGAAGAATTTTGGAAGCTTGCTCCTCAACTAGTAGAAAACTACTTGGATTTCCACTCTCTAGAGCATAGTTCAATTGAGCCTAGGGAAGTTGAAGAAGCATGTAAATTAGATAAAAAATATAAAGATAAAGGTCTAACCAAAAGAGCACAAGAAGATGCTAAAGCAAGAGCTCAATCGAGGCTCATTACAAGAACCCACTCATGAATAATGAATTAATTTCGATTTTAAATATTTAATTTTTAAAATTAGCATCTAAAAGGTTGACTTTTTTAGGGAATATGTATTGATTAGCCATTTAATAGAGATAAGATGAATTAATGAAAGTGGCCGGCACCTTTCTCCATTAATGGCTATCTACTCCCTTTTCCCCCCAAAATTTTTCTCTTATTTTTGAATTATGGTAATCATTGTAACTCTATAAATAATGCTAAAATGTAAAGAGAAATTTTTTTACATTTGAATAATGATAAAAATTTAGATGAAGATGTTCTTTTTTTATTTGTGTTTGGTGGCCTATCTTGACCGACCTTTGTGGGATTAGGTAGTTATCTTTTAACTTTATTGTTATGCTTCTTAAATCATCTTCTAAATCTCTTTAGCATCTTTTTTTACACTGTGTCCATTTTTTAAGACAAGTCATCCACAACTCAACTAAAAAAAAAGCAACCCAACCCTCTTCAAAGCCCTCAGCCTAATTTAGTCACTCTTGCACCTAGTCTTATTTTTATATCACTATAAGACATATAATCTAACAAAACTTTATCATTAACTACCTATCATAAGTTCACATCCTCATCTAATTTTACTAATTCCCCACTATCATTTTCAGATATCTACCCCACTCAAAACTCATTCCTTAAAGTGAACTTGTAAATTAGCTCAAATTAGTCCAAATAGAACTAATCTTGATATTATTTTGATCTTACCCCCTCATTTTTCCACCAAAACTCACTTTTGTAAATAATAAACTAAACATTCTTAAATATCCCTCAAAAGGGCCTCCAATCATCATCAGCTGATTTCAAGATTGAATACTTCAACAAATCGAGGGAAAGAATGTTACTATTTTTGATTGATTTGTCAAGTTTTTTATAAGTAAAGCCTCTTCGGGAGTTCCTCAACTATATTTCAGTGGATTCAATACAATAAAATATATTCTCAAGCTCCTATGAGGCAAGCTCATCAACTGTATTTGATATTTTCAAGCTAAGTAAGCTCCAAATAAAAGTAATTTGTCAAATTTAAGTGATGAACAAGTTCTCCAATCCTATGCTTTAAAATAAGAATTCCAATATTTTATAATTGATAAAATTTCTTTCTGCAACAATAAGATGAGTAAATGTTTTAAAACTTTATTTGATTCAATAAAAAATATAGACTAGTACAAAGTTTATTGGAAAACTTCTCTCGTAAATTTTATTTTATAGAAGGCTTTCATGGGATGATCCTAGCTATCTGTATGACTTGTGATGCGGCAAATTCATTTCTTTCTTCTTCTATTGTTGTTTTTGGGGATGGTGTGCTAGGTTGGTAAGAACAAACACTTTAAGGTTCTAATCTTTTGATGAGCTCGTTAATAAGATTGCAAGGATATTAACAATCCTCTATTTTGAACATGATTTTTATAGAGATTTTTAGGAATCCTAATTATGGGGCTATGCATATGTTTGAGGAGCTTAACAAAAGCATTTCATTGGCTCGAATGGAATCCATGAACTTTTGTAAAAGATACCCATAAAAGAGTGATGTAGGATACCTATTTGATATTGGCTACCTTTCTTCAACCAAAGAGTGTTTAGTTGGTAGGCTTTTAGCTTCAATTTGACATCGGTTATGTCATAGATGTTGATGATATTCATTGTAACGAGTTTTTTTGTTACCTAAGTTGAAGTCTTCATGATGCATATTTGGCCAATTGTGATGAAGTTTCCATGTATCTCGTATGGCTTCAGAATGTCAAATATTTAAAGTAAAGGCTTCAATGTTGTTATAATTTTTTTCACGTTACTATGACTATTAGTGGGTGCCAATAACTCGAATAATATCTTTAGCTATTAAAAACCGAGTGCATGCCTAATTGAACCTTTTTGCATGCATTGAGTGAGTGCAACCTAGGTAATTACAGGATTTAGATCCTTAGAGTTCAAAATTTCAAATTGGAAAATAATAATAGTGTAAAAGAGATTCATCAGGATCTTATCTCATATTCAAGAGAGCTTGCAACCTCTATTAAATGATCTCTGTAAGCCAGTAATGTGTGTTACAAATGTCACTTAAATTTCAAAAAGATATTAATGCTTCTAGAGGAAGTACTAAGAACCACATATTGATAAATCTTTGAATGTTGTGAAGACTCACAAGTAATGAGCATTTCATACTATCAGCAATAATAAGAAGAGAAATTGACTTGAAATGGGCAACATGTTCAACTGGCTCTATCTTTCCTCAATAAGCTTTACAAGTTGATATTTTGAACTGCATTGAAGGTTTCGCTATGACAATCAAAGCTAAAATGAATTAGTAGGCCAAGTAAAGATTTCTTGGATTGGCGGGGATGAAGAGAATCTATCGTTTCTTTGAAGAGAGATGAAGCCCTTTCACAGGAAGTCAACAATGGAGCGAGTGTGGAGACTCTGATATTGTAATCAATATGAAGAATTAGCTTAGTTGTACTCTTAGAGTGGAAAAATAAGAAGAATTTCATGTCGTGATTGCTCTGAGATTCTTTCGATCATCTTTGTTAAACATTCTTCCATCTAATTTAATTATTTTGAAGTGACAAAATCCTGCTGATCATCTTGCACATATCAACCCTTATCAACAAGAAGAACCATAGTTGACTTCTAGTCATAGATATCATCTACACTCATTGTACCTAAAAGTATGTTAGATCTAAATATGTTGTGGGTGATGTAAGAACTTTATTAAAAATTATGGAACATGCTTGAAAGAGACATGAGAGAGAAGCTCTAAGAAGTTTTATTAGATTATCGACAAAAACTAAAAACTTATGTGATTTGAATCAATCAAATGTGTCAACATATGATGGAGTATTATTGAGTCACACGTTAATTAGTTGATACACTATTTATGGGTTTATGTAAATATTTAATGATATATAAATGGCAACATTTTGGCTACATTTGAGTAATAAAAACACAATCATATTGTAAGAATTGATAAAGCTTATTGTGAAGTGAATATATATGGTTGGTCGATAGCTTTCCAAGGATGAGTTTTCAATGTGGCAAGTTTTGTGTGAGGATAAGTTTCCAATGAAGACAAGTTATATGTGAGGACAAGATTCTAGTGACTATGATTTCCATGGGAGAAATTCCTAAAGAGGACAGGTCTCAATTACGTTTAAGTTCTTAATTAGGATAGATTTTGTGTGAGAAGTTCCTGATGAGGATTAGCCTTACGTGAGGATGAGTTCTAGTGATGATGAATTTTTAGTGAAGATGAGTTCCCTTTCTGAGTTACAGGGGATGAATTCTTGACAAGTTCAATGAGATAAAATCCCTTTTTGAGTTTCTTTGGCGAGAGCACTTGTTTTGCTTGGCGAGTATAATGGGCGAATAGATAATAACATTGATAAACTACATTCAAGCTAAGTTCATAAGATGATTTGATCAATTTGACTCATACAGACATATCTGTACACAAGAAGCATAAATTTATGTGGGTTGATGAGATATACCTGTTAAATTTAAGAGCTTAATTTTTATCCTATAAAAAATGTCTTGTAGATAGTCATTTGGTGACCTAAGTTTTCCCTATGGAGCCCCCCTCTAGGGGGTATTGGGGCGGAATACATGAACGATATTGCATATTTACAAGTTATTTTATTAAGAGTGTTTTGCATATTTCAATTTTTTTTTTCATCCACCCTATTTTTTAATAAAAAAGGGTGTCATCTGTGTAGTGCTTGAAGAAATTTGGGCTTGTTAAAAAATTAATAATAAAACCACAGTGAAATCAATTAGATGAATACTATAAACTTCTTAGTGTGTTTATGCATTGGTCTTTTTTTTTTTTTTTCATTTTATGTTATTTTCACTTTCTCCAAATGAATTAGGTCTTGATATCACTTTCAGACTTTCGCTCTGCGAAACAGCCGTTAGAGAGAGAAACAGCCGGTTTTTTTGAATTTTCAATTAGCGGTTTTTCTACTACCACCATCGCCGGCTCTTGGCGATGACGGAGGACGACCGCCGATCAACGGTCGACGCGTATAACATTAATGGAAGTTTAGATGGACATATCAGAGTAGTAAATGATTCGATCCCGCACTCAGTTGAAGATATCGTTCATATCAGTAATACCGCGAGACCTCTGATTATCAGAGAGGTAAGCGAATCACCTGTGAAGAAGACTGCTGATTTTGTGTACTGGTAGGCAAAGGTAAAGGTATTTTGAATCATCCTGTTTGCAATACTCCGAGTCTTAAGAAATCTAGTGCAAATTTGAATCGGAAATCTAACGATGTGGAAGCTTCTTCATCAGATGTGAAGATTTTTGTTAATAAATTCAGTTGTTCAAATGCAATCTCTGACCTGGGGCCAGAGATAAATGCGAATAACTAGAATAAAGTTAATAATTTATCTCATTCTAATGATAAGTATCCTTCTGATCTTTGCACTGATTTACCTGTTAAGAGTTTCATGCAACCTGTACTTGGTGAGAAGGTTTCCTGTGAAGATATGATAAAGAATTCAGAATATGGTCCTAAAGATAATTTTCCTAATGCTTGGAAGAAGACACAACACATCAAACTCAATTATGATTTGAGTTCTAGCCCCGTTACTGATGACGGGATTGCTGTTATTATGAATCCAGATCTTGAAAACGTTAACTCACACGTTTTGAGAAACTCATTGGTTATCAAAGTCTTGGGAAGCAATATTCCATTCCCGATCTGCAATAGAGAGCTCCAGAAACAATGGTCCAGATTTGGGAAATTTCGTCTTACAACCTTGGGTCTTGATTGGATCCTATGTTCTTTTACCAATCCTGAAGTTGTTGAAGAGGTACTAGAAGGAGGTCCTTGGTACATTGGAGGAAATATTATTGGTTTGGATAGATGGTCCCCCTCTTTCTCCCCTGAATCTCTTAAAGGTCTTACAACACCTATTTGGATTCGTATGCCGTGTTTACCTCTACACTGTTGGGATGAATAGAATATTTGTAGAATTGCATCTATGATAGGAGCTCCTTTATATCTAGATGGAAATTCTTTTAAATGGGGAAAGAGGGAATATGCCCGTGTATGTGTTCGCATTGATCTTGATAAAAAATTACCAAGAGGTGTTTGGATTGAAGGAAAGCATGGTAGATCCTTCCAAAAAGTAGAATATGAGAAGATTTCTTCTCTTTGCTTTCACTGTGGTAAAATTGGTCATTTGAAGAACAAATGTCCTTCTTCAAATACATTTGTTCCCAATCCAAATGGTGGTGATAAAAAATTGAATCATGAAGAAGGATATTCCAATGGACAAGATGAATTAGGTCCTTGGATTCAGGTTAAACTCAAGAAGAATAAAGCTTTCGGGAAAACTGTAACCAAACATAAAACTGCTCTTTGAAAGGATCCTCCAGCTTTGTTGCATTCCACCATAGAAGAAGGTGAAATCATTGAATCACACAATAATTCTGAATTTCAGAATTCTGTATATGCTTTGAAGAACAATTTCAACATTCTGGACAGTTCTCAGGTTGGTTACTTGGAGAAGGATAATTCTTCTTCTATTTCAAATATTACTGAGGGGAAGGGTTGCTTGCGAACTCAAGTAAATCCTAATGGATTACTTGCGAACTCAAGTATTCCCTATCATAAGTCTGATCTTAAAATTCAAGAACCTGGAAGTGGAAAAGGTGGATTTGGTTTCTGTCAGCAATTTTGCTGAATTGGTAGCAGAAAATGTTATGGATATGGAAATTCCTGTAGTTATTGAGAGAAAAAACATGTTCTCCTTACTTCAAAATGTGAATGAAGAGGAAAATGCAATTACTACTATAGCAAAGTCTTTGATTGATAATGAAGAAAGACAGCTGGAATTGGAAATTATAACAGATGATTCAGGAATCAAATCTACTGTGATTCCATATTCATCTCAAAAACCTGTGTTTAATGTAGATACGGGTGACAAGATTGAAAAATATGTGGAGATTATTGAAGATGGCAATGAATTATCTACTACTCCAGTCACAGCTAGGATTCCAGCTACTAATGTGATCAAATTTAAACTTCAAAAGGAATTGAAATCATTGGGTAATGTTAGTTTACCTTCAAAATTCAGGAAAGGTGAGTTGATCAAAAGGAAAGGTAGTGGGTCTTTTCCCACTTCTAATCCAAAATGAGCTCATTTATATTCTGGAATTGTTAGGGGGGCTAGAAAAGTTGAGGCCTCCCGGTATTTGAAGGAAATTATAAAGGAAAATGATGCAATTTTTGTGGGTCTTCTTGAGACTAAACTTTCTTCTATAGATTCTTTGGAGTTTTAAAGATTTATAGGAGACATGTGGGACTTCTATTTATTTCCAGCTAGAGGTTTATCTGGTGGCATTATGATATGTTGGAGGTCGGATTTGGCCTGTTTTTCTGTTATGGAAACTTCTAATCAGATAGTAGTCGGAGAATTGAAAATTGCAAACAAAACTTCTTGGATCATAGCTACAATCTATGGTAGCACAGATAGTTGTGAGAGAAGAATCCTTTGGAACAAATTGGAGAAATTTAAATCGTCTAAACTTCCTATGGTCATGGGAGGAGACTGTGATGCGGTTGATGCCCCAGGCATCTATAGTGAAAGGATTCGTCTGACAGTCTTCTTTTTTTTTTTTCTACATTTCTCGCTCAGATCATACAAACATCCAGAATGATAATTGCATTAAAGAAAAACAGAACATCAAAATACTATAATTCACATTAAGGCATTTCATATTTACAATACAAAAGTAGCGTCCAAAAGAACATGTACAATAGCCACTCGGGCTACAAAACAATGCTAGAACCAAAAGCTACGAAAAACTATACCAGCGTCTGAAAGAAGCTTCACGCGGGAGGCCCTGCACCTGAAATCATTAACCACATATAATGAGCTTAAAAAAGCCCAGCAGGTCACCAAAAACCTACAACTGAAATCAAAGCACGGTACGAAAACAATATGCATATAAATCAATCAAATCAATATCAGCCACTTGCACATGATCAAAGAGTCGATGCAAATACGAAAATCAGTACAGAAACAGAAATCAATGCAGTAACGAAAATAAATATAGAAACGACCAAATCCTTAATTGATATTTAAAGAATCAGTAAGCAGTATAAAAGTCCGTAAAGCTCAATGAATCAGTACGTGCATCAAATCCCTACAGTAGTCGTCTTATCTATAACATCAGTCAAATCAAATACAATTAATATCAGATCAATAAAGAAATCACTTCCGGTCAATAATATCAAACGGTATGAAATCACATAAAACAATCAAATCAATAAATCAAAAATTATAATTAAAAGCAATCAAATCTATCAATACAGTAAAATCATATTCTAGATCACGTGCTCAGTGTATCACATGTATCACATGTATCGGTCAGTATTCGGTGTATCACGTGCTATAAGATCGGTACAATGAATCAGTAGTATCGGTATCGGTAGTATCAATGAATCAATGTAATATCAATATTCATATCGGTATCTATGTTCAGTGACATGTACAGTATGAAATATCAATGAAATCGTGCAATGACAGGAAACTCATAAATCCGTACAGTAAAGCCATTCAGTATCAATAAATCAATTCAATATCAGTAAATCCATTCAAAATCCATAAATCAATTCCATATCAATAAATCAGTCAATATCGATAAATCAGTAAATCCATAATGAGATCATAAGAACAATATTTTACACATACATTCCAGTACAGTAGTCTCACTCGACAAGTACAATCACTGGCTATTAAGGCTTTTTTCAAGGTTAGTATGTTAGTAATCCGTTGGCTATAATAGAGTCGTCACCCTTGCCCGTCGGCTTAAACTCCTTATGACTCCCAATCGTTGTATCACGTGATCAATAGAGGATAACACCAAACCCTTTTTAAAGGAAAGTCCGTCGGCCCACCATCCTGACAGGTCAATCTTCAACAAACGGTTCAACCAGCTTTTACTCAACAAGTAAAAGACATGGCTATTACGACATTTTTCAATCTTGGAATATCGATTTATCGTTGTATCCGTTGGCTCAATAAGAGTCGTCACTCTTGCCCATCGGCAGAAAAATCTCCTAATGACTCCCTTCAGTAATCACGTGATCAATAGAGGATAACACCAAACCCTTTTTAAAGGAAAGCTCGTCGGCCCACCATCCTGTCAGGTCTATCAATCTCCAACCAACGGTTCAACTAGTCTTTACTTGTCTTTCAGTAATAGTAGTATATTTAATCATATATTCACATTCATATAGAACAACAAAATACAAATAGCTCAATTAAGGAGAACCCTTAAAATATCGTACAATCGACATAAATCCCAAACAGAGACAAAATACACAGTTTCAGAAAATTACCAAATTACCAGAAATCGCGTAAAACAACATTTCAAAACTTTACTTGTACTGAAGCAATATTTTCCAATATCCAGATAATTTCCTATTCAATAAAAAAAGCACAGAACTCAAAATATCCGGTAAAAACTTTCCAGAAAATACTCAAATTGTGCAAAAACATCATTTCTATAACATACCAAAAGTTAAGCGGTAAAAGTTCCGTCAATACAAAGATATGTATATTTTTCGGTAACGAAAACACAAAACTGAGCAGAAAAATATCAAAACACAAAATCTTCAAAATCAAAAATAGGATTCGGATTCCTTACTTCGAGACAAACAATTCTTCTAACAACGGCGTCGGACAAAAAGCGTACCGCGAGCTCCAAAACCTAATCTTTTTCCTTCCTTTTCCTTCTCTTTCTCTCTCCTGCTATATCCATGCAGATTGTCCCGGACGATCCCAAATCGTCCTGGGACGATTTGCCCTATGTACAAAATTCGTTCAGACGAAAATGCATTCGTTCCTGGACGATTTGCTCTCTGGACAAATTTCGTCCTGACGGTTCGTCCAGGCTCGTACAGGTTCGTCCAGACGAACCATACAGATTCTTCATAATTTTCTTCAGTTCGTCCCATACTAAAGTCAGTTCGTACGGACTAACTGCACTAAAAAAATGCACTTCTGAGGGATACAATCTACCCACCTTAAGAAAAATGTCGTCCTCAACATTTCCCTTAAGGAATCGAATTGCAAAATCGACAAACAAATACGTTCAATCAAAACGTAAACCAAATCAGAAAATCGTACAAATCATATCGAAATCAATGAAAAATCTTGTCGAATACAATATGTTAAATAAACTCATACCAGTCATATTTTCAGGCACTTGAGAAACATCTTTCACATTTTCCAAATGTATATTTTCAGTCTGAACAGCTCGTTGCCCAAGTCCTCGACATTGTATCATTCTATGTCCATAAGCACCGCATTGAAAGCATTGTCCTGTTCTACGATAACATTGTCCCATATGTCTCTTCCAACAACATACGCAAACATCAATAGTCCTTTTTCTGCTGCTTTCACCACTTTTCTTAGCACTACGTCCAGAACGTTTTGCTAATTTATCGCTCACCATTTGAGCGACCATATCGGCAAACTTTTTCATATTTTCAAATGTTATAGAAAATTCAGTAGCAGATTCAACTTTCTTTCCTTTCTGATTCATTGGCCTGATCAATACAAATTCATTCAAATAAAACCGTAGGGATAATAAAAAAAAATCAAACACGCAAAACAAAACAAATCAATAAATAATGCAATCATCACTATAATTCTGGATATAAGCAAATCCTTTCACTACACTCGCTCTGATACCAATTTGTGACGCCCCAGGCATCTATAGTGAAAGGATTCGTCTGACAGTCTTCTTTTTTTTTTTTCTACATTTCTCGCTCAGATCATACAAACATCCAGAATGATAATTGCATTAAATAAAAACAGAACATCAAAATACTATAATTCACATTAAGGCATTTCATATTTACAATACAAAAGTAGCGTCCAAAAGAACATGTACAATAACCACTCAGGCTACAAAACAATGCTAGAACCAAAAGCTCAAAAAACTATACCAGCGTCTGAAAGAAGCTTCACGCGGGAGGCTCTGCACCTGAAATCATTAACCACATATAATGAGCTTCAAAAAGCCCAGCAGGTCACCAAAACCTACAACTGAAATCAAAGCACGGTATGAAAATAATATGCATGTAAATCAATCAAATCAATATCAACCACTTGCACATGATCAATGAGTCGATGCAGATACGAAAATCAGTACAAAAATAGAAATCAATGCAGTAAAGAAAATCAATATAGAAAAGGTCAAATCCTTAATTGATATTTAAAGAATCAGTAAGCAGTATAAAAGTCCGTAAAGCTCAATGAATCAGTACGTGCATAAAATCCCTACAGTAGTCGTCTTATCTATAACATCAGTCAAATCAAATACGATTAACATCAGATCAATAAAGAAATCACTTCCGATCAATAATATCAAACGGTATGAAATCACATAAAATAATTAAATCAATAAATCAATAATAATAATTAAAAGCAATCAAATCTATCAATACAGTAAAATCATATTCTAGATCACGTGCTCAATGTATCACATGTATCACATGTATCGGTGTATCACGTGCTATAAGATCGGTACAATGAATCAGTAGTATCGATATCGGTATTATCAATGAATCAATGCAATATCAATATCCATATCGGTATCTGTGTTCAGTGACATGTACAGTATGAAATCGTGCAATGTCAGGAAACTCATAAATCCGTAGAGTAAAGCCATTCAGTATCAATAAATCAATTCAATATCAGTAAATCCATTCAAAATTCATAAATCAATTCCATATCAATAAATCAGTCAATATCGATAAATCAGTAAATCCATAATAAGATCATAAGAACAATACTTTACACATGCATTCCAGTACAATAGTTTTACTCGACAAGTACAATCACTGGCTATTAAGGCGTTTTTCAAGGTTAGTATGTTAGTAATCCGTTGGCTATAATAGAGTCATCACCCTTGCCCGTCGGCATAAACTCCTTATGACTCCTAATCGTTGTATCACGTGATCAATAGAGGATAACACCAAACCCTTTTTAAAGGAAAGTCCGTCGGCCCACCATCCTGACAGGTCAATCTTCAACCAACGGTTCAACCAGCCTTTATTCAACAAGTAAAAGACATGGCTATTACGGCGTTTTTCAATCTTGGAATATCGATTTATCGTTGTATCTGTTGGCTCAATAAGAGTCGTCACTCTTGCCCGTCGGCAAAATAATCTCCTTATGACTCCCTTTAGTAATCACGTGATCAGTAGAGGATAACACCAAACCCTTTTTAAAGGAAAGCCCGTTGGCCCACCATCCAGTCAGGTCTATCAATCTCTAACCAACGGTTCAACCAGTCTTTACTTGTCTTTCAGTAATAGTAGTATATTCAATCATATAGAACAACAAAATACAAATAGCTCAATTAAGGAGAACCCTTAAAATATCGTACAATCGACATAAATCCCAAACATAGACAAAATACACAGTTTCAGAAAATTACCAAATTACCAGAAATCGCGTAAAACAACGTTTCACAACTTTACTTATACTGAAGCAATATTTTCCAATGTCCAGATAATTTCCTATTCGATAAAAAGTGCACAGAACTCAAAATATCTGGTAAAAACTTTCCAGAAAATACTCAAATCGTACGAAAACATCATTTCTATAACATACCAAAAGTTACGCATTAAAAGTTCCGTCAAGACAAAGATATGCACATTTTTCGGTAACGAAAACACAAAACTGAGCAGAAAAATACCAAAACACAAAATCTTCGAAATAAAAAATAGGATTCGAATTCCTTACTTCGAGACAAACAATTCTTCTAACAGCGGCGTCAGACAAAAAGCGCACCGCGAGCTCCAAAAGCTAGTCTTTTTCCTTCCTTTTCCTTCTCTTTCTCTCTCCTGCTTTTTCTCTCTTCAAATGATTCGAAAATATCTCAATCCAATATATATCTATGCAGATCGTCCTAGACGATCCCAAATCGTCTTGGGACGATTTGCCCTCTGTACAAAATTAGTTCAGACGAAAATGCATTCGTTCCTAGACGATTTGCTCTCTGGACAAATTTCGTCCCGACGGTTCGTCCAGGCTCGTACAGGTTCGTCCAGACAAACCATACAGATTCTTCACAATTTTCTTCAGTTCGTCCCGTACTAAAGTCAGTTCGTACGGACTAACTCCACTAAAAAAAATGCACTTCGAAGGGGTTTTACAGAGACTTCAATTGCATTTTATCTCAAGATGAAAATAAAGGAGGAAATTTTTTTTTTTGTCACAAGGAGCTCAAGACATGCTTTCGTTCATGAGGGATTATGATTTCCATGACACTAGATTTATTGGTCCCAATTTCACGTGGTGTAACAATAAATCTGGTAAGGTCCATATCTTAGAAAGATTAGATCGATGCATTCTTAACTGTACAGCTTTAAATCAACTGAAAGTTGCGATGGTAAGACATCTAGCCCGTATTGCATCTAATCATTGTCCTGTTATGTTAAGGATATCTTCTCCTATTGCTCATAAAAATTGTAATCTAAGGTTTAAAGATACTTGGTTATCTTTTCCAGCTTCTCAATCTGTGGTTTGGTTTGCTTGGAATAAACCATCAGGAGGCAATGCAGACACTATTTTGAATAATAAATTCAGGCGTTCCTTAAAAGCTCTGTTTTTTTGGAATAAAGCCAAACATAAAAGCTTAACTGAGTTGAAGATTAGTTTAAAAAAGGATATTTTGGAGCTCCAAGAAGAAGAATCATCTACAGGAGGTATTTCTGATCAGAAAATTGATCTGTTGAGATCCAGGGTTCGGGATTTGAATGCAACGCTTGGACGTTTATGCACCTGGTGGAAGCAAAGATCCAAAATGCGTTGGCTCAAAGATGGTGATAGTAATTCTAAATTTTTTCATGCTTCTGCAACAGTAAGGAGAAATATTAATTGGATTAACCACATTAAAAACGATGCGGGTTTGCTGATTGAAAATCAGGATGAAATTACTGAGGTGTTTTTGAATTTCTTCAAAAACAAATGGAGAAGTAGAGTATGCTCTTTGGATGATTGGCCTCCATGTTCAAAAGCCATTGTTGCTGTAGATTTTATAATGCTTGACAGAGATTTTTCTTGAGAAGAATTGAAAGTAGTTGTCAATAAACTGGGTTTGAATAAAGCCCCGAGAAGAGATGGAATTACCTATTCCTTTATCAAAGCTTATTGGCATATTATTCACAATGATGTGTGGAATGCCATTAATTTTTACTTCAAAACAGGTTCTATGTGCACGGATTGGAAAGATACTAATGTGGTGCTCATTCCTAAGGTAAAAAATCCCCTATTACCTTCTAATTACAGACCCATTAGCCTTTGTAATACAATCTATAAAATTGTGGTCAGCATGTTATTAAATAGAATGGGTAATTTATTTCCCAAGATTATTTCAAAGGTTCAATATGCTTTTGTAAAAGGGAGATTTATGTCGGATCAAATTCTTCTTGCTCAAGAACTATTTCACAAATTTAGATTTTCCAAATCTAAAAAGGGTTTTGTTTCTATTAAAGTTGAAATGGAGCAAGCATATGATAGCATGTGCTGGCCTACTCTCAATCAAGTGCTTCATTGGTTTGGATTTCTAACAAAATTTTCATATCCTATTATGGAATGTGTTATGAATCCGAATTTTTCTATATTGATCAATGGAAAATACTCAAATTGGATTGAGTCTAAATGTGGATTTAGACAAGGATGTCCACTTTCTCCTTACCTCTTTATCATGTGCTCCCAACTACTACTGAAGAATTCTCAAGAAAAGGAGGTAGTATTAGTATGAAAATTTCACCAAATGCTCCTTTGATCTCTCACCTTATGTATGCAGATGATTTAATCATCTTTTCAGAGGCTAATAAGATAAGCTTGAAGACTATTTCTGCAATCTTGAAGAATTACTGTAAGTGGACTGGGCAAGTGGTGAATTCAGGCAAGTCCTCTTTACTTTTTAGTAAATCCATTTCTAGAAGTTCGGTCAAAAATCTTTCCAGATTGCTAAACTTTAAAGTTGTGAAGGAGCTGGATTTTCTTGGTACTAAGATTGTATTAAGAAGACTTGTCAAATCAGACTTCAATTATTTAATTGACAAAGCTGTTGCCAAATTGAATATGTGGGGAAATAAGTTCATTTCTCTAGCTGGAAAAATAGTTCTGTTAAATGCTTCTTTTCTCTCTTTGTCTATTTTTGTATCTACTTTATCTCTTGTTCCTTTGAGGATTTTAAAAGAGATAGATAAGATGTGCAAAAAATTTTTATGGAATAAAAGAGATGGGAGCTTTGGTATTCATTTTGTAGCTTGGGATGTAATGTGCAAACCGAAAAGCAAAGGAGGTAGAGGGGTGCAATCGGTGCTGGAAAGAATTGGTCCGTTAAGAGCCAAATTGGCCCTCAATTTTATTTCAAATCCTTCATCTTTACTGAATAAGATGCTTACTGCCAGATACGGGAATGATCTCTGGAAGGTGGAAATAGATGCTATTCTTCTTCTACATGGAAAATTATTTTTAATGGAGCTAAATTCTTATACCCTCTTTTGAGATGGAAGATTTGTAACGGACAAGATGTGAATACTATGAATGATGTATGGCTTATGGATAAATGCTTAAATAAGTGGCCTACTTTTACATCTATTATAGATCAACATTGCTGTAATCTTTCAGCATTTATCAGAAATGGAGAATGGAATGATGACTACCTAAAGAAATACTTTGGTTTGCAGCTTGTTTATTTAATCAGTCATGTTCCTATCTTCTCTAATATTGATAGTGACTGTATGGAATTTATTTCCAAATGCTCGGGAAAATCAGTTGCTGCTTTAGCCTATGAAAAAACTAGAGAACATGACATGGAAAGTTTAAACTGGAGATGGACTAAAAATCTTAAACTAAGACCTCAAGTTGAATTGTTTTGGTGGCGTCTTTGTATTAATGCTTTACCTTCTAAATGTTTTCTTCATCATAGAGGTATAATTGAAGATAATGGATGTCCAAGATTATGTCAAAGCATGGAAGACTCCAAACATATAGCTGTGAAATGTGGAATTATCAAAAATGTATGCGGTAAGCTGGAAAACTGGAATTTTCGTTTCCCTGCTTTTAATTCTTTGGATGAATGTCTGAATGAGTTACTGAAGCTCTTGGTACAGAATCCTATCATTGGGAATTTATACTGTTCGGTGATTTTTTGCTGTTGGAAAAGCAAAAACAAAATAATTCATGGTGGTAATGAAGACAACTGTTCTTTCTTAGTAGCTAATGCATTAGAATATGCATTTGGATCATTCCGTAACAATCCAGTATGGGAAAACTGGGAAGCTAATCAGCACATAATGCTGGGTATGACAGCTTGACTTCCTCCACCTCCTGGCTGGATTAAATGCAATGTCGATGCTTCTTTATCCAGTAACAATTTAGCTGGAATAGGAGGTGTTTTCAGAGATGACAAGGGAAGATTTTATGGAGCATTTGGTTTCAGCCTTAATCACTGGGATATTGCTCAAGTTGAAATACTTTCTATTCTTTCCTTAAGAAAGTATGTTCAAGATTGGATGTTTGATGCTAAAGGTTTTATGATTGAAGGTGATAATCACAACGTTATTCTTCTATTTCAAAGGGCTCTTCAGAATAATTGTATTTCAGAAGAATATCTAAATCCAAAGGATTTAGATTTTCTAAAAGATTTTAAGCAAGTTATTTTTTCTTTTGCTAGAAGAGATTATAATAAGTTAGCTGATGTTTGTGCTAACTATGCTCTACGTTCAGATTTTTTTTGGAAAGATCTGAACGATAGTAGCATTCCTCCTTCTTTTCTTCATTTGTTGAAGAAGGAATTTATTTGTACTTAGTTGCTTTAATAAAATTACTGCTCTTTGCATTTTCTAAAAAAAATAAAATTAAATAAAGGAGTTCCAATTCTAGAAACAATTCTAGCAATATTAGTTTCGTCATAGCAATGAAGAGGAAAATGAGGTAAACTAACCCAAATGGGAGAGGAAATCCCATCCCTTGAAATTGGATTGAAGTTAGGAGACAATTTGTCATCACCAATGACAAACCCCCCTACAAACCAAGGACCTCCATTAAGAACTTCTTCCATGGCTTCATGCGACTGAAAAGAACATAGAAGCCAGTCTAACCCAAGTGAGGATAAATGAAATCCTGCAAATTTACTCCATTGATTCATTAATTCAATAGAACATTATGAAAAAGGAAAGTTCTTACATAAGATTTTCACCACTCAAGAATTCCTCAAAATTTGAACATTAGCTTTTTCTTTTTCCAAAGAAAGCTTGACAACATTTGCAACTTCAATATCATCATGAACATCTTTCAAATTAATTTTTATATGTGCTTTTTTAATCCACACATTAGCATTAACCAAATCTGAAGGAGGAATAGATGAAGAAGGCTCCAAATCATTAGCTAGAGGAATAAAGCCTGATTTAGAAGAATTTGACTTACTTTTCAAATATGAAAAAACACATTTTCATTTGACTGAATCTGCCAAAACCACTTGCTATAAAGACAAACTTTCCTCTCTGATCACCAGAGGAGAATTCAAAAAACAGGAATTTTGGGAAATGTTGCGATTGAATGACAATCTACCTTTTGAATCCAATGAAATTGGATGCGCGATAGATAATAAGAAGAAGGTGTTCCGGTCATCCAAGGATGACAGCCACCCTCCTCCATCTTCAACAAGAGAAACCAAAATCTTCCAAAATCCTTCCTACATTCTTGGACATTCTCTCTCTTCACTCTTAGGCTCTAGTCCAAAATGCTTCGATTTTTAAATCTTGGACCAGATGCAATTCTAGCCAAATGTCTCACCACCATTCGATGGGACGATTTAAAGGTAGCAGAGTTTATAAAGCATCTATCGAGTCTCTCCAAAATTCTTTCAGCACCTACTTTGTTGTTACACCAAGTGAACCTTGGTCCAACCCATCCTACCTCATGCAAGTCATTGCAAGATAAGAAAGATTGCATCTCTTTAGGTCCTTGGGAAAAGGCAATTCTTCTCCCTCCTCTTTTATCCTCCTTAGTAAGCAAGAAATTGGAGTCACCCCCTATCACCAAAGGCAACTCAGTATCAGAATGTAATTCCAACTTTTCCCAAAGAAATCTTCTTCTATATACATCTTTACTACCATAGATTGTAGCTAGTCTCCATCTTCCTTTATTTGGAACATCAAGTTCACCAATAACCAATTGAGAAGAAAAATCCAAAACATTGAAAGAAGCAAAGTTGTCTTTCCATAGCACCAATTTTTCTCCTGACAAGCCCATTGAAGGAACTTGAAAAAACTTCCAATCCATAACAATCATAGAATCTATCTCCCATCTATCAATAGAAGATAATTTGGTTTCAATCAAACTCACAAAAAAAACCCTATGATCTTTTACTATCTCTTTGAGATTTAGAGTGGCTTTTTTCTTTCTAGCTCCTCTACAATT
>NW_021318850.1:85491-118469 GCF_001605985.2 Dendrobium catenatum
CCCTTTTAAACACATTTTCGTATTATTATTTCTCTTCTTTGATGTGAGGATTATCGCTCGAGCAATAAAATTATATGTCTGTGGTGGTTCATATTTTTTTTTATTTACTATCAGAGCTGTTTACAAATAACTTTGCAGTTTTAATTTTTTTTTTTATTTCAGAAATGCAACACATATTTTATATTATAATTTATTTTAAATATTTAATTTGAAGTAAAAAAAAAATATGAAAATATTTTTGTTTCATAGGTAATATTTATACTCAATTTTTGATGAAATAAAAATAAAATTTTATAAAGTCATTATTGTAATAGAAAAAAAAAAATTGTAACACAGTTTCTTTATCATTTATTTTGATACGTGATGTTGATAGAATAGAATTATGCTTCGGAAGATTGGATATGCTATTCTTTTATAAATGTGAGAATTTTTCTTCAAGCAATAAGGTGATTATAGGGAGTAATGCCATATATGGAATTTTAGTGTATGCTTTGGATCTTTATTCGTATGAGTACCTTGATGGAAATTGGACAAGTGGCTTAAGGTTTGTTTGGGGTTTTTTTTTTTTTTTTTTTAATTATATTTATATAGTATATTTTTAATTTTAAAATAAATTAAATAATTTTAAACTACTCAAAATGAGTTTTTTTTAAATATTTTCAAAAACAACTATTATAACCGGCCACCACCATAGTCATTTTCTTGCCGACTAACACTGACTATCACACTGCAAAATTAATTTATTTTTTATTTAAAAAATTAAAATATCATATTTTTAAAGTAGGATTCATATTTTATTTCATGTCAAAATAAAAATAAAAATAAAAACAAAAGATAGAAGTGATCAAAAAATAAAAATTCATACTAACAATTAAGAATAACGCTAGTTGCATTTGTAGAGAGAGAGAGGTTTTAATTCCACTTGTATTGACTATTGATTATAAACGAGTCCCTTCCTTGAGGGAAGACATGATACAATGTAAAGAACATATTATGTGGCTCAAAGTTGGGAGAACAAATTGGCAGGAATCCACCACAAATGGAGTTGGTAGTCATGGTTGATGTGATGTGACGGTATGCATCGATCAAGTTAGAAGATTGTAGTCAGGCAGTAGAGCTCAAAGGACTGTAGTTGGAGGGCAACAAATGTCGAAAGGGTCATAGTCGAGTGATAGTGGTCGGAAGGTAGTAGTCTGGTAATGATGGTAGAAGACTCTAGTCGGCGGGTGATAAAGATCCGAAGGACTTCTAATACCTTAACAATGAAACTCTTTTACTTTGCTACACAAACTCACCCATTTTTTACTATAATCAATGTGGGTTTCATGTTTTCTCAACCAATACATATCCACTATTATATCAAATTCTTTTAAAGGCAGCACAATCAATTTCGATTCTAACTTTCTATTTACAATTTTGATTTCACACCTATATATTTGACTAGCAACTAAGAAATATTTAATAGGCATTAAAATGGACAAATAAGAAGCTAACAAATCGTAAGTTAGACTCAATTCATTTAGCGCATACTTAGACAGAGGAGAATGGCTTACTCTGGAATTAAATAAAATATATCAAGACAGTGTATATATGAGGGTCATGCTTGTCACTACATCGGGTGCATCCTTTGCCTCTTACTGAGTTAAATTGTATACTATAGTCTATACTAAAGCTACATTGACCACTATAATAGACTCTGAATAAGCTCCTTCTACTGATCCACCTGACTGCCTCCTTCCATGTACACCTCCATTATTGGTCAAGGAAGCCTCACTAACAACCCTAGATGGTATTGGCTACTATCTTTAGCTCTAGCTTCCTTTAGCTTCAAATCTACCCTATAATGCCATCTACGGACACGGCTACACCTTGTGACCCAACTGGCCACACCTGAAACACCACCTTGTATATAGAAAACATCTTCTTGTATGCCTCTTTACACAAAACTCACATATTAGGGCACTACTAACTGAAGCATACCCATGCACTTACAACAGGTCCTCTCTCTCCTAGAATCACCATTATAAACCAAGACTTTTTCCAGATGACTATGCTTTGGGAGGGATCCTCTCTAAATCTCTTATTACTGGCATCCCATCTCTGCTAAGTGGACATTAGATCATTCTCCACAAGCCTAGCCCTCTCAACTAATTCAGAAAAATTATGGATATGAAATGGGGCCAAATGATACCTAAGACTATCTATTAAACCTCTCAAAAATCTATAATACTTCTCTTCTAGGGTACTAGCCAACTCGAGAGCATTCCTAGATAGAATAATAAACTCTACCTCGTACTGTATCACATTCTTTCTCCACAACATTAATCTCAAAAAGGAATTTTGTATCTTTTGTATGTCAAAGGGTAGAATGGACCAGCTTCTAAATACCTTAGAAATAGCTTCTTAGAAATCTCTATGTTCGACCTTCCTCAAAACTTTTCCTTTTGTTGGCCCAACCACCAATGATATGTCTCTCTGTATGACATGAATACAGCTAGCGAGACTTTCTGGTCATGACAACATCGTATATTATCGAAAGACTTTTCTAACTTTATCATCCAATTTTTAGTTGCATGAGGTTCCATTACCTCATGGAAATGAGGTGGATTCAATCTTAGAGATAACTATAAATGCTTATATATCTCATCTCCCTTAACTCCTATTATTTGACCCTATGTCTCACTCATAAGCAAGGCCACTAAGCCAACAAAATGCATTATGGAATCTGAAATCATAGCCCTCATAATACTCTGAACTATAATAGCTTTGTTGGAACTCTGTCCATTAACTACTTTGGGATATTGGGGGTTCATGTGCATCAACACTTTTATCTAATAAAGAAAATGCAAAACTCAACTTTTTGCATATATTACATTCACACAAAATATAATATTAAACTACTCAGACTCATTTCATATATTTATAGATCATTCCCTCTGGCTATGGTTATATTCCCATTCCTCTAAATCATTTCTCTAATATTACTCGATCATTCCCTAGGATATATTGCAAGAATTAAACCAAAGCTAATTAGGTAAACCACAATAAGAAATAAACCAGAGCTATTTAGGTAATCCAAAATAATATTAATAGTCCATAGTACACCCAAAATTTATTTCTCAAAAATCATATACAATAATCAAGTTTTTATAAAATATATACATCATAAGAATAAATAAACGGATTACAAAAATACCTCATATAGTCTGACTCAAACGATCTTGCATTTATCACTCGACACCACTAAGCTTTTTTCCTTTCCTAAAATATCACAAAATTTTCATAGAATGAGCACCTCCAACTTAGTAGACTTCATTCACATTCCCATTGCAGATGCAAATATCCATTAAAGTATAAATAGAAAATCCTTAAAATATTAGGTTAATTAATAGATTATAAATTAAAAGCTAGCATAATGTAATTTATATAAAATTTCAACACAATTGTTTTCAGAATATCAATTGAGAAATAACTATCTAACTTTACATATAATATTTAACTTTATACATGTCATATAAATAACTCCATAGAACTATCAAAATTTATATAGTTTTAGAGTAATAACTTGTACTTTTACAAATAAACTTCATAAAGGTGTTAGAGATATAAGAATATGCTTTCTATCAAAATATTACTTACACTGACCTTACTTCATTTATTAGAATATATATAGAAGTTTTGGACTTATCAAAATATCAATTGTACTTAACTCATTAATGTACTAGATCATGAAATGCATGAATATACTATGCACATATCTTGATTCCATCTTACAACTCTACTTCCACTTAGGACACCCTTTAATCCTCCCACACTCGCACATAGTAAGTGGGGCCAAAATAAATAAATAAATAACTACCATACCTGCGTACAACAAGTGGCCCCAAAATCCATTCCACATCCACACATGCTGGATGGGGCTAAAGCTGAATATATATGGCTCTTAGAACATCACAAATAGTGCACTTTTAACATTTTCATGTATCAAAATATCCTCCATTTGTCATGCCATGAACATATGATTCAAATATTTTAATAAATAGTTATAACATTAAACATTATAATGCAAATGCATGAAATGACATATATACATCACTTAGATGTTAATGCAAGTATAAAATGCCTACTCACTTAATATTGTCTTTTTCTAATATCATTTTAGCAAATATTTAGAACATATTTTTTGGATTTGTATCATATTGCTAACAATCTTAGAAAGGCCACATTCGCTAATATTCACAAAAATTTGTACACAGAAAATCAACAGGTAAATTTTTTTATTTCTTACTATCAAAATACTTAAAATGATGTATTCTATAACAAACCAAAAGTTATGTGGCAAAGTTCATTAAATCCCAAATATACATCACTATATACTTATTGGAATTAAAATCAGAGGATGGTGTTTAGAAGTCTACCTCATGCTTCTTAAAACCCTTAATTGGTCTGACAATCAAATTCAACTCCACGACCTCAAAACCAACTATTTTCCTTCCCTTATATTCTCCTCTTCTCTTCTATATAATATCATTGGGGTGGGGGTGGGGGTAGGGGGGTTGAGTGAGGCGAGGTAATGGTTTGGATTTTATATATAAAAACATATTTTTGTGGCCACTATCATAGTACTCAAACCTACAGCATCATAGCACTCAGCCAAAATATTCTAGATTTTGCCAACCCAATAGCTCAGCACCACGTGCCAACATATAGCATCGTAGCACTCACTAAAATTCTCTTTCTAAATAAAGAGGAGAACACTGCAATGCCACCACTTCCAGTGTCACTGAACTCTAAAGAAAATTTTCCCACTTATGAATTTCATCTTTCTATTCCAATTCAAATCCTATTTGATATTAATTAGACACCATGTAACTTATAAATCATGATTAAATCAAAATTAAGTAGGGGTTCATACCATATTAGGTTAACTAGCTGGATCTTGGAATAACATATATTGCAATGATTATGAAATACAAGGTTGTCAGTGAGTGTTATAGTAGATATGTCATTTTAGTAAAGTGTGCTGGATGTAGGATTGGAAATATTAAAATCATGAAGTAGACAAGGTAGATAAATAATATACATGGTTGTTGTTGTGATAGCATGATATTTGGCTTCTAATAATGATCATGCCACCATAGCTTGCTTCTTCACATACAAAGAGATAAGAGTTGTACCTAAGAAAGCATAATAGCCTATAGTAGATTTATGATTGATGTGGTTAACAACTCAGATAGAGTTAACATTAGCGAATAGTTGTAGGTTTCCTCAAGTGATGGGAAGGTCATAAGTGATAGTCCCTTTAATATATAAGAGTGGTTGTTTAAGATCATGAAAATAAGTGTTTAAGAGCTTGTGCATGTGTTAATTAAGAGTGCTTATATCTTATGATATTAAATACTATAAGGAGCTCATTAGGTGTTAGTATATGGTTGAAATATAATATAGGGATGCCAATTGTTCTACAATAGGAGGTATTTTAGTTGTTGGATTTTGTAAATCCTTGGGTTCAAATATTTTGGTAGTCTGTAAAGGGGAATGAGCATAGGCAGATTAGCTTAAGAGAAGGCCATAATTGATATACTTAGTTTGACGAGCATAGGCATATTAGCTTAAGAGAAGGCCATAATTGATTTACTTAGTTTGAACGAAGAAAGGAGATATATAAAAAAGATTACAAATTTAGAAGGAATTCCAAAGGTGTTGGAGAGGGATAGATATAGAATTAAGTCATTTCCTATTATTGGAATATCATCTGCATAGATTAGAATATATAGGCTCATAATGCCAAGTTATATACTAGTAATGATGAATTTGAAATTCTTAAATGAAATTCAAACTTCTAAAGTTTATCCAAGAGAGTGGTGAAACACTATCATGATGCTTGCTTCAAAAAATATTTAGCTTTCTTGATAATAAAACTATAGTGTGCTTTTCATAATTCTTGAAATCATGTGGTTGTGTCATGTAAAATTTGTTGGTGGGTCTCCATGAAGGAAAATATTTGAGACTTTGAATTGAGTACTATGCTAATTATTTTTCTTAGTAATGGTTAAATGTCTTTGGTAAAATTGACACCAAGCTCTAGATTGTAACCTTGAGCTACAAGGAAATCTTTGTGCCTTGTAATGGAGCCATTAGAGTTGTCCTTCATATGCTAGATCCATTTATATCTAAAATGTATTGTTTGCAAGATGGAGGAACTAAAGTACACATTCCTTATAAGTGCAAAGCCTAGAACTTAATAGATATTGCATTTCATAAATTAACACCTTTAATAGCTTGGGAAAAGCAACTTAAATCTTTTGCCTTAGAAAGTTGATAAAATATTATTAGGATTTATTTGGGTTTTAGATAGCATGTCTGAAGATGGGAAATCATAGGATGTATTGATGAGTGGTGGTGGTAAAATTGTAAAGTATATAGGTGATATTGGGATAATATAATCAGGAAAAGTATCTTAGGTTAACGACTTGCTAGTTTTAGTAGTAGATTGGGAATTTGGATGCGAAGATGGTGAAGAGTTGAGTTATTATGTCGAAAGAACTAGAGGTGTAGGTGGTTGGGTAGTTGAGGTTGGTGTTTATGTGAGGGATGGTTGATATGATTGGTGTTGTTGTTGGCTTGGCATAAATTGGATATTTTAATAGGAAATTTGGTTTTTATAAACATGACATGATGAGATATAAGCAATTGATTTGTAATTGTATTGTAACATTTATAGTCTTATGAAGAGAATGCATACCTTGGAAACCACATGTAATAGTTTGGTTAGTTATTTTTGTTATGAAATTTAGTTGAAGTCATGGATATCATAGACATCTGAATATTTGAAGATAGGAGTATTGATGATTTTTGTTGTTAAGTAGTTGAAATAGATTGAGATTTCTTAAGATTAGTGAGTGTAAGAAGTTAATTAACTAGGATGTAAAGAGGATGGTGTTGACCCAAAAAATGGTTAGAATATTTGCATGAAATATTAGACAATCATTTATCTCAAAAATATTGTTATGCTTGTGCTTCTCAATGCCATTTTGTTTAGGTTTGCAAGGACAAGGTTGATGATGGATGATGTCCCTTTCAATAAAGAATTATTTAAATTCATCACTATTGTATTCTTCCACTCCATCTATACAAAAGTTTTTATGAAGTAATTGAATTAAATTTCCCCTTGCTTTTAAAGTAAATAAATTTATAGATTTCCAACTTTTATTTGGATTGGTTATATCTTATAATAATGACAAAAATCAACAATAAGATTGCATTATATTTGTAACAAAATTTGGACATAATTAGAGAGAGCCCAAACATCATAATACATTAAATGTACAATAGTGTAACAATGATTTTCAAAAATAGGGAAAGATAGCTTTTGACTCTTAGCTAGGTATTAGAAAATACAAAATAGTTATTTTAGAGAGATACATGGAGTTTGGTTTTTGTTTTACATAGCTAATAAGATTTAATTTTTTGGATTATGAAGTTTGAAGTATTAAATATCAGGTTTGGTGTAAAGAGTGGAGAGATAAATTAGTTGTTATGATGGAGTCAAGGATGATTATTGGCTAAGTGAATAGAGGTTATTATGGCTGGAATTATGAAGGAGAACATGATTATTGATCTTGAGGGCAAAGGCATCAAAGAGAAATGAGCAAAAATTATCAGTTCTGCATTTTGAATAGAGAGTCGTTATATACATGTTTTAGAATATGAAGCAAGTCTAACAAAATGTAGCGTATGGGTTAGTGTTTGTAGCAAATATTAGTCAAAGAGTGAGAAATGTAGTGATTGACCATTATTGACAATGAATTGATGATTTCCAAATTATGGTTTATTGTAGTGTTTAGTAGGATCTAAAGTTATATAAGATGTTGGGGTAGTACTATTGAGGATCCAAACTAAAGTTGGTGGGGAATGTCTAACAATTATTATTTATTGATTAACTAAAATAGGACAAGCAAGATATGTCTTATGCCAATATCTAGTAATAGAATGACCAAACTTGCCACATATTTGATAGGTGGTAGAAACTTAAGTGAAGTACCCTTCATGTGGTTTTGCAAACTAATTTTTATTATTGTTGTAATAAATGTTGGCATCATGACCACGATTGATAAAATAAGAATCATAGTCATTTTGTTTCTTGTGTGGCTTTTAGATAATTGTTGTGATTCAATTAATGGATGGGGGATCTCTTAAGATACTTGGGAGAGTAATGCTATGTTTAGTGGAGTTTAGATTTGAGTGAAATTAAGGTTGGGAAGGAGTTAGTAGTCATCTAACCCAATTCCAACAACCATCTAAAATCTGGAACCCTAAGTTCTAACCCTCATAATGTCATATATAGAACTCCAAATGAAATGAAATAAGAACAAAATTGAAGAATAAGAACTTTATCTATGATTTGGAAACTTCTATGATTTTTTGTGGAGATTTAACAATTTAACTTGATTTTTTCTAAGTCTCGTATGAGTTTTTCCATTTTAGCTTAAGGTTATAAATGAATTAGACCTATTATAACTTTGGAATTTAGTAAATAAGAATAAAAAAATAAATATCTAAAGATCAAATTTTAAGTTATATACTATGGATCTATAGTTTTTGCAAATTTTTAGGGAAATTTTATTACAAATATGATTTCAAGGATTATAATTTTAATGAACAAACATTTCTAGCATTTCTATTTTTCCACTATTGCCCTGCCTACTAACGTTTCAGGTTCACAAGTTCAATTGCAAATTAAGCCAGCTTAAGATTGGGTAGATTAGGACTGAGTTAGTTTATAAGTGTAATGCTAGTGTTTTTACCTTTTCTTGAGTTAAATGTAATTTTGTGGATCCTGATGCTCAATAACCTTGCACACACACACTCAGGGGGAGAAATTCTATAGGCTTAAGAGTTTTTTTGTTTCTAATCACATCGTATAGGATGATCCAAAAATGTCCTGGGCGATCAGTCAAAAAATAGTAACCCTAATTAGGGCATCCTTATTAAGATAACTGATTTAAACAAATCTTCCTGGACGATATTAATATTGTCATGGATGATAGGCTCAAATTAGAAGGATTCAGCCACCAACACTTTTAGGCATATTATTATTTTTAGACATCATACATGACATTGCCATGAATGATATATTATAATTATGCCTAAATTAGTTTGATGATTAAGAAAAATAATTAAGGTTTGATTGATAGATCATATCATCCTTGACGATCGCAGGATCATCCTGGACGATCAGTTAAAAAACATTAGTTTCAGGAGGAAGAAAAAGTTGGTCGAGGTTCTATACCTGCTTCAGGAGGAAGCAAAAGGAGGTCCGGTTCTTTACCTAACTGAAGTCGATGGAAAGGAGTTTGTAAAGGCTTCTCTATTTCACTGAGTTTAGTGCAATACCCGGAGGCGAGGCTCCAGGGAGTGGATGTAGGTCAAATTGACCAAACCACTATAAAATTTGGTGTGATCCTTCTTATTACACTTCGCATTTTAATTTCCACACTTTATTTTATTTGGGTGATTGTATGATTTAGATCGTGATTTTTGTTTGAGAATTTTTAAAACACCAATTCACCCCCCTCTTGGTTAGCTTCGGGCTAGTTCATAAGGGCTTAACATCCCTAACGAACTTTCAACTAGTATTAGAGCGGGATTCATAAAATATTGTTTTTGAAAACTTTCAAATTTTGATCAATGGATAACTTCGGTAACCAAAATACTACGAAAGGGTATTCTATTACCCGACCACCATTATTTGATAACATTCCTTTTTTATTTTTGAAAAACTCACATGACCACGTTTTTACAATCTATTGACTATCATATATAGATGCTTGTTAAAGAAGGTTATTCTCCACTATCACATGAAATCAATGGAAAAAAAAAACTAAACTTCCATTTATTGAATGGACTTTTGATGATAGGGATCTAGCACAATTTAATGCTAAATGTTTAAATTAGTTTTTATGTCCACTGAAATATGAAAATTACATACGTGTCTCAATTTGTACAACTGGTAAAGAAATCTAGGATAAATTATGTATCACTTATGAAGGCACAACTGAGGTTAAACAATCTAGATATAATATCTTTCTTCAAGGCTATGAACTATTTCGCATGAAACCTAGTGAGTCAATATCTGAAATTTATACTAAGTTTACACAAAATGTTACCTCCATGCATGCCTTAGGAATAGAACTCAATAGCTATGAAAAAGGTAATTAAATTTTGAGATGTTTACCTTCTTCCTATGATAAGATAATTGCTATCACTAAATATAAGGATTTAAATATTTATTCTATTGACAACTTATTTTAGATCATTCATTACTTATGAGCAAGGAGTGAACCAAAGTCAACTTGATATAGGTGAGAAAAAGAAAGAGAAAATTGTGGCGTTGAAGGCTAATGATACATATATTGATTCTTCTGGGTTTGAAAGTGATGGTGTTGCCTTAATCACTAGACAATTCAAAAGCTTTCTAAGGAAGAAACATAAAAACCATTAGAAGTGAAAGAAAGGTAAGAGTAGCAAGAATTCTAAAAGTTCTTCTGATATGATTTATTTTGAATTCAGAAAGCTGCTGGGACATATTAAAGACGATTGTCCTACACTTAAGGCTTACCCAAGCAAGGAGAAGGGTGAGGAGAAATCCATGTTCAGGAAGGGTAAGAAGCCAATTTAAAAGGCTTTCTGGGAAGATTCTACATCAGTCACCTCTAAGATTGAAGCTGAAGAGGAAACTATAAACTTGTGTTTAATGGTGGATGATCATCTTGGTCAGTCTAACTAAGAAGATATATGTGAACTAACTTATGATTAATTACTTGAAGTTTTTGAGAAAATTTATTCATTATATAAAAAACTTAAGAAATTGCATGCTTGACTGAAATTGGAATTTTTAAGTCTATAAAAAGAGCATGACGTTTTGCTTAAAGCTCATTCTACATTTGATAACAACCATATCATTACATGATGAATTTGATGAGTTAAATAAAAAGAATTCTGATTTAAGTATTGAGCATGATTTTTTGAAAGCATCCCACACTCAACTTGAGAATGATTTTAAAACATTTATTGACGAATCTGAGAGTAGGGAACACTATTTGAAAGTTGATAATGTTGATTTAAAAAGTGCTAGCTAATTATTGAAAGTTGAATTAAAAGGACTTGAAAAAAATAGGATTCCACCCATACCTAAATAATTTTTTAATCCAGATCCAAAGCCAGAAGTTTTGATACCAAGGAAGAGGCACTATAACTCAAATAGACTATTAAACCCGTTTCCTGGTGTTAAATATTTTTTTTTGTGGCATGTTAGGGTACATCTCACATACTTGCACTGTTCACCATAATTCACATTGGGTATGAAGACCCAAATCGCATGATTCATAGTATAACACACATTCATTACATTCTTCTTTTAATAAGAAGGGACCCAAACTTATTTGGGTTCATAAATATGACATTTGATGATTTATGAACTCTGAACTTTATGTTTTTTATTTTACTTTTATTTTTGTTTTCTGATTTTCTTTTGTTTTTTATTTTTCCTTTGTTTTTTTTTTTGATCGGGTATTCCTTTTTATTTGTTAGTGTTTTTTATGTTTTCAATTTTGTATTTTTTTTGCTCCTTTCAATTTTCTTTTGATCACTGCTGAATTGATATTTTATGCCTTATTTTTGTTTTTAAAAATTTATAATCATTGATTGATATCCCCAAATAAGTTAAAGGGAGAAACACCAATTATTATTTCTCTTCCTCTAACTCCTTTTAGCGGTGTAATTTTCTTTTCTAAACAAAAGTCTATCTCAAATTAATAACTGGATGTTGCAATTGAGATCTTTTCTATATTGTTACAGTAATGTATCTTATAAAATAGTGTTCAAAGTTATTAAATTATTTTTAAGCTTTCTTAATCTTTTGTTGCATTTATCATATGAATTTGATTATATTGTAGTTTACTTTTCTTTATATTAGAGAGTGAGTTTTTCTTCTCTAATATATGAAAGATATTCTCACAACTGAGAGTATTTAAAAGTTAAAAAAAAAGCTAGCTTGTAAAAAATGACAAGAGGTATAAAATAAGCCCAAAAAGAAAAAAAAAACTAAAAAGATGTACAATGATCGCAAAAAATTTGAAAGATACACAGAGAATATCAAAAATCAAAAGATGCATAAAGTGCGCCAACCAATTGATAAGAAGCATAAAATGAGGCCACAAGAAAGCAAGCTTTCTTCTCTTTCAAACCTTTAAATCTTAGAAGAATTTATGTGTCACTTAATATTTTTAATACTTGATTTCAAAACTAATGATTTTGACTAATTAATTTACTATATTATTCTATGAGATATTTTTTAGAATGAAGTTTTGAACGGATCACTTTTCCTTATATGATTACTTTTTTATGAGTTAGATCTTTATTTTCAAAAGATGGTTTGCCCTATAAAAAGTCCGAGCTAGGGTTCTAGGATTAGTTGTTATACCATTTTTGAGATTTCAGTGATGTTAACTCATTTCTTATAAATTTTTAATTCAATCACAAGGAAAGTTTATCATATTCTTATTTTAATAAAAAAATTTGTGTTTTTTATTCTTTTTATTATTTTTGTCATCTTTTTATTATTTTATATTAGATTTTACTATTTTTTATGTTTTGGGTCACCTTATGATCACCTTCCTCTATTATTAAAGTTTCACTTTTTTGATCACATCATCATGGATAATATTCCTATCATCCTGGACGATGTCATCACATCACCCTTCTTTATCCATCTAATGATTGATCTGACTCAATTATTTGAGATCGTCCTAAACAATCCACATCATCCTGGATGATCTGATTGAATTCTGCTTTAATTATTTTTTATCATCTTGGATAATCCACTTGTTCATCCTGGACAATCCACGTGATAATAACAATTACATATTTTAAATTTAGAAAATATGATCCATTATTATAGATCATCATGGACGATCCACCTAATTATCCTGGACGATCCATTTCATCAACAGTCATCCGGTATGACTCCTCGGGATGATCGTCTGTGTCTAATTATTCTCGATGATGTCTGATCATCCCAGATAATATGACTGCCTTTTTAACTAATCGTCATGGATGTCATAAATTCATTTGATTGTTCTGGCCAATCTTGTGATTATCCTAGATGATATGGATGATTCTTTATAAATAGTAGATTTCAAAGAGTTTTCTCACCCTCAACCACAATTTCCTTTGTTCTCTCACTCATACTCCAAAATTCTTGCCAATGGCGAGTGGAAAATAGTCTAGGATGGTGACCAATAGTTCATCGAGGGTGTCTATCGATCTTCATTTCACTGAGGCGGTTGACCAAGTCACCTATCTTCATTATAAAACTATTGGGATCACTCTGTCGAGGACTGTCAATCCTCGAATAGTCACCTACCCGGTACTAGATCTTTTCACTCATACCTCTCTCACCTTTATTTTAACAATGGTCTGCCCATTCAATTTTGAACTCCTTTATGAGTTCTCTACTAGCCTTCGGATAAATACTGCCTATACTTTCCTACAATCATATGTCAATAGAAGACCCATAGAAATTACTTATCAAGACTTCCATAAACTTCTCCAATTATCCACTACTGGGGATAAGATTCATATTATATCTCAAGATCTTGATTACGAATGGGTTCCTGCCAAACACCTTCTGAGGAACACACATATCTCCTATTATGATGGGACGTCTAGCACCCTAGTCAAAGATTCTAGGACAATCTAATATGTATTTCTCACCTTAATAATTCCAAAGGCTAGTGATCGTGTCCACATCACTCCTATCCTTTAATCACCACATTTTATATAATGACCATAGAGAATTCAATGCCGCTGATCTTCTTTTCTGATATATTGAGCATCTGACTAATATTAGGGATCTAGGGCACAAAAGAAAGCCTAACCATGCCTTAGGATACATCATAGCTTATTTCCTGAAAACCAAATACGATTTTTAATATCCTGCCTCACCTGATTTTTAGCCTATCTTCTATACCAACAGCTCCTTCCATATTCTTCATAGCAATCGTCTCTATCCAGAGCATGAGAAGGCTGAGGGAGCTAAGGGGGAACCTGCTCCTACACCCATTTCTGTATCTGTTATGATCTGCCAGTAGTCACAGCTGGATGAGCTGGTGGAGAGGTTTGACTAGTGGGAGGCTAGGTTTGACTCTTATATTGTTGCACAGGAGCAGCAACATGAGGCGGATATTGCTAGATTTGATGCGTAAGTGGCACACTAGCAGCAACAGCACGATCAGGATATGGCCTAATTTGGGGAGCAGTTTGCTACCATTTCAAGTTTCTTTCAGTCACCACCACCACCTCTAGGCCCTTCATACTTTTAGACTATTTTTTTCTTGTAATGTTTTTTTTATGTTGTTAGTTTCTATTTTTGTATTTTCTATTCTATATTTCTTTTCTATTTTCTCCTCCTTTTTGTGATGTCAAAAGGGGGAGTAGTGGTAGTGTTAGTGTGTTCATATTATTTCATTATATTATTATTTTTTTGTACTACTGTTGGTTCGTGTTTGACCATCTGCTTGAATTTAGTAAAATTTATTTTGCTTGGTTCATACTGTTCACCTTTATTTTATGTTTCATTTATCTATTCAAGTTGAATTTTTTATCAAATATTTACCATCATAAAAAAGAGGGAGATTATTGTAAATATAGTTTCAAGGATTATAATTTTGATGATAACAAATAGTTATGGCATTTTTATTTTTCCACTACAACCCTACCTGCTAATATTTCAAGTCCACAAGGTCAATTACAAATCAAGCCAGCTCAAGATTAGATAGATTAGGACTGAGTTAGTCTATAATTATAATACTAGTATTTTACCTTTTCTTGAGTCAAATGTAATTTTGTGGATCTTTATGCTAAGTAACCTTGCACACACACACTCAGGGGAGAAATTTTGTAGTCTTAAGAGTTTTTTTTATTTTTGATCATATTATAAAGGATGATCCAAAATCATCCTAGACGATCAGTCAAAAAACATAAACCATAATTAGGTAATCCTTATTAAGAAAGCCAATTTAAGCAAATTATCCTTGACAATATTAACATCATTCTAGACGATAGGCTCAAATCAGAAAGATTTAGCCGTTAACTCGTTTAGGCATGTTATTTTTTTAGACATCGTAGAGGACATCATCTTGGATGATGCATTACAATTATGCCTAAATTAGTCTAATGATTAAGTAAAGTAATTAAGGTTTGATTGATCTATCATATTATCCTGGACGAATGCATAATCATCACGGATGATCAGTTAAAAAATCATAGTTTCTTCTTGTGTCATCCTGGCTGAACAGTACGATGTACTAAATGATATTTAATTTTTTGAACTAATCATCCTAGCTGAATAGTATGATGTGCTAGATGATATTTAAATTTTTTAACTAATAATATAAGATGTTCAAAGAATTGTCCTGGATGATAAGTTATTTTTTCATCATCCAACATGTAAACTCTGGCCGAGTAGAATGATATTGTGGATGAAATTTTTTCTCTTAAACTAATCATATAGGATGGTCCAAGAATCATCCTGGATGATTAGAACAAATAAGGCTTCTAATCATCTAGTCCTTCAGATTGTCCTGACCGAATGAGCTAAAAATGAACTAATCGTACAGGATGTTCGATCGATCGTCATGGATGATCTTTGTCGATTAATTACAATTTAGGGAAAATTTGAAGCCCTTCTATATAAGATCTCTTATTTTATCAAGACCAGTTCTTTTTTTTTTATTTATTTTCTTAACTTGAGAGAGCTAAGAGAAGGAAAGGGAGAGCTTGCAAGAGTGAGAGGATCTTGTGAGGGGGAGTTTGTGAAGGGTTCACAAAGGTTGCTCAAGGATTCAAGTCATCTTCTCTAGTCACTGTCCCTAGTTCCTTGAAGGTTATAAAGAGGTCTACTTCAACGATCGATCAAGGTTCTCTGCCTGCTTCAGGAGGAAGTAAAAGTTGGTCGAGGTTCTATGCCTGCTTCAGGAGGAAGCAAAAGGAGGTCGGGTTCTTTACCTAACTGAAGTAGATGAAAAGGAGTTTGTAAAGGCTTCTACACCTTGCTGTGGAAGCAAAAGGAGAGCCACTGAGTTTAGTTCAATGCCAATAGGAGAGGCTCCAAGGAGTGGACATAAGTCAAGTTGGCCGAACCACTATAAACCTGGTGTGGTCTTTCTTATTATGCTTTTGCATTTTAATTTCCACATTTTATTTTTATTTGGGTGATCGTATAATTTAGATCATAATTTTTATTTGAGAATTTTTAAAACACCAATTCACCTCTCTCTTGGTTAGCCTCGGGCTAGTTCATAAGGGTTTAACATTCCTAACGAACTTTTAAGTTTAAGTAACCAAATAGAAGGTAAATTATAACTAGGTAAATTCTGACCTAGTTAGGTTGATTCTCACTAAAGCCCTCAAATGATTGATTTGGATGATATAAAATTTAGGATTATAATTTTTTTTTTGGAATGGGTATTGACTGACAAGATAAAAAACAAAATAAAAGAAAAAAGTACATGATGTAAAGTAAGATAAAACATACTAATCACCCAACTAGTAGTCTTAGGAAGGGAAGTATCACCCAACCCCTCCTACTATGGTTGACTACCAAGCACCATCCTATGAATTTTTCTTCAATGTTCAATCAAAAAACACATCAATCTACTTCATTCTATAGTCAATTAAGTATTTTTACAAGTTATATAAGAGAAATTTAAAATTAGAAAAGAGGTGGGAAAGGTGGGAGGGGCACCCCACACTTGCAACGACCACCTTAACTACTCCCTCCGTCATGCTTAGTCATCCACTTCTCTCTCCATAACCACTTTCTTAGCTAGACCACATTTCACTCTACACTTGAGTCACTCAATTAATTTAATTAAGTGCCTTCTCCTAGCCATTTCACATACAAAATCTACACTCAATCACTAGATGTTACACACAAAATTATAATACCATAAGAATAAAAATACCTAAAATCCAAAAAATGATATAAATATTTATGGTTTCTTCATTGCTTGAGCTTTATGTACTTCTGCCTTTTTTCTAGTGATAATACCACCTTCATGCGCTACATGAAAAATCTTCATCTTCCTTTTCTATAATGAGTAGTAATATTAATGGAAGTTTAAAATATTAAGCAATAGGGCCTTCTTGGACTACTTCTTAAACTCGATTCATCTCTTTGCTATAGAATAAGGAATATAGATTATCCATAATGATGAGTTGCAACTTAGTACAAGTTTCCATCTTCATTTCATGTTATGAGGGAGGTATACTATTGAGGGTGTAGTGCATGACATTGTTAGGTTCTAACTTGGATCCAACTTTGGTAATAACATCAACTTATCCTTTGATGATAAACATATCTTGCATCATAATTTAACCTTGCATTATGAGATTGTGTAACTTATTCTTGAGTTGAATTAAGAAAGAATGAATTTTATATTGAAGGTGTCGATCAATCATTGACAATTTTTATGGCACGAGCCAAGGTTTAGAACATATTGCACAAGCAAGGATGAAATGGTGAAGTAAAGAACCACATTGATATTTTGATCAACTAGCGTCCATTGAGAATGAATGGGATTTGGATTGTACCATTACTAGTGACAATAAATTTTCTTGGGCATGACACAATTCCATATATATACCATATATAGCATTGGCTTGAAATAGTTTGTGCACTTGGTAGTGATAGGTTTTGTGGTTATCAGAAGAGAGTTTGGTGGTGAAAACATTTTTAATATTGGACACATGGCACTTGGGATGAAAGGGGATTGAAATGTCACTCATTAGTCTAGAAAAGAAGCCATTAATGTTTTTAGGTGAAGTCAATTATGTTGTGTTATGGTGATCTTGAGTAGCCTTGCCAGTATGTAAAGGTACTCTCTAGTATTTTGGGTAAAGTTTACTACATGGTATCATGAGCCTTTTATCAATTCTAGGATTCCTTGGGTGACTCCTCTCATGCTCCCTACAATGCTGCAAATCCTCTCTAAAAAATAAGTCTGTAAGGCTACTAGATGAGGAGGAATTAACGACTCGACTATACTCCTTATCATTCACATGATTATTAGCGATTTTGAGCAATTCAGCTAATCTCATTGGTTTCTACAAGCCCATTGTACAGTAAAATAAACCTTCTTGTGATCATTGTATCATAATAACATGGATGATGGCTAGATTTAGGTAATTCAAATCAAGCATCCTTTATAATCTCACAGTAAAATTATAAAGCTGCTCACCTAAATCCTAATGCATTCTTAAGGAGTGGTTACATTTTCTTTTGAGTATTTTGGACACTCACAAATTAGGTGATGAGCATCCTTATAAATTTTTGAAAGAGGTGATCACTCCCATGGTCAGGTAAATGAACAAATCAAGCACTGACTCCTTGAGAGTTATTAATAATAGCAAACACTTTAAAAATTATTTTTATTGAATAATGATGTCATTGATTCAAAGTTGATGATAGGATTAGCTGGGGCAATCTTCCTCCTGTAAAACTTTAGGTTGGCCATGTTGAACTTTGGAGGCAGCCTTGCCTTAACTATTTCCTTAAGAAAGGCATTTTTTAAACTTAGGATCAAATTTCCTCTCCTGTCAGTGAGGTAGGTTATATTCTTCATCACTTGTGGCAATGCAAGTGGGATTGATATTAGTCATTGAGGTTGTGAGAACCCAAAATTTTCTTATAAGAATTTTTGACCTAGAATAGTTAATATTTATTTCTAGAGTTATAATAAGTCTAAATTATAAATCTTCTTTGTCAAAACATTTATAATGTTGTGTTTTAACTTTCCTAAATTTTTTATAATTTTTAGGCACTATTAAAATTTCTTAAAAAATTGACACCTGCCGGTATAAGTGGGGTTTTTTGGACTAGTAGATGTCTGTTTTGCTAACCAATTTCATCATAAATTTCTAAATTAAATGAGTTAATTGATGAATATTTTTCTATAATTTTTAAAATCTCCAAAAGTATTTCTATGAATTTTTTACTAAAAATTTATTATAATAGTATTATTATATATTATTTAATTAAAATTGAAAAGAAAAAAATATCTAAAGTTATTATGGCTTCATTAAATATTATCTTATCTTAATGCTTCTTTTTCAGCAAATAGAGAGCATTTGGAAAAAAATCTTAAGAGAAAGAGAGGTGAGAGAAAACAAAAATCCAGTTTTGGGCGAGTTTGGGCTATTTTCGTCTATTGGTTTAGTTGAAAAACTTTTTCGTGTCGAGGTAAGGCACATTATGCACATCTCAATTTTTGAAAAATGTCTAGTTTTAGCGAGTATTTTGATTAAAATTTATACCGGTTGGCAAAAAATTGGGATAACTTTGCACATGTAAAACTTTCGCATAACTTTTTATATATTATAGGGATTATGATTATGCACATTTTGAATATTTTTTAGAAATTTTACACTTGGGGTTTTAAAATTTGTGTTGTTTTTATTGAATAGAAAAATTTTTAGATGTTGAAAAATAGTAGTGTAGTACAATGAAAATCTTAAAACATCATTTTATACAATTCCTGTTAATTTGGTAATTTTTTAAAAATATGCATTTTTACCTAGTTGGATTTTTTATTGTCTATCATTATACAACAATGTGAAATTTTGTTACATACTAAATTACTCTTTAATTATTATAATGTGATAATATATGTGCATATGCGATTAAATTCTATATGCTAAAAGTCATAAAGGGCCAAAATCCTCTGAGATCATGTCTACGTTAGGAAATTATTCGGAGTTATAAGGGGTTAGAATCCTTTGAGATTCTATCTGAGATAGAGATATGTGATATGTTTTGGTGCTATAAGCATAAATAAAATGTGAGTTATAAGGGGCCAAAATCCTTTGAGATTTTATCTCGATTAGGGAAATGTAATCTGAACTACTTTGTGATATGAATTTTAATTTATTTATTTATTATGTATAATTATTTAAATCAAAGAATAATTATTATGCCTTTATTATATTTCTCAATTTAGTAATTCTCAATTCAGTGATTTATTTAAGCTATATTTAACTGCTTTTAATTATTTAATAAAATATTTGATAAAAAGAATATTTAAAATTTAGATTTGTTTGGATGACTTGCTGAGCTGCTGTGGCTCACTATAATTTTGCTTCTACTTTTTAAGATCTGCGAAGGGGAAAGAGGTTGTGGAATAGAAGTTCAGCATTAAATTTGATATCATAGCTATTTTACTATTTTAATTTTTTTTGTATAATCATGGCTAGTTAAATTTTTAATTATGTAGCTCTTGCATGTAGCTATGTGCTGTACTGTAGATATTTATTTTCATGAAATGAATGAAACTTCATGGATGAGTTTATTTTTTAGTATTTTAATATTTTAGTAGCTCTGTAGTATATAGTTAATTTTAATGAATATTGACAAAAATATATAAAATAAAATAAAATTCTAAAACTAGATCTTGAGATTTTCCTATTATAGCTCAATATGATAAGACCTATCCTAATCGAGTTGTGTTGTGACAAGATTTTTTGATATCAGAGCAATATTTTTGGAATTGGATCATAAAATAGAGCTATAGAAATTTATCTAAGTCTAGTGCGGTAGTTTCAAGTCTATATGAGTGTTCATTATTTTTATTTCATGCACATATGTATTCAGTTGCATATTCTAGGTGATCATGGATCCATCAGACCTAGATATGAAAAATGAGCAAAGTGCTAGTTAGGTAGCTCATGTATATAGTATTGATCCAATAGTATGTTCAGATATAGTTTCGCTGTTTGCTATTTTGATAGTCCAGATGATGGGTGAGGCACATAATAGGGTTCCTATTATCAAATATGAAGAGGTAGAAAAACATTTATATATGTTTATGAGATTGAAGCCTATGATATTTGAGGGTACTGTTGAGCCCAGAGCAGCATATGTTTGGTTAAGGAGGCTAAAAAAGACATTTAATGATATGTAGTGTCCTCTTGAGAGGAAGGTACCATTATCAGTCTTTCTACTGGATGGTGAGGTAGAATGTTGTTTGATGGGCCAATAAGAGGAAACGTTCAAAGGATATTGAACTCTCTGATTACCTGGGAAAGTTCTCTAATATGTTTAGAGCCTGATTTGTACTACCTTCTAGACGACAGCTAATGCAGTAGATTTTTTTTAGGCTTGTTCATGGGAGCAAGACAGCTATGTAGTATAAGGCAGAGTTCACTGTTTTGGCTAGATAAGCTTCATAGTTGGTTAGCATACCGTAGAGAAGTGTTACAAGTTTTTAAGAGAACTTCAGGATAATCTGAGATAGCCTCTTACACTATTTCACATTTCTGATTTCTCTGAGCATGTGGAGAGAGCTTATTTGATAAAGAATGATCTGGTGGATACTTAGCAGTGGTGGATAGCTATTAGGAAGTGGTTCAGTGGTGAGACTTCTGGTAGTGGTTTTTTTTTGGAAGAAGAGCATATTTATAATTAGATATTCCAAGAGAGGTAGACTGTCAGCATCCACATCAATCTGTGGTAGTGGCAGCATAACCAGTTCTAGTTTTGTTAATGAGGCTCCTATGTGCTAAAGTTATGGTAAATATCATTCTGGTCAGTGCTATAGGATGACTGGATAGTACTTCAGATGCGGTTAAACAGGGCATCAGGTAGCATAGCATCAATAGGTAGGATTTGATTGATATTTTGAGTCCAGATCTTAGAGCTTTATTAGATCGATAAAGAGACCAATAACAATTCCTCTCCATACATTTTTTGAGGGATCATATGGTAGAGCTACTGGTTTAGGTTTAGTGTCAAGGAGACCATCCGGCGATGATAAGAGAGAGCCTAGTAGTTCTGTTGCTCCAGCTCCAATTCAGCCACATGTATATAATTTGACTAAGCAGGATGCTCGAGTTGCTTTAAATGTTGTGACAGGTATAACTTATATTTTTTAACATCCATGTCATATTTTATTTAATTTTGGAGCTAGCCATTCCTTTATTTCTGAGCATTTCTTTGATTCACTACACTTGACTTTAGTTGCACAACCTATGTCTCTTTCTATTATTTTGCCAGCTGGAGATAGTATATTAGCAAATAGATTTTGTTTTTGAGATATTGAGATTTTTTATAAGAAGTAGAAATCTAGTTTAATTTTATACTTATTTCCTCATATAATATTATTTTGGGTATGAATTGGTTGAGTCAGTATGGGCTCAAATTGATTGCTTGAAAAAGTGAGTTACATTATTTATGGGTAATGAGAGTTGTGTATTCCAAGGAGTTAGAGGTGTTTTATCTTATTTAATCTCTACATTGGAAGCAATTAAATTATGGAAGAATGGTTGTATGATATTTTTGGCATTAGTTTGGGATAAGAGTGTATATGTTGGTTCTCTTTCTTATATCCTACTAGTATGAGATTTTTTAGATGTATTTCTTGATGAGTTAATCAGTTTACCTCCTAACAGAGATAAAGTTCTATATTGATATATTTCTAGGTACAACCCCAATATCAAAAGCTCCATATAGGATGACACCTAAGGAGCTTCAGGAGTTGAAGGTTCAGCTTTAAGAGTTGGTTGACAGGGGCTTTGTGCATTATAGTGTTTCTCCCTAAAGAACACATGTTCTATTTATGAAGAAAATGGATGATATAATGCGTATGTGTATTTACTATTAAGAGTTGAATAAGACCACTATCAAGAACAAGTATCCACTGCTACAGATTGATGATTTATTCGATCAACTAATTGGATCTTATGTATTCTCAAATATTAATCTGATATTCAGTTACTATCAAGTGAAGATAAGAAAGGCTGATGTGATGAAGGTAACTTTCATTACTCGATACGAACACTATGAGTTTTTCATCATACCATTTTGGGTGACTAATGCACCAATTATCTTTATGGATATGATGAACATAATATTTAAAGACTATTTGGATTAGTTTGTGATTTTTTCATAGATGATATTTTGGTATATTCTACTTCTGAGGAAGATCACATCAGACATCTCAGAAATATCACATTAGACATTTAAGGATTATTTTGGAGACTTTTAAATAATATCAATTATATGCAAAATTATCTAAATGTGAGTTCTAGTTGAGGAGTATTTCTTTTCTGGGATAGTCACTAATTGGCTGAGGCCTGCAACGATATTTGAGATACTAAGTTTCTTGGGTATGACTGGATATTACAGGAAGTTTGTGAAGCAATTTTCTCAGATTTCAGTACCTATAATAAGACTAACTCAAAAATTAGTATATGTTGTCTCAACACTAGAGTGTGAGACTAGTTTTTAGAGATTGAAGGATTATTTAACTTCTTCTCCAATTGTGGCTCTTCCCTCCGATACAAAAACATTTTAGGTATTTAGTGACTCTTCACTAAAAGGTTTAAGGTGTGTTTCGATGTAGTATGATTGAGTGATAGCTTATGCTTCAAGATAATTGAAGCCATATGAAAGGAACTATCCGACGCATGATCTAGAGTTATCTGTTGTTGTATTTACTTTGAAGATTTGATGACATTATTTGTATGGTATCAGGTGTGATATTTTCACGGATCATTGGAGTCTGAAGTACATATTCACTCAGAAGGAACTAAATTTGAGGCAATAGAGGTGGCTTGAGTTGATTAATGACTACGATCTGATTATTCAATATCAACCTAGTAAGGCTAATGTGGTGGCAGATGCTCTAAGCAGGAAGTATTCTGGATTATCATATATGCATCTCACTTCTGATGAGTATTTAATATGAGATTGTTATATAGTAACTTAGATCATCATTCAACTATCTTTAGAAGAAAAGATTCATGAAGCTAAAAAATTAGATGTAGAATATCCGAAGTTGATTGATCAGATTAGATCTATTAAGATATATGAACTATGAGTTTCTAATTTTGATGTCATTTTCTATAAGGATAGACTTTGGGTTCTTACTTTTGGAGTCAGTTAAGTGATTCTACATGAGGTTTATTATTCAGGTTATATTATTCATCCAGGAAATAGCAAGATGTATAGAGATCTAAATAATATATTTTGGTGGCTTGGATTAAAGCAGGACATAGTGGAGTTTATGTCAAAGTGTGAGGCCTGTCAGCTAATGTAGGAAGAGCATCAATAATCAGGAGGTATTCTACAGTCGTTACGTATTCTAAAGTGGAAATAAAAAGAGATAACAATGGATTTTACAATAGATTTTCCTAGATCAAGATAGGTCATAATGCTAAATGAGTTGTTATCGATCTACCGATAAAATATGCCCATTTCATTATGATTTGATAAACAGATCTAGTGGACAGGTTAGCATAGATCTATATTAATAATATTATCAGGTTGTATGGTGTACCGAAGGTGATTGTATCTGATCGGAATGATAGATTTACCTCCAGATTATGGAGAGATATTCAATAGAGACTAGGTATGAAGTTGCACTTTAGTACAGCTTTTCATCTACAGATAGATAAACAGTTCAAAAGTACTATTCAGGTGCTAGAGAATCTTCTGAGACTATGTGTTTTAGATTTTGGGGGTAGTTCGGAGGATCATATCCTAATAATAGAGTTTGCATATAATAATAGTTATCAATCCAGCATAGGTATGGATCCTTACAAACCTTTGTATGGTAGAAAATATGGGACTCCTTTGAGTTTGACAGAGGTGGAAGATAGATAGGTAATAGGTTCAACTTTTGTGAATGATACTACAACAAAGATCCTTTTGATTAGAGAAAGGCTGAAATCTACACAGGATAGGCATAAGAAGTATTACAAATAGAAGTACTGGTTGGTTGAGTTTCAGATTGGAGACCTAGTTTATATTAAAGTCAGTCCTAAGAAAGGTGTCAATAGATTTGGAAAATTAGCAAGCTCGGTTCAAGGTACATTGGACCTTTTTAGATCATTGAGGGGATTGGTAGTTTTTCTTACAGGTTATTATTACATGATCATATGTCTGATATACACAATGTGTTTCATGTATCTTATTTGAAAAAGTAGGCCTTTGATTCTGGGAAGAGATTATCTACTGAGAATGTTGAGGTTCATCCGAATATACAATATAGGGAAGGACCCAAAAGAATTTTGGCATAGGATGTGAGAAAATTGAGAAGCAAATATATTCCTAGAGAACTACTATAGTGGATATATGGGAGAATGAATATGCTATGAGGCAATTGTATCTAGGTTTATTCTAACTCATTCTTCTTTGGGAATGTCAAGGATGAATTTTTTTTAAGGTGGGTAGATTGTGAAATTCCAAAATATTCCTATATGAATTTTTGACATATAACAGTCAATATTTATTTTTGGAGTCAAAATAAGTCCAAATCATAAACTAACTTCGCCAGAACATTTATAATGTTGTATTTTAGCTTCCTTTTTTTTAAAAATATTTGGACACTGTTAAAATTTTTTAAGAAATCGGAACCTGTTGTACAAGTGAGGTTTTTGGGACCATTAGGTGTCCATTTTGGAAACCTATTTCGCCATAATTTTCTAAATTAAATGAGTTATTTATGAATATTTTTCTATAGTTTTTAAAATCTCTAAAAGTATATCCATTAATTTTCTACTAAAAATTTATTATAATGTAAAGTAAAAAGAAAATTATCTAAAGCTATTATGGCTTTATGAAATATCATCTTCCTTTAATGCTTCATTTTTTAGCAAATAAAGAGCATTTGGAAAAACCTTAAGAGAAAGAGGTGAGAGAAAACTAAAATCCAGTTTTGGGCGAGTTTGGGCCATTTTCGTCCATAAATAAGGTTAGGAAATTTGTTTATCTCGAGGTAATTATGCCCATCTCAATTTTAAAAAATGTGCAAGTTTTAGTGAATATTTTAGTGAAAAATGGGGATAACTTTACACAGGTAAAACTTTCACCTCATAACTTTTTATATGTTATAGGGATTATGATTATATATATTTTGAATATTTTCTAAAAAAATTACACAAGGGGTTTTGAATATGCATTTTTGCCTAGTTGAATTTTCTACTTTCTACCATTATACAACACTGTAAAATTTTTATAAATGCTCAATTACTTTTTATTTATTATAGTGTGATGATAAATGTACATATGTAGTTAAATTATATTTGTTGGGAGCCACAAGGGGCCAAAATCCTCTGAGATTCTATCTACGTCATGGAATTATTGAGAGTTATATGAGGCTAGAATTCTTTGAGATTCTATCTGAGATAGGGATATATAATATGTTCTAGTGCTATAAGCACAAATAAAAATAGAGTCATAAATGGCCAAAATCCTTTGAGATTTTATCTGGATAAGGAAAATGTGATATGAACTACTTTGTGATATGAATTTCAATTTATTTATTTATTCTATATTATTATTTAAACCAAAGAATAATTTTTGTGCATTTATTACATTTCCCAATTTAGTGATTCTCAATTTAGTGATTTATTTAAATTGTATTTAAGTGCTTTTAAATATTCAACAAAATATTTGATAAAAGAATATTTAAACATTTAGATTGGTTTGGATGACTTGTTAAGCTATTGTAGCTCATTATGGTTTTGCTTGTAGTTTTCAAGTTCTGGGAAGGCGAGAGAAGCTGTGGAGTAGCAGTTCTTGATCAAATATGAGGTTATAGGTATTTTACAATTTTGATTTTTTTTGTACAGTCATGGCTAGTTAAATTTTTAGTTCTTTAGTTATTGCATGTAGTTATGTACTATAGTGTAGAAATTTATTTTGATGAAATGAACAAAACTTGGTGGATGAGTTTATTTTCAGTATTTTGATGTTTTAGTATCTCTGTAGTCTGTAGTTAATTTCAATGAATATTGATAGAAAATATAAAAAATAAAATAAATTTAAAAACTGTATCTTGGGATTTTCTTATCACAACTCAATATGATAAGACCTATCCTGGTCATATTGGATTTGAAAGAGGTCAATGCTCTACTCTCTAGCCTTCTACAATGAATAGTTGGGTCAAAATATTCTTCAGGTGTGCTTTTTGTTTGTGCAAGCTTTGGTAATCTCACCAAGGCATCTTAATCATCTTTATGAACATTTTGATTATCACCATGAGATTAAGTCAAGTGGTGTAGTTGGGGGCATCCATCTATATTGATGGCACATGATTCAACTATTCAGTGAGTTATGCATGTCTTTTAGTCACAAACATCAATCCACACACACCACACCTTTGAGGATATTGGACCCAAATTTATTAGAAGATGCTACTCTACCCTACTAGCAAGCAATATAAAGAGACTAGATCTTGAGAGCCTAGAGTGAATATGGAGATGAAAGTAATGGACCCAATAAATCTAGAAAAGATATGAGAATCTTAAAAAAATGTTTAACTAGATCAATAATACTTGAAAAGATTTAAAATATGCCTCTTCACCATTTATTTATTGGGATTTGAGGGTTATAGGGAAGATTACATAAAAAAGATAAAAGTAAAGTTGTAAATGTGACCTAGTATAGAATACTTATAATATGTGTCATGATATGATGGTTGTACAGTTCCTCTCCTTTAACCTAGCTTTCAACATGGGATGAGCTCCCCTTATCGAGTGTTTGTGGGTGAGTCAACGAAGTTGAGTCCTCAAGATGGATCATTATGGATTTTGGACAAGTTTATAAGAATTAGTCCTTTGATTACATTGGAGAGCTCTTAAGCACAATTCTTGAGCCATCTAAATGTGCAGGGTGAGTCCACTGGAGTTATGACATGTGCAACACGTACGATGGTTGAGTATGGATGAACATATTTGTGCGTTATAGGGGGTGAACCTTTCCTACTGATAGATCAAAGAGTGATACTTATAACTTATCAAGTTGAGTTTTAGGGAGATGATTTGAGATGATGATTTCAATTGAAAAGACAAATACCCCAAACTCTAGAGAGATCCATAAAAATCTGTAGAATTTTTATTAAGGTGGCCTTCGTTAAAAAAAGGTTTAAAAAAATCAAAACTGAAGAAAGAACACCAAAATTTACATGAAAAAAACTAAAAAGGAAAAAACCACAAAGCCACACCACAATTATAAATTCACTATGAAACTAGGAGAAATTGTATAGATATTACTCTTTCTTACTCTCTTACATATCCTTCACACTCTTTTATACTCCAATACATAAACACTATTATGTTATAACTCACACAATGTGAAAAGGAAAAGAATCTGACTTAGGTGACATACAACACAATGGTGCTAGAATTGCAATATTGTGGCAATACAACTATAGTACCTTAATTTTGGGTTCTCTGTCTCACATCGGGTCCACAACACTATGTTGTTGTTTTCATAGTGCCTCAATGTTGAGTTCTTTATTTTGAAGGGGGTCCAAAGTGCCATGGAACTGTATAAATAGTCCCTAGGCAATGCACTCATTTAAAAAAAAATTGAGATCTAAGTTAACAATGCAACCTAATTATTTAACACAATCATATTCTACGAAAACTAACAAACTTCTCGAATTGCTTAGACAAGTTGAGTCAAGGCCTTATGTTCGTGATACTTTTAAGAGAGAAGGCAACCATTCTTTGATGAGTCTTATTTTGATGTATTTAAAATACTTTGATTATATTAAGAAAATTAAATATTTATATTTTAAATATATAAATATAAAATATTTTATTATCAATTATGTACATTGTTTATTAAAAATTAAGAAATTTAACTTTATAAGAAATAGAAAGGGCACATTTGGAGAAATATGCCACTTATATTTTTATTTTGGAAAATAACTTAAATTCCATTTTGAACATAAATGCATTTTATTGAAATGATGGATAATATGCCATATTCATGTGAACATAATACTATAAGAACTTATCTCTCATAAGCATTTGTTACTATGATTTTAGAGCTCCATTGATCAGTCACTCTTTCTGGCGTAACATTAGATTTGAAGCATTAAGTAATCTCTCAGAAGCATTCCCTTCCACTACCTTGGGAAATGTTAGTTTTAATTTTTTTTTTAATTATTATATTAGATTCCATCGATCATCCTTTCCAATGTCAATAGTCCATCTAGGTTATAATAGGGACATGTTTGAAAGCTATAATTGTAGAAGTGCTTTGAAAGTAGTTAAAAAATAGGTTAAAGATGAGCTTTAAATGAGTTCAAAAGGGTTACAAAATAATATAAGGGTTCAATCAAAAGTTCAAACTCAATTCTAGCATATAATATTGTGATTGATTATTGTTTGAACCAATTTCGAACCTAACATCTTTTGTTCCAACAAAGTTGGAACTTCTTTTACGAACATAGTGTTTGAACACAAGATTTGAAATAGAGATTTGGACATAGGTTCAAACTAGGTTTGAATAAGATTTGAACTTTTAAATGAGGTTTCAAATTTTTTTGAACCAAGTTTAGACATTTGTTTAAACCTCATTTGACAAATACTATAATAGAATCAAAGAATCGAATTTGATTCAAACTTTTTTATTTTTAACCTAGGGTCAATCATGAGGTTCTTGTTTGGCTTTCATTAGAATCTTATTCAAACCTAGGTTCAAACCTCTATTTGAGATATATACTTGTACATCCCTATTTAGGTAACATTAATGTACCTAATAGGTTCCAACTGATTGAGTCAGCTAAAGTGATCACAACACCCAAGGGGGAACTCACCAAAAGGGAACTTGACTTCACAACAAGATAGCTATCACCAACGTATAGATTTATCACTACTTTACCCCAAGAGGATTGCAGCATAAAGACTCAGCTAGGTAGACCATACCATGGTATCATCATCCTCAACCAGTCTCATTTAAGGACTCATCCATTTCAGTATGAGCCCTAAGGTACAATCTCTTTAATAAGCAAGAAACTTATCATTAATATCATTAATACAATTATAGGAAGCAAAGACCACAAAAACTCTTAGCTATAATTTCTCAGGTTAAGTCAATTCATAGCTATTTCCATCCAAGGGGGGCTCACTCCTTGCACTTAAAGGTCTAAATAGTGTCTCTATAGACCTACCACAACATTTAGAGAATTCTCCTTCACAGACTCACCCCACATACAAGATTTAAAAGACTCAAAGTAGATAGTGAACTTCAACAACTAGCTTGGGGCACTCACTAGGAAAGGAGGGAGTGATGTCAAAATCGGGATACACATGGACCTTGACCTCCTAGGTAACCTACATATATTAATTATATTATATAGTATATTTTTTATTTTTCTTAGTATACCCTTCTTTATAATCTAATAAACCCTATAAATAAAAGGAGGAAGATTCATTTTTGTTGGATCTTATTTGACTTAATATTTAGTTGCTATGAGATTCACTTACAAATTCTAGACCTCTTCCCTAAAGTTTCATTCACATTTAAACCTTGCTCAATTTTTTAGCTCTTACTAATTTTTCACTTAATAATAAGGCTAGGTTTTATCCAAAATTAAGTTTTGATCTTACATGAGAACTTTCTTCAAAATAATGGTTTGAAATTAACTTTGAAAGATGTTCAAGCAAGAGAATTGAACCTTATTTTTCCTTATTGTATTGTATAGAATTAATTTAATCAATTTCCTCTATTATTTATGTAAATGTTTGAACAAGTCTTGAACCTTGTTTGAGCTTCTTTCAACCATTAATCAAACAATTTCAAACCTACTACTTCCACATTATATTGTTCTACGAACATCCTCTTTTAAAATAACTTCAATTTTAAAATATATTATCATCCTCATAATATATTGCAAATCTCATTAATACTATGCCCATAAATGTTGATGTACTACTAAACTAGATAATCAACTTTATCATATTCAACTTTATCATCATAATCTTTTACATTGTTGTGAGAATAAATATGTCACAACCCAATCTTACCAAGACTGACCCGATCATATTGAGTGATGACATGCAAATTCAAAGATCTAGTTTTGTAATGCTCAGATTCTCTTCTAATATTCTTTTTAAATAATTGCATACTACATAGCTATTAACATGTCCAAATACTAAAAATAAACTCATATATAATATTTTTTTCATTTCATCAAAATGTATCTATACTACATATGTAGAAGCTATAGAACAGAAAAATAAATTAGTCATGATTATACAAAAATCAAAACAAATAAATATCTATAACCTCTGATCTGATCCTGAAAGGCTAATCGAAAGTTTCCTTTCCCTTTTATAGTTCCTAAGAATTAAAAGTAAAACCATAGTGAGCTATAATAGCTCAGTAGACCACATAATCATATCTAAATTTCTAAATATACATATTTAAAATAAGTTAAATACAGTCTAATAAATTATTGAATGAAATATATAAGTGCATTATAGTTATCCAATTATTTAAATAACAATACTAAGTAGATAAATAAATTGCATGCATATCAAAGAGAAATTCAAATCACATTTCTTGGACCCAAACAAAATCTCAAGGGATTATGGCCCCTTATAGCTCCCAATAATTTCCTAACACTGTAGAATTAAGAGAATTCTGACTCCTTATAATACCCAATAGATATAATTTAATCATATATGCACATATATCATCACAATATAGTGATTAAAGAGTAATTGAGCATATGTCAAGATTGCATGGTGTTGTATAACGGTAAATAACAGAAAATCCTAGTAAGCAAAAATACACATTTTTAAAAAAATAACCAAATTATCAGGGATTGTGTAAAATAATGTTTTAAGATTTTTATTGTACTATAACATTATTTTTGAACATCCAAATAAATTTGTAAACCCAAAAATTTCAAAACCCTCATAAAATTTGCAAAAAAATATTTAAAATATGCATAATCTTAATCTCTAGTGAGGGCCCAAGGAACTGAAAATCTTATCTAATTATTTAAATAACAATACTGAGTAGATAAAACCATGCTTAATATTGAAAATTGAGATAAACATAATATGACCTACCTCAATTTAGATAACTTTCTGAACTGGACTGACACCTGAAAATAATCCGAAGAGACTAAAAAAAATCCTCTTTTTCCTCCATAAGACCTCTTCTTGTGGTTTTTTTTTCAATCGAGCCAGAACAACTCAATCTAGTAGTTGAACCTGCATGTGTCACAAAGTATCGCATGAAAGAATAAGAAAGTTAATAATGGCTATAAAATGAAATTTAAGGATTATTATAATTCGAGAGCCCAAGCTTGCGTTATAATTATTACAAATATTATTAGGTGTTTTTTTAGTTTTCTCTTGCTTTATATGCTGCATTATTTTATGCATCACTAACATTTTAGGTTCAACATCAACAAAGATCATTAGAAAATCAGAGCTCAATAATGGGTTGTATAGATTAGACTTATTTGAAAGATTTTATAACTTTATTTTTCTTGAGTTGATGTATGTATAAGGTGTATGTTAGTTTGGCAGCCATGTACACACATACAAGTGGAGTTAAAAAAAATTCTTATTTTTATTAATTTAATTGTATGATCTAAATTATACTATTGACATCATTTTATATGAGGTCATCATAACCTACCCCTAACTCTTGATAATATGTCTGATGCTAATAGTTATATAGCTGTTAGACATCTAGCCGTCATTCAAGCTTCAATAACTAGATCTACCCCCACCTACTCTACACTCTAATCTTCTATCAATCAATCACAATCAATCAACAAGCTTATATGTTGAATGACTATGGCACCCCAAGAAGGGAGGTGAATTGAGGTCTTTTAATTTTTTATTAAAAGAAGGCAATTAAAATGATTTTAAAGCTATTTTGAAAAGAATAAGAAGTCACATAATTTTTATGAAAAATATAAAGAAAAATAGATGCAATAAATGAAAATAAGAGGCACAATATTTTTATGTGGTTCGACCCAAATTTCAGTATGACTTATATCTACGCTTGCCAACTCTCAGGCTAGAATTCACTAATCCCAGTAAAGTTCATCAAGGATGTTAAGCCTTTATAAACTAGTCCCAAGGCTAACCAAGAGGGGGGG
>NW_021318850.1:120207-124686 GCF_001605985.2 Dendrobium catenatum
AGAGATGTTCACGGTTTTGTGTGTTGAAGCTTTCCAACCAAGAATTCGATCTCGCAAATAAAAAAAAAAACTCTTAATAAAATTCAAAGTTTCTCCTCTCAATATTTAGCATATAAAGAAGAATGGAAGAATTGCTGGAGTTTTCTTTTTTGAGCCGCCCTTACATGAAGAGGAAGAGAGGTATTTAAAGCGAAAGGGTAAGAAAAGCCAAATTTTAATAAAATTATTATTCTAATATTAATTTATCAACTAATAATATTATATTTGATCAAGAATTCATTTATATTAAATAGATATAAGTTTAAAATGGCTAGTCACATCAAAATGTCAAAAAATCTTCATATGCTTAAAAAAGAAGGCAAAAACGGCTACCTAGCAAATTATATTAAAATTGGATACTATTTTGAAATGCATTATAAATTCAAATGAGATCCAAATGAGTCATATAACCTATCAATTTGTATTTAAAGAATCCAAGGAATCTAATGCAATAAAAATTAAACCAAGTTTATATCCAAATAATATCATGTTTAGTAAAATAAAAACTTATGTACATTTTTAAATATTTAAGGATATATTAAATATTAATAAAATAATATGATGTTATTTATATAAAATTAGTCATACATTAATAAATTGATGTGAAACAAGTCAATTTAAAATGAATAAATAATAAAAGTTTTACAACATAAGGTTATTATATTTAATTTCCCTAATTATATATCTTTTCATATTTGATAATAATTATGTAATCAATGAAGCTTATAAAATTTATTTAATAGAAAAATCCTATAGATTTCTTTATCATGATTAGTATATAATTAATAGGTATTTAGATTGTTTGCAAATCAAATCATGCAAGTAAATATTAATGTACCACAAACATAGTATTATAAAAATATAAAGTCCTTCAAGTTGTCCATCTTGGTCCATCTTAATCTCAACATTTGATTGAACTTGAGTTGTGCAATGTAAATTCCATAAGTAATTACTATGCACCTTATTACACCTGAAATTCTTAACAAACAAATTAGAACATCCAAGCATATATTTGTTATCATCAAAATCTCTAAAATAGGTTATGAGGATAGATAATATCAACACTACAATATTTAATCAACATATAATTACATTCCAATAATCATCAAGCAATTTAGTAATCAACCAAATAATTAATGCTTTAGTATCCACTTCAATCATCTTTATAATCAAACCTCTAGTCAATCAATTAATTGCTACATTTAATCATCTAGCTGACAATCAATAAATATACACTCTGTATTCAATAAAAACTTTAATCACACTCTACAATAAGCCAATAATCATCCACTCCAAATAGTTAATAAAATATATAATCAATCATTACTGATAAAGATTCAATTACTTTCATCCCTGCACTGCAATTAGCTGACCTAATGCACTTCTTAGCTCTGTCCACTAGCCTTCATAACACCAATCATGTTTAAATCACTTCATTAGGAGTTTCATATTATAAATAAATAATCACTGGCCCCCTGAGTGAGTGAATGATCAAGATGACTGAGTTGAGCTAACTCAGGCTAGCTCAATTGATCATCAACACTTCAACCATTTTTAATCAAGCTTTAAATGACATATGGTCTTCATTAAGCCTCCTGGATTATGGCTCCTAGTGAAATAGACATGATTGGTCATCCTGACTAAGTCAATAGTAAAACTATTCAATTGAGCCCAAGTCTGGTCAAATTAAACCTAATTGGGTCAAATCACCACTTATAATTATATAAAATTACCAAGGCTTCATCAAATCCTCAATGAGATTTCATTGCATAGCACAAACCAATCTAAACTTATTATAAAGGCAAATCCAAGTGAGTTTGATGAAGTCAACTCATTAGGATTTAGTCAAACCCTTACATACATCTGAACTTTCACTCAAACTCTCAATTCAAACACATTCAACTCCATCCAATTTCATATAAACCTTTTCCAAGCCCAGCCTAGTCATTGCAACTTAGTTAACTAGTCAAACTAGTTAACTCAAGCTCAAAAGAGGCCTTGCAAGGTCAACCCTTCCATCTAAACCCTTAAACCTTTTGCCTCAAACTTCATATGAGACTTTCCTTGACTCCACCTCAGCTTCCATTGACTGTTTGACTGATCTGACAATAAAAAAAAGCTTAAAACCCTTAAAAAAGGTCAACACTCCTCATACTTATCATTTCCCTCAATAATTAATGCAAGCTATTTAAAATCATTCCAGAAACTTCTTGAATCATTTTGGAACTCTTCCCATAGTTTGGAATGACTTAGTCTAGCTCAAATCAAACATATATGGTCCCCTCCATATGGAATAACCCACGGCCATTTCCCTCTTCACACATTCCATTTCTCTACCCAAATAGTATCCCCTAACAAATGCTTCCAATTGGAAACCATCTAAGACTGTTACCTGATGAATCCTAACCATTGAATTAATTTTGAGAGTTTTAAATAGAGCAAAACCATAATTTGGAACTTCATTCTAGCTCCAGTCCAGAAGCATTTCCTCATTGTTTTAAGCCTACTAGCAATAAGCTCGACAGCCAACCAAGCTATCCCTTCATCCAAGCATTTCAATCTCTCGCTTAGTCACTTCTCAGACTTCAATCGCTTTAAAAAAGTTGTTCCTTGCGATCTAAGGAACAAAACAAGCCCAAATACAATTGAGGATTATTTTATTGAGGTAAAATTGAAACATAAGTCTTGTTCTAGTTTTTTAAATGACATCTTAAACTTCTTTATATGAATCGGTCAAACTTGAGATAATTGATTCATAAATAAATAAAAGCTTAAATCTAAAACTTCATGTCAATATATCCATTCAATATTAGGTTTAAACTCTTCTTTATCTTGCTATGTTTGCTTGGCTAGAGGAAGAAAATGAAATAATAACCATACAATTTATTTTACCCAAACCAACGACTGTGATTTAATTGCACCAAAACCCTATCTGCCCCCCTCCCTTTGCCATGATTTGATGTGTTTCTTAGATTTTCTGATTGACTCAAGCAAGATCGGACGGTCTAGAGGCCAGATTACTTATTTAAGTGAGTCCCAATATGCTGCCACTGCTATTTGGGACTCCAATCTCATTCTACCAAGTGTAAAGGACTACCAAGTCATTAAAAGCTAGGTTAAAAAGGAATATTAAATGCATATTAATTCCATATTTTCAAAAATTAATAAGAAATTCATTTCTTCACCGATTTTCATATATAATACCTTGTTGGAATTGGAAAAATGAGCTCTTTAACTTAAAATTACAATTATAGCTCAAAATTCTATGGTTCAGTAGTAATATACACTTAAACTTAAATCATTTTTTAATTAATACTCTCTATACATGAGTCAGATCGAGCTCAAATTTGAATGGGATGAATTTCAAGATGTTTACTACATCTAGTAATTTTCCTCAGTCCATTGGAGATCCCTATACACATTTGAATTTCAAAAAATATAGGTTAAAATTTTACCTAGATTTTTTAAAATTCATCATAAATTTATTGCTCTTCCAATCTCTGCATGCTAGGCCAATTTGGGATCAGATAGTGGGCACTTCCAATTAAAAATAAATTTGAAACCTGATCATTAAAAGTTTGAGAGTAAATAAACTTTAAATGCCAACAAATTTCTATTTATTGCTCTCAAAATTTGCATGATCTTAGGTTTTTTTTTTAGGGGAAATATTTGATGATGTTATGTACATCATCAAATATTCCTAGCTTAATTTGGTACATATATTTTGTGTAGTTGAATTTTCAAGTTTATTGGTCACTATGTGACCTATAACTTTGATAATTCATTACATTTAATCCATAGAGCATTAGGAAACCAATTTGTTTCGGTTTGATTGTATATGTACAAGGGTTAGACACATTGAATTGCAAGCCCATTTGAATATTAGTGACACCCAAGGAAAATGATTAAGGATTGTGTCTAGTGAACTTAGAAAAATTTTAGGAGTTTATACACACATCCAATAGATGTGCAAATTAGCAAACTTAGAGTCACTATACACTATAGAAATTAAATTTACCTTCATTTGACATTGATTGATCATTAAAAAAAAATTAATCCAAATCTAACCTTAATTAATGGCTGAATTTTCAAAACATCACAATATATCAAGAGAAATTCATAAAAATACAAAGTCACCTTCAATAACCTCTAAATCAATCCTAGAGTCATTGAAAAATAAAAAAAACAAACTAAATCTTATTAAAATTGAATTAATAATTAATTAATCCTTAATTAATTACTAATTTAATAAATTCATCAAAAATAAAATATAAATCAAATTATTTTAAAACTTTCAAAGATAGATATGTTGGTTATTCCTAACATATTATATCAATTTCATAAAGTTTGGAGTTGATTTGATATCAAAATCAAATTACACCTTTATGTTAACAATTAAATCATTAAAATAATTCATCAAAATCTTAATTTCAAAAATAA
>NW_021318850.1:124855-154263 GCF_001605985.2 Dendrobium catenatum
GGTCATCTATTTTAATTGGGGGATAACTACATTTCATTTATAAGCCTTAGGATCTATAGATTAGTAGCCCTTAGACTTTAGGGTTATTAACCTATAAATTCTTTATAATTAAATAAACAACTCCAACCCCTTAAATTTCAAATAATAAAATCCAAACTCATGCAACTTAAACTTCAATTAAAATAACCCCTTTTGGCCTTTAAATGAACAAACATTTTACATGCATGTAATTTAAACATTAAACTCCTATAGGACATACCAAAGTCACACAGCCTCCTTCATACACTTAGAAGGTTTGCTAGAACAACTAACTCTAACTAGCCTAGGTTCGGCCAGTGGTTTGAATTATTTGTTGGGTACTTTCTTGGAGATCGCCCTTTATTTATTTATTTATTTTTATACAATCTGAATGTCATACATTTAATTTATGTTGGTATACTTAGGCTCTTTAAGAATTGCATTAGGATATTACATAATTGCTATAATTTATTTATATGGTAATGCTTTTCCTTTCAGTTCTTTATATTCTTGCAAGAGTAAAAGTATAATGCACCTAGGAATGATATGTACAAATACAAGAGCCTATAAAAGTAGTTTGTATATAGATTGAGTTGTACAACATCACGAGTTGCAAAAGAGTCAAATATACATATTTATACATACAAGTGGGCTCCAAAAGATGATGTCCTCTCCTTTGGAGAATAATCTCTTTTAAAATGTCATAGAAGACCTGGAGCTCAAAGACTTTAAGCAAGTGTATATGATTCCATATACATGATAGGCTTAACAACCAAGTTTTTTTATGGTGGAGCTTGGACACTATGGACCTCCCAAAGGGATCCGCTCAAGGCTCTATAGTGAAGAGGGTGTACGACTGCACCACCCCAGGGGATAGAAATGATTGCATTCCTCCATGATCTTCACAAGTAGACAAATGGGAGGGTAGATTAGATCCTATATACTATCAACCATTGAGGATAATGATTCTCTCAAGCTCACCTTGATGGGTGATAATATATATGACCTGATCATTATCACAGGGTTTCCCCCACCCAATATATCAGCTCGAGTGGGATTTATTTACTGTGAAATTCCATTTCCCATAAGCACAAGCCCCGTGGTTAATTACATCTCAAACTGGAGCCCGAGAATACTCTTAATTAAAGATCCGATATTATTCTTCCTAGAAAGGGGGATTGGCACACAAAGGGAGATAAGGAAATCCTACTCAAAAGGACAGAAAGGTTTCAAATGGGCTTAGTAAACATACACGTCTCATCTTAGCATCCGGAGGAACTAAAGTAGTAATTAAAGAAAGAGAATCATACACTCATAGCATATAGAGGGAAAGAATGGAAGTGGCATCATATACGTGATCCGTATATATAAGATTTATAGCTCCATAAGAGAAGAGAACTTACCCACCGTTTAAGCATATTACAAGACACCCAATGTAGTAGCCTTGAACCCTAAATTTAAGATGGTTTTAGTATTTTACCCAACACTAACACCCATGTTATAGCTAATGCAATCTGGGCTTATATCTTTCCTAAAAAGGAAAGCTAGCTAACCACCTAAGCATGTAAAATTCATGATGATTGGTCTTTACGAAGATAGGTATGTAGTTTAGTTTTTTTTTTTTTTTGAAGTAGGGCCGATGTCTAGAGAGTTTCCTAATTGGCCTTAGACTTATGTAGGGTGAATGCTCCTAGATCTAATGCAATTAAATTTTAATTTAGTTGGTTTCTAATGCGATGCATGCTATTTAAAAAGGCTTCTAAATCATGAATGCTACTTATAATTTTTTTTATAAAAAAGCATATAGAAAATAATTTTTTTGAAAAAGACTACTTCCCTAGATCCAACACCTCTTTCTCATAGGCTAGATTATTCGGACTCTACCTACAGGCGGGGAAGTGTCTTATTAGAATGAGAGAGAAAATGCATTTAATATGCATGCAACCCTGGACTGCTCTGGCTAATACCTAGGTCATTAAGTTTCTATATTATTTAATTTCTAAAAATTTTGAAATTTCATTAGAGTAGAAAAAAAAGTTTTTATCCTAGAGAGCCTAGCAAAAATAGGCCAAGCATATGCAAGAAAGAAACCTAAAAATAAACATGTAATTTCTAATGTGCAATCAATATAAATATATCAATATAAATCCACAAAAAGTAAAGTAAGAAAGTCCACGACAAGTGCCGTATAAGTATAACCTAGGGTCTGCAGAAAAGTAATGGTGGTCAGGCTCCACCGACAACAACATGGATTCTAATCTTACTAAATGACGTAAGTCTTAAAAATCGGGCATTTTCTCTTCAAGTCTTCATCTTCAGATCTTCATATGGATCATCTCCAGATCATCTTCCTTCGGATCGCCTTTCTCTAGAAGGGTACCCAACTGACTAAGAAATTCTCTATAAAGGGAATTTCCTTTCCACTTTGGGTACCTAATGTTTGAAATTCTGGACTTTTAAAGCCTTTCACAACTCAATAATAATTACATCAAATTACATTAAAAAAAAAGAAAATCTAGACTCAAACTCCTATATGGTTATCCTAATAAAAATCATCCCAAGTAATTTATAATATAAAACACAAGTAATTTATATTATGCATAAAAAGGAAACACATTTGGCCACGCTCTTTTAATTTTAATGGGGGCTAAGCAGTCTCTGGAGCATCTACAGAAAATAGTATTAGTTTTAAAGCTTTATGAATATGCCCTCTCTTATTTAAGCACTGCATGAGCGTGGCTACCTGCATAAAGACTAGATTAGTATCAAAGCGGCCCTAGCCCATGGGTAGTCTAATGCACACATCATATCATGATCATTATATATAAAGTATAATAAAGTAAAGCTCAATCACATCACAACAGAGTAAAATACATCAATCAATTATACCTGCCATGCATAATTGTATCACATGACATAGGGTAGAAAAAGTAAACACAAACCCTAATCCTAGAGCTATAAGTGATTCCCTAAAAAACCTCTGTGTATTTAGTAGGCATGTGTGGCTCTAGATAGGTCTTATATCGGGTAGTTAGTTCAAGTTGCCTAGAGTTTAGATTTGTTGAAGGTCTGAAAGAAAACTTTAATTAATATTTAAATATTAATAAATTAGGATCAATTTTAGTTAATTTAGTTTGTTGATCTATTTTAATGCTTTGGATGGTGATCTTGAAAGTTTAAGTTATATTAGCTAATTTTGGAATGTCCCAGGTCCTCCATATGCTAGGCTAAGGGGGTCCAAAAGGTCATTATTAGAAATGGGACAGGTTTGGGGGTCTAGTATTTTAGTTAAATACTAAGCCTTAAAGAGAGTAATTACGCTTTGCGTTTGCTGGATTTGGAGTTTTTTAGACAATGTTATGAATTTTAGCAGTTTTGGACAATTATTGAATTATCGAAATTGCTAAATTAGGGGTAATTTAAGGGTTTTGATCCAAATCAGCTCCAAACTAATTGGAATCACCCCCTCTCTCCCGCAGTAGATTCGGACTGATTTTTTTTCTGATCCTTCGAGAAAAAGATTCATTTTCATAAAAAAGAGGAGGTAGAACTAATAAAGATTTCTTTTTCGATTCATCTCTGGAGTTGAATATCTCATTCAAGAATCTTTTTTGATCCAACCCGTAGGAATCAATAGAAAAGGCAAATCCCCTATGATACACCAGATCTGGCTCGGTTATTGATAGAGTGAATAGATCCGCCATTTCTAGGAATCTCTCTTCTGATTCAAAAAAGTCATAGAGTAACGCGTATCCCCCTTTGTTCCAGTTATGGAATAGATGAAAGAAATAAAAAAATGGATTTTTGTTCATAAATGACCTAACTAAGTGTTCCCATGTGTTTGGGTAAATTTTAAATTTTTTAATAATTTTTAATAAGTTAATTAAGACAAAATGATGGATTTAAATTAAAGTTAAATTAAGGTTTAGATTGATGTCCAATTATGGGGCCCTAATTATCTAAGATTAAGGGTTAAATCTTAAAGATTTTTAGGTATTATATGTAATTTTTTGAGTTGAAATGGATTTATTAAAATTTTCTGAAGTTATCGAGGTCTAATTACGGGTTTGTTAATTAAGGGATTTAATGGATCATAAAAATTCTTAGAAAATTTTGGTGGGTTTAAGATGTCATTAATCTTAAGTGATTGAAGTTTCAAGTCATTCAGGGATCTATCCTAGCTCCTAGAATTTTTTTAAGTTTACTAGACGAGGCTTTAATTATTGTCCTTAGGATGTCATACGTTAAATAGTTTTAAAATCAAAGTAAATGACTAACCCTTGGGGTAACATGTAAGGAATGAATAAAAATATAAAACACATCAATCCTAAGATCTAGGAGGGCCTAGGCTAAGTGCTAGTGCATCCTATGCATGCAAAAGATGACAAAATAAAGAGTATAGCAAGCTTTACGATTTAATTAGTATATGATTAAAACTTAATCATCCACTAATCCATCTCCCTATGAATGCTACTCATAAGTCAAATATTTGTTTAAAATTTTATTAGTGAATCTCTCAAAATTAAGGGGTTTAAAATATATGTTGTTTTAAAATAGTTTTAAATACATATATTAAATAAAGAATTTTTTTAGAAAATAATGTAATATAAAATATTCCAATGTAAATAAATATTTAAATAGATGGAAGATCTATTAGTCAACCAAATAAAGTTTAAAAAATAACTTAAAAATAATTTTTAATTTGAAAATATTAAACATATTACTTATTTAAATAATAGTTAAATAATACAAATGATTAAATAATACAGAAATAGTACCAAAAAAAATATTTTTAGTATCTAAAAATATCTTGAAATTAAAATACATATTTTTCTGAAAAAATGAGGTATTATACGTTAAAATAATATTTAAAATAAAATAAGAATAGGTTATGAATTTAAAAAATTGTAATGTGATATTGAAAAGGTATTTTAATAAAACTTTAAAGTAATTAATTTTTAAAAAAATTGTTAATTAAAATAAATTGAATTATTAAAGTTTCTGAAATTTCAAATATTTAAAAACTATATAAGTAAAATTATTTATATTTTTTATTAAACATTAAATGTAAATTTAAGATAATTTAAGTATGTAGTAATAAAAAGGAATGAGAAGAATTGTTTAACAATAATAATATTTTTTATATTATTAGTTTAAATTAAAATAATAAAATAAATAAGTTTTCGATTTTAAAAATAAGTTAATGTATTTATAAATAAATATATCAATTATTTCATAATGATGAATAATGAAATAATATACTAAAGGCAATTCAAATATATAGATTAATATAATAATTAAGAATAATTGATCATAATATATAATAATAATAATAATAATAAAATATAATAATAATATATTAATATAATATATACTTTTGTTTATTTTAAAAAATATTATTATTATATTAACTTAAGAGAGATAATAATATTAATAATATGATTATTTACATACTTAAATTATAACTTAATACATAATAACTATTTAAAATAATTAATTACCTAATTAAATTAAACATTAAATAATAAAATATATCAGATAGATTAATTTTTTTTTTAAATGTAATTCCATATTTTATGAAATATTTTTATCATTTATACGTAATTATTAATTAAATACAATAGGTATCTAATAATTAATATAATTTAAAATATTCATAATATTTTTAATTAATACTAATTTTAAATTATGGAGCGTAAAAATACGATCAATTTGGTATATTACACTTAATTTTTTATTTATATTTAATTTATAATTATTTTTTGAAGAAAATAAGGTTTAAAATTAATATTAATAAAAGCAAAGGCGGCGGCATCGGTAGCGGGCCATGCAACACTCTTTGATTCGCTCTGCGATTCCGGGAAATCATTACCAATTATTTTCGCTGCACTTAAACACATCGAACGGTGAGCGGGACCATCCGATATTTCGTAGTTTCGAATCAACGATCCTGATGGAGTTGGACAGTGAGTGGAATCGCTGGATTAATTCTATGGTTAATACAAATGCAGAATAATGAGATCTTGTAAACTAAAATAGCATAAACAGAAACCCTAGTATGATAATAATCTCATTCTTGCAATTAGATCTTATACACTATTGAAATAGCGTAAACCCAAATTAATCGAGCGATCAATGGCCGAGATCTTATACACTATTGAAATAGCGTAAACCAAAACCCTAGAATGGTAATCGTCTCGTTCTCTCAATTGGATGCATTAAATCGATCGAAACTTTAAACATAGAGTGTATACATGAAGAGCATTCATGGGGGATAATTTTTGCGGTCTAAAATGTGCTTAATGCAAAGCTAATTAACCCTAAGTGTCCTAGACTAGGGTAGAATTTATATCTTGGTTTATGGTCGAGTTAATTCATAAAAGGGCTTGTTACACTTAAAGACTGTTTACGCTCCGTTTTGTAGAATAACTCATGGCTCGAAACACACTGGATTGAACATAAAAAGCTTTGGAAGATTTGAGGTCTCGTTTGGCCGGAGATCTCACCGTAGGCAACCCTTGACCGGTGGATTTGACTTGGATGAAGTGGAAGGAATTGGGGAGAGCTCTCAAACCAAATATCTCAGCTTGGGAGCACTTGGGAAGAAATTTATAAGCAAAAAGATCCATCAAACACCCTAATTTTTCTTATTTAAAGCCCCTAGATCTATCATGGATGTCTAGGATTGAATTTAAATTCAAATAGGAAGGAGGGGAGGTGATTAAGATGGAATTTGCATGAGGGAAGCAATATGAAAGATTTAAATCCCTTTAATGGTGAGATGTTGACTAAAATAGGCTAGGTTTAACCAACCAAGGATTGGGTTGACCAAGCCATGAGCTGACCTGGTCAATTTAGTCAAATGGGTCCAATGGATGGGGGCATTGAGCCAAGGGTAGCCTTGAATTGGTTTCTATTAAGTTTAGACCCATCTAAGCTAATTGGGTCAACATGGGTTGACCTGGTTAGGTAGGTTGACCGAGGACATGGGTTAGGTCTAACCCACTGAGACCAAAGGAGGCAAGATCTGAACTTGAGAAGCCATGAAATTGATTTGAGATTAAATATAATTAGTTTGGGTTGATTTGGGTCGACCTAGGTTGACCTGGTCAACCAGGTTATCCCAGGGCCTCGATTTAGGTTCCATAGACTTGGTTTGACTCAACAAACACAAGGGAGATGGTCTTGTGATCTGGCTTGGTCAGTTTGACCAAGTCAACTCCTTTGACCTAGAGTTTGAGCAAAAGAAAGGTCAACAAATGGACACCCAACAAGGGCGACAAACAAATTAGTGAACCACACGTGTTGGCATTGACTGAACGTGACAAACAAAGTAGAGTAAAGAGCAACGGTGAAGATCACCAAAAGGGTGAAAGAAGTAGGGGGGCTCCTCTCCTCTCCTTACCCTATAGTAAGGGTAGAGCCGAAGAGAGAGCAAAGAGCAATAGTGAATATCATCAAAAAGGTGAAAAAGGTAGATGGATCCTCTCTTAGCCTTACCTTATAGAAAGGGCAAAGCCTAGGACAAAACAAAAAGCAAAGTCGAGATCACCAAAAGGTGAAAAAGTAGCAGGATTCTCTCCTTGTCTTACCCTATAGCAAGGGCAGAGCTGAACAAAGAACCAAAGTAGAGATCACCAAAAGGTGAAACAGTAATGGGATTCTCTCCTGGCCTTACCTTATAGCAAAGACAAAGCCGTGGAAAGAACCAAAGTAAAGTAGAGATCACTAAAAAGTGAAAAAAATAATGGGATTATCTCCTGGCCTTATAGTAAGGGTAGAGCTAAGGAAAGAACCAAAGTAAAGTAGAGATCACCAAAAGGTGAAAAGTAGTCGGATTCTCTCCTAGCCTTACCCTATAGCAAGGGTAGATCCGAGAAAAAAACCAAAGTAAAGTAGTAGAGTAAACCAACTACCTACCTGCTCGCATCAAAATAATAAGGTAGAAGGTGAAAGGGGTGGTGATGAATGCATCCTAGTGACTCTGTGGGGCTCTCTCAACTAGGTAATTTTCTACATCTGTCTGATCAGTTTGGCCTAGCAAATGAAGAGAGACTCAATACTCAGTTGATTATATCGAAATAGTAAGTAAGGAGTCAAGGGGTAGTGCGCTATGCCTCCCAGGGGCTCTAGCAGGCACCATTACACAGGAAACCCGATGTCCACCCGGTGCATATGCCTGTAGTAGGACAAAAGAAAAAAAAGTGACCTCTGCCTGGTTTATGTTCCTGTAACAGTGCTGTTACCTAGCACATATACCCAAAGTAGGATAAAGATATATTATTCAATATAATCACCTGGCACATATGCTTGCAATGATGCGAAGAGGAAAGAATGGTGAAGAATGCCTCTTAGAGACTGCAATGATGCGAAGAGGAAAGAGTGGTGAGGAATGCCTCTTAGAGACTCTGTCGGGATCTCTCATCCAAGAAACCTGATGTTCACCCGGTGCATATGCCTATAGTAGGATAAAAGGAAAAAAAGTCACCTCTGCCCAGTGTATGTGCCTGCAGTAGAGTACCTACTCGGTGCATATGCTTGCAGTAGGATAAAAATGAAGCACTCAACACAATCACCCGGCGTATATGCCTGTAATGCTATGAAGAGGAAAGAGTGGTGAGGAATGCCTCCCAGGGACTCTGTTGGATTCTCTAAACTAGAAAACCTGATGTTCGTCCGGCATATATGCTTGTAGTAGGACAAAACGAAAAAGTCACCTATGCCCAGTGTATGTGCCTATAGCAGAGTACCTACCCGGCGCATATGCTTACAGTAGGATAAAGCCAGGGACTGTTGGATTCTCTAAACTAGAAAACCTGATGTTCGCCTGGCACATATGCCTGTAGTAGGACAAAAGAAAAAAGTCACCAATGCCTGGTGTATGTGCATGTAGTAGAGTACCTTCCAGGTGCATATGCTTACAGTAGGATAAAGATGAAGCACTCAATACAGTCACCCACCATATATATCTGCAATGATGTAAAGAGGAAAGAGTCATGAGGAATGCCTCTTAGGGATTATATCGGGCTCTCTCAACTAGAAAACCTGTAGTCCACCCGGTGCATATGTCTGTAATAGGATAAAAAAAAGTCACCTATGCTTGGTGTATGTGCCTGCAGTAGAGTACCTACCTAATGCATATGCCTACAGTAGGATAAAAATGAAGCACTCAACACAATCACTCGCGCATATGCCTGTAGTGACATGAAGAGGAAAGAGTCACCTCAACACCTACCTAACACAGCTCTGTGTAGGGATGTGAGGGAAAAAAAGTAAAGATAACTATAAGAACTTTTAGGGAAAAAGTTGTTTAAGAGTTTCTAAACCAACTTCTTGTTACCTCGTGGTAGAGGATAAAACATCGTGGCCACGGGTATCTAAATGCCAACGGAATTCCTTAAGCAACTTTATCAAAGAATTTAAAGTAGTAGAAAGAAGGAGGAATTTGCTCTCTCTAAGAGTAAAGCCGAGTTCCACCTATGACAAGGACAACCAGTCTCACTCAACTGAGAGTTACTTTTTTTATTATCACATCAAAATAATAGAAGAGAAGAGAGGGGGAAAATTGGGCCCCTTAGAGAGTAAAGTTGGGTTCCTCCAATAACAAGGGCAACCGATTTTACTCAACTAAGAGTTACCCCTTTTTTATTTTATTATATATTTTTGTATACTCATAATCAATGATCAGAACACAAAGAGGGAGAGATAAGATATATTTTGATAACCCAGGCTATGTTTGCCACATAAACAAAACTAGGGAGAGAGATATCAGATAGGATTTTACAATGAATTGAAATATTAGCTTTGATAACCCAGACCACATCCATCATATGAATGTAATTGGGGAGCAAAATCACAATAAAATTTATATAATAATGAAATTTATATATGGATAGTGGATCAATATTACCACACCTAATTAACCTAGGTGGGCATGGACCTATTATCACCTCTAGAAAATGGATTTGAATTAAGGATATTGGGTCAAGATAACCACACCTGATTAATCTAGGTGGGTATAAACCCAATATCACCTCTAAAAAATGGATTTAAATTAGGGACATTAGATCAACATCACTACACCTGATTAACCTAGGTGGCTATGGACCCAGTATCACCTCTAAAAAATGAATTTGAATTAGGAACATTGAATCAACATCACCACACCTGATTGACTTAGGTGGGTATGGACCTAGTATTACCTCTAAAAACATGGATTTGAATTAGGAACATTGGATCAACATCACCATACTTGATTAACCTAGGTGGGTATAGACCCAGTATTACCTCTAAAAAAAAAGATTTGAATTATTGATTTTGATATCCCAGACCATGCTTGGAGTGACAAGTAAAACTGGGTAAGAATAAATCCTCATAAAGGGAAGACAAATCAAAGGTTTTATGTACTGGCAGTAATGTGATTTGTGTGCATAGATATAAGCACAAATATCCCTACAACGTATCAGCATATCCACTTTAAGGATAGCCTTATACTCTTTATAGCGAACATCGTGTGGTAGAGGATAAATCTTTATGGCCATACAGACTACCAAAAAGTAAGAAGGATCCTTTCAGGGGGTATAAATATAGATGAATATTTGCAAGAGGTAGGGAGATTCCTCCTGTGATGTGCTAAACTCAAGCATAGTAATTTATCCGGGTATTCTTCATCGACGAGAGAAATAACCAGATAAGAATGAGAGACAACACGAATCATAACATGAATAAATTAACTCTGCCCCATATAACCCACACCTTCTAGGATTCAAGAGAGGTCAGTTTGCTAAACACGGGCTTGTTGTAGAGCTTGTTTATCGGACCAAGTCAAAGGACTGACACCCCAATCTATATAGCCCTTATAATGGTGGAAAAGTTATGAGTGATGCTCATAACCTCTAATTCCATAACAGTTTCTTCCAAATTCTGCTCTTATGACCCAGTGGAACGCCTATATTATGGGGTAAAGAGGCACACTCCTTAGACCGTATTGGTTTAAATATCTCATATAGTGGAGGTATAGGGTGCTCACTAGTCTATAGTGAGCTACCACCACTAGTGAGAGAAGTGTCAGAAGGTCTTTGATGAGAATCCTTTACTCTTATTCCACACATTTGATGGGGAATAGATTGCATGCTAGTATTTTGATGTCAGAAGTCTTCTTTATTGTCTGAGCTAATATTAACAACTAATCTGCCCTCTGCTATCAAATACCTGTGGAAGGTAGGAAGTGAATCATAACCAATGGAATCCAGGGTTGATGAAAAAACTGAACAATGAGTGACATCGATCATCTGTTCATCTAAAGAATTATACTTAACAGTCAAAGAAGAAAAGTAAAGGTGCGAGGGAGGAGGAATCTGAGTGTTGTAGTTCTGCGGTCCACGGGTCAACTCTCTACCTCTACCTCTACCTCATCCTCCCCTACCTCTATTAGGGGGAATATCATATCTCACTGCAAACTAAAAAGGAGCTTTATCAAAATATGCAGTGGAAATACCTGCCTCAATATTAACCTATGATGGACCATATACTAATATTTGTGTAGGATCTTATGCAGGTGATTGCGTAGGACCCTGTATAATACTAGCGTGCATCAATGGTGACTGGGAAAGAGGAGGTCTCCAAGTCTTTTGAGATACATAATACTCAGCGTCATCATAAATAGATACCTTATGCATAAAAAAGGGTTGGGTATCTCTAGGAATGGAATACTCTACATCATTCCTCATATACTTCATACACTGGTGCAAGGTAGAGGGCACCATTCCATACTTGTGGAGCTAAGGCCTTCCCAAGAGAGCCATGTATGAAGTATCAGCCTCAATTACATGAAACTTTTCCTCAGTTAGGAAATTTCTAAACTTCAAAGGAAGGGTAATTGACCCTAGAGCATGCTGGCCTTGATCATTAAAGCCTTTTAACATAATCTTGTTGGAAGTGAGCTTCAAGTGACCTAGGGAGGGGCCCTTTAAAGTTTCATAAGTAAGAATGTTTATTGAAGTCCCTTAGTCGATCAGGACCCTATTCAACTCATAACCATTAACTTTAATAATGACATATAAGGGATGGTTGTGCTTAGAAGTCCCTAAAAGAAGATCATGATCTGAAAAGGTAATGTATGACATCTCTCTCAAGTGGCATACATCCCCAATAGAATCAGAAGCAAAGATGGCTTGATAGGACTCTGGTTCAAGTAAGGCTTTTACCAGTGTCTCTCTCAAGTTAGGGGACATCATTAAAGCATCATAGACACTGAGAAGGGAGGAAATTTTTCTTAGATGAGCTAATACATTATAGTCAACCTCCAGCTGATGGCCTTTCCCTTTCTCCTTAGATTACTCTTGAGAGGAAGGGGTAGGATTATCCTGCTGGGTAATGATGTTTTTATCTTTTTGTTTTATATTTTTATCCATCCAAGGTGGAAGAACCTTCCCTGAATGTAAGTGAACCTCCTATATTGAGTCATCCTCATTAAGAGATTCACTTGACTCTGGGGTGATGGCTTGTGCTGGCACTAAGGAAAGTGCTTGGAGTGGGTTCTTGGATTCATCTTCTAAATCCATATAACAACCACCCTCTAGAATGGTAAAGACTAGTTCATCTTCATACTCAAACTCATCTTCACATACATGATTATTTATATTATAAGAAGTATGTACAATATGAAAGAGCGAGTATTAGAAGAAGTATGAGTAAAAATAGGAGCATAAAACCAAAAGTAACCGTAATCACCTTCTTCTGTTATTTCATCATCAATCAAAAGGAGAATAAAGTCCTTTAGTGTAGGTGCTGGAAGGAGTCTGGTCTTCCCTTCTGAGGTTATAACAATTTTTTTTTTCGCATACATATTTTTAGTCCAGTTATCACAACTGTCAGTGCGATTGGAACTAGAGATCATCTGAACTGTCTGAGTTGTCTTGCCCTGGGGCTGTACTAAATCACTGTCCTACAAATGGATATCTCCACTAGCCATAAGGCTCTTTACCTTATCCTTGAACATAAAACAATCTTCAAGGTTATGCCCAATATGCTAATAAAAGGGGCAATATAGTGGATGCTTCGTTTGCCCTTCCTCATATGCCTTCTTATTAAATGGGAATGTCAAGATATTTTTCTTAACAAGAAATTTAAATATCTTATGTATACTTTTCCTTTTAAATGTATATTCTTTATTAAATCTCTCCTATAAAGACAGTTTACTCTCTAAGGTCTTATAAGAGGGTCTTGACTGTCGAGTCTACAGTCATGGTGGTGGTGAACTGATTGCGGACTTCTTACCCTTATCCAGTGTTTGAAAGGTACTATGTACCTCCCCTTTCCTAGAAGAAGGAGCCCCTGAAGACTCCTATCTCTGAGGTCTATACGAAGGCTGACTCTCAACCTTAGGAGGGACTACATCGGGTATGTTGTCCATCAAGCTAATAACCTTCGTCAACAACTTTTGGAAGGTTCTAATACTGAAATCATTTAAGTAGGGTGCTATGGGAATATCAATATTCTTTAATAGTATATCCACTACATGTTGCTCCTGTAACTGAGGATCACACTGTAGACTAAGGTTCCTTTATCTGTATATATAATATGGGAGAGTCTCTCAAGGACACTATCTAGCCACAACTAACTCTCCAACTGTGACCCGGTGCTAGCACTGATAAACCTCTTAACAAAAAGCTACTCTAACTTTGCAAAGGCGTGGACTGAGTCATTGGGGAGGTCAGTGTACTAAGCAAAGGCCACCCCATCTAGACTAATAATAAAGAGTCTCAACATAAGGGCATCGTTCCCCCTTTTGTTGTAACACACGGCTCGGTACTAAGCCACATTCTTTCTTGGGTTCCAAACCCATTAAAAACTCTAAAATATAGGGGAATGAAGCAAGGGGGGAAGGGATCCCTCTCAGACTCAACCGGGTAGGGTCTCCCCCTGCTAATAACCTCTCCATCCTTCTTGGAGGAAATCGCCCGCTCAACCTTCTAGGATATCAAGTCCTGAATCTATCCCACTGACAACTATGCTGACTGACTCTGAACTAGGGTAGTAGCTACTATAGGTTATCCTGGAACTAGTGATGGTATTGTGGGCTCATTTTTAGATGTAGTAGGAGTGGCTATGCTCGTCATCTAGGGCATCACCCCCAAAGCAGTCAACTGCGCGGTCATCACTGCCATGGCTCTGACCATCTCTGCCATCTAAGTTTGAAGGTGTAAAATGGAAGCCTCTATATCAACTGACCTGCGAGACTCACCCACCTTGGGCTTTTCCTGCTCATCTTCATCCTTGGGTTCTCTTTTCTCATTTGAGAGACCTCGATGGGTAACCATACAAACTCTATATATGGTTAAGTCTTTGTCTAACACATCCTCAAGTATGTCCTCCTTAGAGAAGGTCTGATGAATTGCCTCTATGCACGAATCTGATGAACTGTCAGGAGGAGCTATAATATCTACATAGCAAAGCATTGGAACTGCCTCAAACCCGATAGGAGCAACTACCTCTATCTGCTCAGCTTCATCTGCTAACCGTACTATCTCGACAGGGGTATCCTCCTGTCATCGTCTCCAAACCCGCCTACTATGGTGGGACCTAGTGGGGGAAACTAAATTATGGGGGGTCACAACTATTGAATGGATCTGAGCTCCGGTATTCTTGAACCACTATCTCAGTCTACAACTACGTGAGGGTCGTCCAACTTTAGGAGCAACTATCTATGGCCAAGCTATCGGAACTGAACTAATTGGCTACCTAGGTGGTTATCCTCTCTAACACCTATACCTCTAACTCTATAATTTAATGGATTCCTGAGAGATCTGATAGAGTAACCTCTCCTGACTAATAGGCCCTCGACCTCACGCTAGGCGGATAATACTTTGAATCTTCTGAGAGAGGGTTCGAGCAGCATCATCCCTAGGGGAACCAGCTCGGGGTAAAGTAGTGGTAATAGGAGGGGTCATCATAATGCAAGTGATGTCCTCCTCATCACCATTGTATTCTAATGGAGAGAAGCATCCTCCTTGGATTGCTTTTATCTCATGTGCTACTATAATAGTTGGGGTGGGTGTAACTAAAACTGGTCATAGCTCATACTGCATGGGGACTACTCTCCTCTAAACAGGTTCCTAGTGAGCCACTACCTCTTCCATCCTCTATCTATCTATCTCAGATGCAGCTAATCTCAGTCTTCTATTTATATTCCTCTAGGCCCTTCTCCCAAGGCCGGAGGTGGAGGAGGAGGGGACATCTAAACCCACTGCCTGGGTGACCAGGAGAACATGAACTACAGGAAGTGTCAGGGTCTGCTCAACTGTCTCAAGGTGAAAGAGCCAAGCAAACACAGAAGCCTGACGGGCGGAAGGTGAAGGAGACTTGGTATGAGCACCCCTCTTCCTATAGGAAGAAGGAGGGGGAACACAAATTTGAGCTACCTCTATAGAATAATAGAAGGAGCAACAACTGGCTGTCAGTACTGAGAGGCCAGAGCAGCCTACATAATAGGTACAATAAGTAAAGGTCTCCTAACAACTAGATGAGCAAAAGGGATTAGGAGTGGTCTAGGTAATGGCTGCCTAACCACAGGGTGCATTGGCTGCACAGGAAGGGGAACGGGACGAGCAGGTGCTCAGGCTATTTGCTGAGCCACTGATTATCCAAAGGGGCTCATAGGTACATATCTTCTCCTTTGAGGAGGAGAGAATACAATATCCTCAGCTGGGGTCAGCCTGTAAAGAGTGATTAAAGTCGAGTCTATGAAGGAACCAAAATTGATCCCTTCAATGGGCTGATTAGTCAGCAGGGACTCAGGGAGAGTCACCTAAGTGTCCGAGCTAAAATAAAAAGTCACTGAAGAAGTACGAAAATCCATGGCAATGCTTCCAAAAAAATAAAGAATTTGAAAGGATTAGTAAGATTGGAAACCACAAGAGAAGAAGAGAATTAATAAGGTATGAAATGGCCTAAAAGACTGGAAGGAAAGGGACCATAGCTAGGTGAAAGTCGTGCTAAGAAGAAAACCTAACTAAGAAAAGGATCCTAACAAGAGTAGGATGAACCTAATCTAAGGAGTACCAACCATAGAGTGCATACAAGAAAGAATAATATGAGATCTAAAGATTGAGATAGAAACGAGTCCCACCGTGGCCGCCAGAAACCTATAGACCTCCAAAAGGGATCTGCTCGTGGCTCTAGAGAGCAGAGGGTATATGATTGCATCACCCCAGGGGATAAAAATAATCATATGCCTCTGCGCTCTTTAAAAGTGGGCCAATGAGAGGATAGAGACTCTTGCCATCGCACCCCGATGGATGATAATATATATGACCTGGTCATTATTACAGGATTTCCCTCACCCGACACATCAGCTCAAGTGGGGTTTATTTATACCGAAATTCTATTTCCCATGGGCGCAAGCTCCCATGGTTAATTACTTCTCAAGCTAGAGCCTGAGAATACTCTCGATTAAGGATTTGATATTATTCTTCTTGAAAAGGAATTGGCACATAAAGGGAGACTAGGAAATCCTATTCAAAAGGAAAGGAAGGTTTTAAATTGGCTTAGTTAACATGCACGGCTCATCTCAGCATCCGGAGAGACTAAGGCAATAATTAAAATAAGAGAATCATCCACTCATATCATACAAAGAGAAAGGATGGAAGTGGCATCATCTACATGATACGAATAGGTAGGATTTATAGCTCTAGAAGAGAAGAAAACTTACCCATCATTTAGGCATACTACGAGACACCCAATATAGTAGCCTTGAATCATAGATCTAATATGGGTTTAGTGTTCTACCTAACACTAACACCCGTATCCTAACTAATGTAATATGGGCTTATATCCTGCCTAAAAGGGAAAGCCAGCTAACCACCTAAGCGTGTAAAATCCATATTGTCTGGTCTTTATGAAAGATGGGTAGGTAGTTTAGTTTTTTTTTTTTTTTAAGTAGGATTGGCATTTAGAGAGTTTTCTAATTGGCCTTAAACTTATGTAGGGTGAATGCTCCTAGAGCTAATGCAATTAAATTTTATTTTAGTTAGTTTCTAATGTGATGCATGCTAGTTTAAACGGCTTCTAAATCATGAATGCTTAGATTTTTTTTTTTTTATAAAAAAAGCTTATATAATTTTTTTTTTTTTGAAAAAGACTAGACTTTCTCAGATATGGCCTCTCATCTTCATAGGCCAGATTATCTGGACTCTACCCACAAGTGGGAAAGTGTCTTATTAGAAGGAGAAAGAAAATGCATTTAATATGCATGTGACCCGGATGGCTCTAGCTATTCCCTAAGTCATTAAATTTCTAAGTTATTTGATTCTTAAAAATTTGAAATTTTATTACGAGTAGAAAAAAAGTTTTTATCCTAGAGAGCCTAGTGAAAATAGGCCAAGCACATGCAAGAACAAAACCTAAGAAAAATATGTAATTTCTACTACACATTCAATATAAACACATCAATATAAATCCATAAAAAGTAAAGTAAGAAAGTCCAGGGTAAGTGCCGTATAAGTACAACCCAGGGTTTGCAGAAAAGTAGTAGTGGTCATGCTCCACCGATAATAACTTGGATTCTAATCCTATTAAATGATACAAGTCTTAAAATTTGGGCATTTCATTTTCAAGTCTTCGTCTTCGGATCTTCATATGGATCATCTCCGGATCATCTTCATTCAGATTGCCTTCCTCTAGAAGGGTACCCAAATGACTAAGAAATTCCCTATAAAGGGCCTTTCCTTTTCTCTTTGGGTACCTAATGTTTGAAATGTCATACTTTTAAAGACTTTCACAACTCAATAATAATTATATCAAATTACATTTTAAAAAATCTAGACTCAAACTCTTGCATGGTTATCCTAGTAAAAATCATCCCAAGCAATTTATAATATATAACACAAGCAATTTATATTATGCAAAAAAAGAAAACACACTTAGCTATACTCTTTTAATTTTAAAAGGGGCTAAGTAGTCTCTGGAGTATCTATAGAAAATAGCTTTAGTTTTAAAGCATTATAATTATGCCTCCTTTAATTTAAGTGCTGCATGAGTGTGGCCACCTGCATAAGACTATATTAGTATAAAAGTGTCCATAGCCTATGTTAAGTTTAACACACACATCGCATCACAATCAATATATATAAAGCATAATAAAGTAAAGCTCAATCACAGCACAATAGAGCAAAATACATCAATCAATCATCCGTGCCACACAAAATTGCATCACATCATAGAGAGCAAAAAAAGTAAACACCGGCCCTAATCTTTGAGCTAGAAGTGGTGACCTAGCAATCCTATGTGTGTGTAGTAGGCTTGTGTGGCTCTGGATAGGTTCTATATCGAGTAGTTAAATCAAGTTGCCTATTATTCAAATTTGTTGAAGGTCTGAAAGAGAACTTTGATTAATGTTTAAATATTAATAAATTAAGATCAATTTTAATTAATTTAGTTTTTAATCTACTTTAATGCTTAGGGGGTGATCTTGGAAGTTTAAATTATATTAGTCAATTTTGGAAGGTCCCGGGTCCTCCTATATACTAGGCTAAAGGGGTCCAAAAGGTCACTATTAGAAACGAGCTAGGTATGGGAGATCTAGTATTTTAGTTAAATACTATGCCATAAGATGAGTAATTAGGCTTTGAGTTTGCTAGATTTGGATTTTTTATGCAAAGTTATGAATTTTAAAAGTTTTGTGCAATTATTAAATTATCAAAATTGTTAGATTAGGAGTATTTTAGGGATTTTGATCCAAATTAGCTCCAAATTGATTGTAATCACCCCCAAAGGTCATAAATGACCTAAATAAGTGTTCCCATGTGTTTGGGGAAAATTTGGAATTTTTTATAATTTTTAAAAATTTAATTAAGACAAAAAGGTAAATTTTAATTAAAGTTAAATTAAGACTCAGATTGAAGTCCAATTAAAGGGACCTAATTATCTAAGATTAAGGGTTAAATATTGAAGATTTTGAAGTATTATGGGAAATTTTTGGAGTTGAAATGGAGTTATTAGGGCTTAATTATGGGTTAAATTAGGGTTTATTAATTAAGGGGTTTAAAGGGTCCTAAAAATTTCTATAAAATTTTGAAGAGTTTAGAATGTCACTAAATTTAAGTGATTGAAGTTTCAAGTCATTCAGGGATCTATCATAGCTCTTAGAAATTTTTTAAGTTTGTTAGACGGGTCCTTAATTATTATCCTTAGGATGTCACTACATTAAGTAGGTTTAAAATGAAATTAAATGACTAACCCTTGAGGTAACATGCAAGGAATGCATAAAATAATAAACACATCAATCCTATACATACAAAAGACGACTAAAGAAAGAGTAAAGCATGCTATATTATTCAATTAGTAGATGATTGGAACTCATTCATCCACTAATCCTCCTCCCCATGAATTCTATTCATAAGTAAAATATGTGTTTAAAATTTCATTAGTGAATCTCCCAAAATTAAGAGGCTTAAAATATGTATAATTTTAAAATAGTTTAAGATACATATATTAAATAAAGAATTTTTTTTAGAAAATAATGTAATTAAATAGATGGGAGATCCACTAGTCACCTAAATGAACTTTCAAAAACAACTTAAAAATAATTTTTAATCTAAAAATATTTAACATATTATTTATTTAAATAATAGTTAAATAATGTAAGAAATAAAATCAAAAAATACATTTTGGTATCTAAAAATATTTTAAATTCAAATACCATATTTAAAAAAAAAAAGGTATTATACATCAAAATAGATTTTAAAATGAAATAGTTATGAATTTTTGAAAATTTTAATATAATTAAAAGGTATTTAAAATAATTTTAAGTAATTAATATTTAAAAATAATCATTAAATTAAAATAATTATTATTAAAGTTCTGAATTAAAGTATTTTAAAATAAACATTAATTAATTAAAATTATTTAATTTAATTTAATTAATTAGTAAATTTAAATATTTAAGTAAGTAATTAAATAAAAGAAGAGGAAATTGTTTAAAATATAATATATTTAATTTTAGTTTAATTTAAATTATTAAAATAATAAGTTTTTTATTTTAAATAAGTAAATGTATTTTATAAATAAATAATAATAATGCATAATGAAAGATAATGATAATATAATAAAGGTAATTCAAATAATATAATATTAAAATAAATTCAAAATAACAAATAATATAATTTTAAAATATAATTTTCTAATTTTAAATAAAAATAATTATTATTATTTACTTACAAGTAATAATTATGAATAATATGTATTATTTAAATACTAATTATACCTTAATACATAATATTTATTTAAAATAATTAAATATCCAATTAATTTAAATATTGAATAAGAAAGTACATTAGATATATTAAAATATTATTATAAAATGTAATTCCACGTTTTATAAAATATTTTTATCATTTACACCTAATTATTAATTAAATATAATAGATATGTAATAATAAATATAATTTAAAATATCCATAATATTTTTATTTATAACTAATTTTAAATTAAGGAGGATAAAAATATGATCAATTTGGTATATTACACTTGATTTTTAGATTTATATTTAATTTATCATGATTTTTTGAAGAAAATAAGGTTTAAAATTAGTTTAAAACTAATATTTATAAAAAAAAGGCGATGGTGACAGTGGGCCATGCGGCGCTCTCTTATTCACTCTACGATTCTAGGAAATTATTGGTAATGATTGCGCCGCTGTGCAATCCTTAGCAATGATTATCGCGGTACTTAAACATGTCGGACGGTGAGCGGGATCGTCCAATCTTGCGCTGTTTCGAATCAACGGTCATGATGAAGTTGGATGGTGAGCGGAATCGCAGGATCAATTTTATGATTAATACGAACTACAAAATGATGAGATCCCGACCGTTGATGGAGCGATCGACGGCTGAGATCTTGTACATTATTGAAATAGCATAAACTGAAACCCTAGAATGATAATCATCTCGTTCTCGCAAGGGGATGCATCAAATCAAACAAAACTTTAAACATAGAGTGTATACATGAAGAGCATTCATGGGGGATAATTTTCGTGGTCTAAAATGTGCTAAATGAAAAGCAAATTAACCCTAAGTGTCCTAGACTAGGGTTAGCATTTATACCATGGTTTATGGATGGATTAATCTGTAAAAGGGCTTGTTGCACTTGTAGACTGTCCACACTCCATTTTGTATAAGAACTCATGGCTCGAAATGCACTGGATCGAATGCAAATGCTTTGGAGGATTTGAGGTCTCGGTTGGCTAGAGATCTCACCTCCAGCCACCCTTGACCGATGGATTTGACTTGGAAGATGTGGAAGGAATTGGGGAGATCTCTCAAACCAAATATCTCAGCTTGGGAGCACTTGGGGAGAAAGTTATGAGTAAAAAGATCCATCAAATACCCTATTTTTTCCTATTTAAATCCCCTAGACCTATCTTGGATGGCTAGGATTGAATCTAAATTCAAAAAGGAGAGAGGGGAGGTGATCAAGATAGAATTTGCATAAGGGAAGCAATAAGAAAGATTTAAATCCCTTTAATTGAGAGATTTTGACCAAAGTAGGCTTGGTTTGACCAACCAAGGCTTGGGTTGACCAAGCCATGAGATGACCTGGTCAATTTTGCCAAATGGGTCCAAGGGATGGGGGATTTGATCTAAGGGTAGCCTTGAATTGATTTGAATTAAATTTAGACCCATCTAGGCTAATTGGGTCAACTTGGGTTGAATTGGTCAACCAGGTTGACCCAGGACATGGGCGAGGCCTAGTGTGTTGGGTCTAACCCACTGAGTCCAAAGGAGGCTAGATCTAAACTTGAGAAGCTATGAAATTGATTTGAGATCAAATAGAACTAGTTTGGGTCGATTTCGGTTGACCCAGGTTGACCTGGTCAACCAGGTTGACCTAGGGCCTGGGTATGAGTTCCACAGACTAGGTTTGACCTAACAAACACAAGGGATATGGTCTTGAGCCCTGGCTTGGTTATTTTGACCAAGTCAACTCTTTTGACCTAGAGTTTTAGCAAAAGAGAGGTCAACAGAAACCTTTCTTTTCTATAGAGTATGAGTCTTATAAATATTCGAATCAATACAACAACAACAACATCAAGCCTTTATCCCACTACATGTGGTCAGATGCATTCATGCATTGCATCATATGGGTGATAGATTGCATTAATGGGTAGAATTTTTCTTGGCATATGTGTTTTGGACTTTGTATGAACACATATATTAGTTCTAGGATGATATAGTATTGGGTACTATATACTTAAACACATTTACCTTATTATGCATACATATATAAATTTTATTTCTACAATTTACACAAGCCTATCACACAAGCCTACGGGAAGGTAGTGTGGTCCTCTTGCACCTCGAGAATGATGCGCTATTCCTGTTGGTACAGGGCCATTATGCTGTCAAAATTTTTAAGAAATTATGATGGCTAGAAAATTTAGTTAAGTTATTAAATAACATAAAATATAGAGTTCTTAGCAAGTTATCTTGATAGTATCATTTGGATATAAAGTTAAAATTTTTTATCTTGAGTTACTAATTCAAATTCTAATTCATTAGTAATAAAATAAACCCTGTCATAGTTTGCTAAGAAAGGAGAAAATCTCTAGACATTGACAAAATCCTATCTTGGGTTAACTTCATACTTAAAATGATAGGTGAAAGTGTCTTTTATCCTTCAGGATAACTATTGCATTCCCTACGCCAAATTTGAATACAAAAATAATTTGTTTCTTTCCTCAAATCGATAACATAGTGTTAAAATTATCTCTCCAAATAATTAACACTAATTATGCAGATTTGTCAAAAAAATATTAAATATTAAACCAATGGCACAATATATTATAAGATCAATTAAAATAGAAATTAATTGAAATATTTAATTTAAATAAAATAAATTGATAAAATTTGAATTATAACTAATCATATGGTATAAACACCATATCGTATCAGGCAATCAGCTATAACCAGAAATCTTGATGTCGAATCCAACTTATCTAAAATAGCTAAACTTGAATTTCAAAAATTGAATTATTCGTATTATGTGAACAGAGTTGTACTATATGATTTGTTAAAATTATTATCTAATTTAAGTAAGATAACTAAGGAATCAAATTGGGTATTATTAAGTATATATCATATTGTATGATCATATATCATAATGTACGAATCACCCGATGACACTCTAGATGATGTTTGGTTCATCCTATATGATTAGATATGTGATTTTAACTAATCATAATATAAAATTGTCCATTCATTTAATATGATCTGTGAAGAAATCAAACTGATCGTACTATATTATTATTAATCGTATTGTACTAACAATGGGCTAATTGAACTAATTGTATTATATGATAAATTTATCATATTATATGAATAGAGTTGATGGAATTAAATTATTAGGGTTTTTATAAAGCCTACTATTTAAGATTTCTTAATAGACTTTGCATAAGTATTTGATAATATAAGGTTCGAGTCTTCTATAAATGAGAGTTTGGAGATAAGACTTTGAGCAAGGGAGAGAATGGGTGAAGTTATAAGAGAGGGAAAAGATTCTTATGGGTTTAGGGTGTGTGAGAGGGAGTTTTACATGGCTGATTCGGCCAACTTACATTTGAGTTCCTCCACGTGTTAAGCTTTGTCTTAATGGGCAACTCAAATGTTTTTGTTGGATTACCCTAGAGTAGTCTGAATCACGTCCACCAACTACTCCACCATATAAGAAAAGTGAAAGTGATTCGGGCTACTCCACCTCACCAAGAGGGTTAAAGTGATTTGGGAAACTATGTCTCACCAGGAGGAAAAAAGTGATTTGGGACACTCCATCTCACTAGGAGGGTGAAAGTGATTCAGGCTACTCAGCCTCACTAGGAGGGTGAAAGCGCTTTGGGCTACTATATCTCACCAGGAGGATGAAAGTGATTCCAATTTTCAACCACACTGAGGAAGTGGAAGTAATTTTGTAAGGGCTTATGTGCCTAGCTTTGGAAGCTAAATGAGATTGGCTAAGTGTTTAGTGCAATACTCGAAGAGGATGACTTTGGGGAATGGGTGTAGGTAAAGTTAACTAATCCACTATAAAAATCTGGTTTATTTTTCTTTACTTTTAGCCCTTTATTTTCTGTGTTTTACTTTCTTGCACTTTTAGTTTTTGCAATTTGGTTTTTCTATGGTTGTTATTATGATATGAGATCATCTTGGTTAGTTTGGATTAACTCTTATTTTTTAGAAAAATTTAGAAAAGTGAAAAGAACAAGAAGTGTTATTTGTTTTTTCTATAAACAAAAAAAAATTAAAAATATTTTGAGTTATAATTCTGCTTCTACTTTAAAACTAAGTTTGGTTATTAATTTAAAAGGTTTTCAAAAAGATTTTTAACCCCCCCTCCGTGGTATGTCATTTTGTAGTTCAATTGGTTTCATAACCATTCGTTGAACTTTCAAGGATGCATATGAAAGAGTTAAGAATTGCATTTATTTAGAATTTAAGTTAGATATAGTTCAAAGATAAACTTGTATTTTTGAAATTTTTTGGTATTAATATATATATATAATAAATGGCGTATTTTTATAAATATGACTATATGAGCATTATGAGGCATATAATCAAATTTCTTTTAATTTCCCTTAAAAATTGATTAATAATGTGATTTTCTATCAAATAATTAAAAAAAATATTATTATAAATCAAAACTTTATAGTGGTTATTTAGTATATGAGATATACACAATTTACCATTATCTTGTTGGAATATGGAGGGAAATTGTAAAATAGCTAGCCACATTGGGTGCCCATTGACTGTGGATAAGCACACGGTGGAGAAAATTCATCTAACATTTGTGGGTATGTGTTCTAGTTAAAAATGACTCCCCTCTTTTGGAGGAAATTTTTATTTCTATAGCAGGGAAATAGTAAGTTCTTAAGATTCATTATGATTGGAAACCAAATTGCTTTTGATGGTTGCGTGTCATTCATCTACTCTTATAACCTTGGCCATCCCAAACCCTTAACCAATCCCCCTTATATTCCCAATTATATAGGTAGAAGCACTAGATGAAAACCTCAGCACTCGATCATTCATCTACTCTTCTAATCCCTATGAGGAGCAAACACCTAGTTCATGTTTCCCTCTTGATGAAGCAAACCTTCACCTTCAAATCCCACCTCTTAGAGAACAAATTTAGCTCTTTATCTACTGAAGAGCTAGATTAGAAACCAATTGATCCCTCATCTATACAAACAATCTCTCAAAACATAAAAAATACTGGAGCCAAGAATCCCAAAAAGACACCCAACCCGTCTTACAAATCCCAATGACCTAACATAACATTGCTATTTGGAATGTGAAAGGCTTCAACAACCCTAAAAATTTCCTTTTTTGCAAAGATTTTTTCCATCCCCATAACCTTGGCATGCTCTATATCCTTGAAACCAAAATTATAAACATGTATCATTTGTGATGTTTTTCTTTGTCACATTCACTATGAATATATGACATGATTTGTAGGTAATAGGTCGAATAAAATATTTGATGATATTTATTATAATTATCCGCTACATCTGGCACCCTCTCCGGTATGCTTCCAGCGCTCAGGCTGTAGCTAGGAAAGAATAGCAGAAAAAAGGGGCACAAGGGAGAGGAAAGAGGGCAAGAGAGAGAGAAAAGCGATCATTCTATCTTTTTCACATATGTGTGTTCCTTTAACACATATATTAAAGTATAAGCCACAAACTACCTCTCATTTCTAACTTTTGATGCAATGTGATTTTTATGGAATCATACCTTACATCTGACAATATATATTAAACCCCGGTCGTTGATTTTATTAAGACTTTCATCATTATTTTGAAATTGTTATATGATTTTGATATTATGAATAATTTAATATATAATTTAATTATATCTTTATTGATGTATAAAATTATAGTGTATTTGAATATGTTGGTCAAATAATGAGCAGGAAATGTACTTATTGTAAAGTGAAATTGAAAAATGTCAGTGGATTGTAATGATAATACGATAGTGATAAACTTCATGTGATACTCTTTAAGATCCCAACAGGTGGTCCATTAATTAGAGCCATGGATGGACATTAATGGAGTGTTGGAGACATAGAAGTATAAGGAGTTGTGTGAGACTGACTCATGCATCAAGTGGTAAGTTATAAGGTGTCTCAACTGTCTTAGGAAGACATAGGGGACTGATTTAAGTTAAGGAGATCATAAATGCAGATCAAGCAAGATAGTCCTCAAGATACCTTTATTAATAGTTGACATATTTAATGATTATTGCTAATTAATGTATAAGAGTATGAAGATCTATATTGGACTACCCTCAATTGTAATAACTAAGGGATGTATCAATCATCTAACATCAATGTAAGAGTACAGATGATTACTTAATGCCTAGATATAAGAGCATAAGATATGTAGCTATAATATACAGTCAGAAATATTGATAAAGGAATACTCTAGTATTATAATTGAGATAGATTACCAGTATTGATAAACATCATTTATATAATGTACTGAACCTTATCATGATTCAACTTTATTGATAGTTAAAGCCAAATGCTATAATTGAGATAGAATTGAATAAGATTGATAGAAGATAAAGGAGAAACCGAATAAGTTGATTAATATGAGGCGAATCCGTAAGTATAGGATATATTTTATTAATTTTATATGTATTTACACCCAATACAGTTTCTCTTTTAGTTCTCGTGTATTGCATTAGTTGTAAGAACTTTAGTTATTTGCTAAGGATTTATGAGATGTACCTAGTTATTTATTTTTTTTTATTTCATGCTTACATTGGTAACGGATCTTATACAGGCTTTTGAGGCTGTATTGTAGCGGTAGGATCCATTTGTCATGATTTAGCTGATTTTTGATGAATAGCAAATCACTTCTATTTCTCATATGAGGACTTTATTTTCACTAACATTCTTAGGTCTGAAAGGTCAGCTCATTTGGAAAGCCACTCAAGAATAATGTACGACTAGGCTCTGAGTCAGTTATACGTTTCCTTTCCTTGAAGTCTAACTATGTATTTGCGTCGGTTTGTGGAGGCTCCGAGAGCTTTTGAACTTGGAAGAGCTGTTGCTGACTGAGTTCCCAGAGTTTACCTTTTTTGCTGGTAACTATCGTCCGGGACGAAGTTTAATATTACTTGGATGGAATCCGGTTCAAAAGCAGAAAGCCCGCTGAATAGGGGCATCCCCATTAAAGCAGTCATCATTCAGTGCAGAAACTACATCATCCGGTCGATTTGTATCGCTAGGGATGATAGGCCTCAAACAGAAAGAATCTACTGCCAGAATCTAATTTACGGAATGTACTGCTGTTTTTGACATTCAATCCAGGTGATCAATACCAGGGACCTAAAAATATCGTTCAGGTACGAGTCCAAGATGCATTTTTTTCTCAAAATTTTCTCCTAGAATTCTAAGGAAAGCATATATGCTTGATTGCATGATCAATGTCCTGGACGATCTCCAGATCGTACAGTCTGATAGCTGAATCGATTGGGCACAGACATCGATCTCTTTTTCTAGGGCGATGTTCAGGAGATATTCTAATTAATAACTGATAATTCCAGGACTGGATAATATTATCGAGTGTACCGTTTATAAGAAATATACATCAACATTGGCCATGCTTAGGAAAGAATTTTCAAATTTGTAAAAAAGTTTAATAAAATTACTTCAGTTAATCTACTGGATAAGATGTTGAATGCTAAAGTGAGGGGCGTATTTGTGAATCAAAATATTTGAAATAAATATTCTATTTGACACATTTGATTGGCTCACTCATCTGCCTAATGAAAGCAAAATGTTTGGGTCAAAGACTTGTGATGCAGTGAACGATTGGTTCTAAAAGCTGAAGGGAACGGGAAGATAGCGTTGGTTGGCTGACGAATGCAAGTGACTTATCGAAGCAAAATCAAAAAACTCGACCAAAAACTTAAGGCAGTCCAAAACAGAAAGAGGTATGAAAGTAAAAAGGAAGGAATACTTAATATTCTCTTCTGACGTATTTGTTTTGGATGATAGGAAGCTCAGGACAATGAAAAAATCAGTGAACTACATTTGAGAAAGTTCTTCCTGCACAAAGAAAAGGGTAAAGCAAATCAAGTATATAAACGGAAATTATACAAAGCAAAATTTCTTGGGCAGATCTAGCTTTCTAGAATACAATCTGCCAGGAGCAGCATGATGCTTAAGAGTATTTTGTGTGCTTTTTATGTTTCTTTATTGTTTGTGGCCTTTTAATTTTTTTGAATTTCTGCTTCTTTTTATTTGCTAATTTTTATTTTTTTTTATCTATTTTCGTAAAATTTTTATGTATCTTTTCCTCTGACAACCACACACATCGACCTTTTTTAAAAATGAAAAACCTACCATCTTTTTTCTCGTTGAGTTATAATAAAAATTGTGTTTTAACTCTCTAAAATAATAGTCCAGAGGACGGAATACTCATGGATTTGACTCTCAATCTCTGTTTTCCTAATAAGAGGTTTATTGCACCATTTGATTTAAAATCTTCATTCATATTTCTAAATTAGATTTGAAACACTAAACTTTTCCAATCTCCTAAATTTTAGTCTATCGGCATAGGAATCTTTTGCAAATTGTTGAATCCACCTCAATAATTTTGTCTAATCAAAGTAGTTAATTGTGTCAATAGAATAGTTTCACCTTTTGGTGTGTTACAACTTTTATATAAAAAAGGTAGCCTATATAAGAAAAAGATCCAATGACAGCCATAAATAAAAAAAAAGTGCCATGGCCAATTAAAGATGCGCGCCAATGACGCCAAATTGAGAAAGATCACAAACTGATCAAAATAGATAAAGATGCGTAAAGTGCTCAAAAACCTGATAAAGAGCATAAAAAATCCCCAAGAGTAATGCTTACCTTTTTTCTGTTTTTATTCCAATGAGCTTAAGAAAAACCCTTGATATATTTGATATTTGTTTTTAAATCCTTAATCCTAATTCAATATCCTGCATTAACCTATAGAGATTTTATTGGAAGGGAGTTAAATAAAGGATTGTTTATATCTCTAAAATTCTATTCCATGATTGTAGATATTGGAAATAAAAAGGTTTTGAAAGTCCTTTTTTAAAGAACTGAAAGTTTTGGATTATAATATTCGCTTTCTAACCTTTTCGGGCTATGCGGTTGTCAATTCAAATCTACTCAAGTTTTTGATTAAAAGTCTAAGAGGTAACTTTCTCAATTTTAAGAATATTTATTTTTCAACTCAACGAGGTCACGATGGAACATGTTTTGTCCTGTTTGGTCATTATTATTTTTTGTTTGTGACCTCCTCTTCTTTTATAATCGTCAAAGGGGGAGAACACTATTTGTTTGATTTTTACTATTTG
>NW_021318850.1:155868-239632 GCF_001605985.2 Dendrobium catenatum
TCGTATTTGTATCTTTTGTTCAAAAATTTAAAAAACAACAAAAATATTTTTATCTCCCCTATTTTTAAAGTGTTATTCTAGTGAGGAGGAGATTAGGAGAAAATATCCCTTTTTAAAATTCAAATTAAAATATTCGCCATCATCAAAAAGGGGGAGATTGTTGCGGATCTGTTTTCATGATTTATGATTTTAATGATAGCAAACACTTCTATTTCTCTATGACGGCCTTATTTACTAACATTTCAGGTCCACACGATCAGACTGCAATTTGGAACCAGCTCAAGATTGGGTAGACTAGGTCTAAGTCAGTTCGTACAATTTTTCTTTCTTGAGTCTATTGTATTTGGTGTGGCTCCTGATGCTTTGTAACTTGGAAGAATTTTTTAATGTTCCCTAGAGTTTACTATTTTTGGTAACATCGTCCAGGACGATATTTATATCGGCCTAGACGATCTGTTCAAAAGCAAAAACCCTAATTAGGGCATCCTCATTAAAGCAGCCGTCATTATGCAAAATATATCGTCCCGAACTATTTTATATCGGCCAGGACGATAGGCTCAAAACAAAAAGAATCTGCCACCAGATCTATTTAGGAATTACTTATTTTTGGACATCATCCAGGTGGATCGTCTAGGATTATAAAATATCGTCCAGGACGATCCAGGATAATTTTTCCAAAATTTCTCTAGAATTTAAGGAAAGCAATTATGACTTGATTGCATGTTCAAATGGTCCTGGACGATCTCCAGATCATCCTGGCCGATATGCTGGACGATTGGACATCGGACAGCTCTTTTTCAGGGTAATGTTCAGCAGATATTCCACAATTTATACTGATCATCCAGGGTGATATATTATCGTCCGGGATGATAAGAACAAATTTTTTATGATCTTCTCAAATCGTCCTGACTGATTGGGCTTAAATTTTACTGATCGTACAGGACGATATACCTATCATCCTGGACGATAATGTCGGTAACTTGCATTAATGAGCTCGTTTTGAGATCTTCTATTTAAGCTATGATATAATACTTGGTAAGTATCTTTGGCAGCCATTGTAGCTTCGTTCTTTTGGGGGTAACTTGAAGAGAGAGCTTGAAAGGGAGTGAGGAACGGGTGACGCCTGAGAGAGGGAGAAGATCCTGTGAGGGGGGACTCAAGGGAGTGTAGAGGGGGATTCCACATGGTTGCTCCAGCAGGCTTGCACCTTAATACCGTCGGATTTAAGGCTTGTCTCGAGGGAAGTGCACCAAAGAAGAAGATCTCTTTGGTGTCAAAAGACCCGGCGACTCCGCCGCACCGAGGGAGGCGGAAGTGATTTTGTAAGAGCTTCTTTGCCTAGCTGTGGGGGCTAAAGGAGAGACACTTAGTTTAGTGCAATACTTGGAGGGTGCCTCCAAGGAGTGGATGTAGGTCAAGGTTTGACCGAACCACTATAAATCCAGTGTGCTCTTTTCTTATTATTTCTTTCGCATTTAATTTCGGCATTTGATTTCTTTGTGGTGATTGTGATTATTGTGCTTTATTTAAAGGTATACTAATTCACCACTCTCTTTATTTAGCCTTGGGCTAGTTCATAAGGGGCCTAACATCCCTAACGACCTTTCATATATAAGCGATGATGGATGTGTAGTTTATTTTAATTTTTTGTTTATGTATTCTTTGTAGCTAGTGTGGCTTTTATATATACTATTTTTGGCTATATTGACATGATGCAATGCTGGACTATAGTAATGTGAATTATGATTTCCATTGCTTATTGGTTTCTTTTAATGCAATTAATTAGCTCTAGATGTTTATTAATCTAGTTGATTACTGAAGAAACTTAATTGAAAATATAATAATGATTTAAAAAGAGAGAAAAAGAAAAAAAATCTTTTACTTTAGATCCCGAGGTTTGACATTCCCACCCTCATTTTCTTAGGCAACACTATCCTAGATCATCTTTTCCCCTCTCTGGTGGCACTTATGACTAATGAAGAAATCAAGCAATTCATTTTGTCAAGCCCTAACTCTTCACTCCTAATTTTGATGGTTTTTCTTTTAAGCGTTACAAAACTGACCTAGAACAGTATTGGTTATCAAATTTAAAGTAGTTAAGCACATTTTTCATAGCTATCATATCCTCAAAAGCGCAAAAGCTATAACTATTGCCTTATTCCCAAAAGTTCTCATGCCAATAATATTTCATAATTCAAACCATTATCCCTTTGAAACACATTATATAACTTTATTGCTAAAATCTTGGCTAATATGCTTAAATAATTCATGCCCCATATCACTCATCCAAGTCAAGCATGATTCATTCAAAAATATATATCCACTGACAATGTTATCCTTGCTACTAAACCTTTAGGGATGTTCAATAAAGCTGGCAATTCCAAGTTTGTCTTATACAAAGCTTGACATATATAAAGCATTCAACATGGTCGGTCACAAGGCAATTTGTACTACTTATGCCAGAATAAAAAGGCTTTAATTCCTCTTATATATCTTGGGTTAAAGTGTGAATTGAAGTTGTGTATTTTTCTATTTACATCAATAGATCTCTTAAAGGTTTGTTTCTTTCTTCTTTAGGATTAAGTCAAGGTTTGTCTCTCGCCCCTTATCTATTTTGTATTATTACGGATTCAATCTCTAACCTGCTTGAATATCCTAATTAATACCCCCCAAGTTTTCACTAGTACCTTACTTACCTTCTTCATGATGATGATCTACTCATTTTTTGCAAGGCCACTATTATTAATGCTAACATTTTGGTTGAAACCTTAAAAACCTTTGGTTTTCTTCCATTCTATAAATTAATCAAGCCCAAAGCACCATTCTCTTCTCAACCAACACATATGATGCCTCTTAAATATACAATGCACTTAATTTTAATTTGGAAGGTAATTCTTTCAAATAGTTGGGAATCCTAGTCTCTACCAAAGGTTGTGCATTTCTAATTTTCACCCTGTTTTACAAAAAAGTATCTAGTATTTTGGATGGCTGGAAAGCTAAGCTTATGTATTTTACCTGTAGTTTATAGTATATTCAATTTATAATGTGAAACTCCATTTCTTACTTGATCCGGGAGTCTATTCTTCCTAAAACTTGTTGTAAATTCATTGATAAAATTTGTGCAAGACTCATTATTTATGGCAATATCAATGACAAGAAGCTTTACCTAATCTCTTGGAAGAAAACATGTTTACCTAAGAAGTTTAGTATGATGGCACTCCCTTCCATTCAGGTTCTCAATTATGCTTATACCTCCTTGTATATCTTGAGAATTGATGCTTATGATGGATTATTGGCTAATTAGATTAATTAATTACATTCTCCCTTAGGGGCTTATACATAAACAAGTCTTTGTGCACTAGAAGCATCAATGTAATGCTAAAAACTTGGTTAAATCAAAATTTACTTTTAACATTTCTCCTAGCATCACCACTTCTTTATTTTGACATCCCTAGTTTCATAATCGATCCCTTTATGAGCTCATTGATCCCACATCCTTCAACTCTCTCCTTATTTCTAGCATATCTAATGTCATTCTTGATAATAGCTAACATGTTCCTTCCTTCTTTCCTATACACTTACAGTCACAATCCAACTTAATAAGACCCATTGATAAGATATGTTCTATTGTACTAGCTTGCCATAGGCAAATCCTAAAATCTATTTTTTGAATTTTTTAGATGTCATCTTCTAATTTAAAATTTTAAAATAAAAATAGACTATAGAGCTACTAGAAAATCTAAAGTTTTGAAATAAACTCATCCATGAAATCTCTTTCATTTCATCATCAAAATGTATATAAAATATACAATATAATACATGAATACATAATAGAGAGCAAAACAAAACATAATGAAAGCTAGATATGATTGTACAAAAATCAAAGAAGAATATCTATACAAACTCAGATCAGATCCTTAACAGCTACTCAACCCGATCTTTCCCTTTCTCAAACCTTAAAAATAAAATGCAAAATCACGGTGAGCTAAAATAGCACAGCAGGCCACAATTACAAATTTAAATTTCCAAACATTTCTTTTATTAAACATTTTTCAAAATCATTAAATAAAATATAATGATTCACTGTGTGGAGTAGAGTAATAAAAGCATTAATGTTGTCTAAAGATTTAAATAAAAATAATGAGCAATTAAACAGAATGAATTTTATATGCACTATATTTGACAAAATAAAATGTAACAAATCTCCTCCTCTTTAGACAGAATCTAAGATTCTGAAACCTTATGACTCCCAACAAAAATTCTCCTCTTCCAGATAGAATCTAAGAATCTAGCCCCTTAGGACTTTCAACATACATAAAATTTTCGTATGCATATTCCTAATTTCAGATAGAATCTCGAAGAATTTCGGCCCTTTATATCTCCTAGTATACATTTTCATATCAAAACTATTCAATATCACATAAATACACATTTTATCAGATTATAAAAATTAAAGTATAATTGAGCTTGTTTCAAAATTTCATAATTTTATATAAAGTAGGTAACAAATGAGTAAAAATTAACACTTTCAAAATAAAACCAAATTACTAGAAATTATGCATAATATTATTATAAGACTTTAATCATACTATAACACTATTTTTTAGAGTTTGGATTTTTTTTATTCAACAAAATAATATGCATTTCAAAACCCTCAGTATAAAATTTTTAAAAAACATTCAAAATATTCAGAATCTCAATCTCTATAACATATAAAAGTTACAAGGAGAAAGTTTTAGCATTGTAAAGTTATCTTCATTTTTCGTTAACGGAAATATAAATTTAATCAATAAATTCGAAAAAAATTGTATTTTTTTTTTAAACTAAGATAGGCATATTGTGACTTTCCTATCAAAATTCTTCTTTTTCGCTCTCTAACTTTCAAAACTAGGCCGACGGCTAAAAATAGCCCAAAGTTGCTCAAATCTCCTTCTTTCCCTATCAAAATCCTTCTTTTTCTATCTCTTACTTAGCTGACAAAGCATTCGAATAAATGAAATAGTTGAAATATAATATATTTAAGTGCATAAGATGGCCAGTGCTTAGGCACCGCTGTTTAAGTGTCACAGCGACTAGTTCAAATTTCAAAAATTCGAAAGCACGACACCAAGACGCCCAAATACCCAACACTTAGACGCTCTGGGAGGAACATTTTTTAGATTTCATCAAAATGCATTCAAACCCCTGGAACTCACTTCAGAATACATTCAGACCTTTTTTATACATACCAAATACTTTCAAACACACAAATCATCTATTTTTCAAACATAATTTTGGTTTCAATATTGTTCTACTCTACTGCCTTAGACTTGTGGATTTTTTTTTTTCCAAAACAAACTTGCTTCAAAATTTTTAGCATATTAATGAGTGGGTAAATTACAAGCATGGTGCGAAGAACCTACTCTACCTTACCATCTATTGCTCGGTTGCTCCCTATACTACATTTGGCGAGAACAAAATGGCAGGAAGTTTGGAGGAAATTATGGAAGCACTACTACTATTTGTATTAAAATTAGAAGAGCAATATTTGCCAAAAACCTCAAGTGGAAGAGTTATGATGAGACCAAATTCCTTATATCTTCATGGTTTGTTACATTAGATTTATCGTATGTCCTCTTTTTTAAGTTGCGATTTGGGGTGCAAATGAGTTGAGTCGAGCTCAAGTCAGGAGGTGTTCGAGTCGAACTCAACTGTCAAATACCGAGCTCGAGCTTGAGTAGAGCTCAAAAATCGAGCTCAAGCCTGAGTCGAGCTCAAAAATCGAGCTCGAGCTCGACTCATTCCACCATAAACGAGTTCAATCCACTCGCCAAGCCTCCAACACGATCCGATTTGCCTTCCAACACGCGCGATCCACAAAAAACTAATTTGTGGTCTTTTATAACTACACCGGGAGGAAGGAAGAGAGAGAGAGAGAGAGAGAGAGAGAGAGATGCGATTAAGATTGAGAATCAGGCGGGATTTGAAAAATTTTGAAATATGAGCAGGATTTTAAAATTGTAGCAGGCAAAAATTAAAAATAGAAGCATGGATTATTATTAATTTTTTTTTAAATTTTAAATTTAATAATTTCGAGCCGGCTCTTATTATTTTAATTTTAAATTTAATAATTTCGAGCTAGCTAGCGAGCCAAGCCTCGTTAAGCTCGAACTCGAGCTCGTGGCTCGATTAGCTCGGCTCGTATGCTCATAAATGAGTTGAATTTGAGCCAGCTCGCAAGCCGACTCGACTCACTTACACCCGTAGTTGCGATTCTACTGCTTTATACTCTTTGCAGATTATCTTTTGGACAAATGTCTTTTGCCGCTTACTATGAGATTCTGAAGTCTGCTAGCTAGACTCTGATGAAAGAATTTAACATTCACGAGCCTGCACTTCCTTGGACAGTTCATGTGGCAACCAAGAAATACTCCTCCTTATATGTCGTTATGATTGCTGGGTATAATTTTTGCTCATTTTGAGTCCAATTTTTATTTTTTCTGAAATTTGGTATTCCTCTTTGTATCCTTACCTATGAGCTTTGCTCTTTTTGCTGTTGTTCACAGTTCTCTCTCGCAGTTTTTTTCTATAACTGAAATCTTAATCTCATTATAATTATGTTCTTTATTTAATGAAATTTGAACATGCCTCTAATTGCCCCTCCAAAAAAAAAAATGAGATATATTAGAATAAAACTATCGTTTATTTTTATGTAAATTTAATATAAAAATACTTAGTCCCAGCTCTATGTTTTAGAGAAGCTTGATGGTTCTGTAAATCATTAAGGTTTCATATGGGACGCATTTGTTGCTGCTTTTTAAAACTATTTTTTAACACACAAATTAATTTTTTTTTATATTAAAAACTTTTTTTGGGAGAATTTGAGACCAAAGCTCACAAAACCTGGTACAAAAGTATGCTAAACCCAAAACCAAAAGCTAAAAAAGAAAGGTAAAACTGAAGAAAGAAATACAGGAAGAACCAAAAGAGAAAATCAACATCATACTCAATTTGCCTAAAAAAAGGCAAAAGGAGAAATGTTGGCCAAAAGGAGGACTCAGAAGTCAGAGGCCAACACCCAATCATCATAACTCAGATACTGAAACAGAGAAGAGAAAGCAAGGTAAGCAAACCGAAAGAAGCTCAGATTGCCACAGGGCCAAGCAGAGATGGCAAGAGGACCCTTACAGTGAGAATCAAAATACCACAAGCAAAAGGCCTGTCACGACCCGGCCCAGCCTCCGTTCCCGCCTATGCGAACTCACCAGACCGAGTCGTGACAAGACCATCAGCAAAATTCATTGATTGCCACAAGGGCCATCCAAAGGCAGCATGGCGAAGGGTTGGCCACCCTCATCATAGTCCATAATCCAAAAAATCATCAGCAAAAAACTGAATAGCAGCAGAGATCCCAGTAATGACGTTAGAGAATTTCATCTTTTAGATTTGAGACAAATGACCAATTTAATGGTATTATGAATTGAGGAAGGACTTTCTCATGAATTTGAGAACTCCCAATTGTTTCTTTTTCTTCAAAGATAATAAGTGCGAAATATCTTCTCCCACTTAGAATATTTTTACCAAAATCAAGCTTTAAATAATTTAGATATTTTAGTCCAAGCAGACGTGACATTAAATGAATGATTCACGCATCATGTACGTGCATAATAATTTTTTTCATACTTTTATTACATAATAATATTCTACTAAACGTGATTGTCTGCCCCGTGTTTTTCCCTCACACGTTTCTCCTTTCTTTCTCATCACCTCCTATTTAATATCTTTATAGTTGACATGAACTCGTCATGTCTTTGATAAGGACATTAAAAATTATTATCAAGGCATTATTAATTCTAACCTCATTTACACAATAAAAAAATTTTACCTTTAAGATTTTTATAAAATGTGCTGAAAATTAATATAAAATTTTATCTAATATTTTTTTACGCAACAAGTGGATATATATATATTTATTTTAAGCACATGAGTAAATAATTATACATTCTTTCTCAAATGAGGTATATTTTGATGAAAAGTCACATCATTTTTTTTTAAATGAGATAACCTTTCGATGAATAGTCACATCCTTATCACAAATAAGAGATAATAATTAACTAAAAAAAGATATGATAGCTCTCATAACTTAATGGGCTAGTTAGGTGTTAAATAAATTAATTTGATTATTAATTATTTTAAATGAATAAAATTTAACTAATACTTGATACGCCACAAAAAACAACGGTCTCTTTGACCACCATCTCCCTCCAATTACGATCTCTCTGATTATCGTCACCCGTAAACTATATTCCCTCCAACCACAATTACCCGCCGACTATGACTCCTCTGGCCGTCGTCATCTGTCGATTATGACTTCTCTAATCATCGTCGCCCTCTAATTATGGTCCCTTCGACCAGTGTCGCCAACCAACCACTGTCTCACCACCACCATCGCCCATCGACCACCGTCCCTTCAACGATCGTCGCCCACCAATTACGATCTTCCGCGCAACGTCACATGCCGATTATGGTCCCTCCGACCTCCATCGCCATCGACTACGATCCCTCCAACCATCATCGCTCACCAACTACAATCCCTCTAGCCTCCTTCTACCACTTGGATGTGGTCTCTCAAACCTCCTTCGACCGTCAGACTACGATCTTTCTAACCTCCATCACCCGCCTACGGTTCTACTGACCAAATGAACTGGCTAAGACACTAGATTCTTTCAACTACAACCACGTAATGTGTAACAGTCCATATTTTAACTTATGCAAATAATTTTTTTAAGGAGTCAATATAAGTCAAAATTATAAATTGTCTTCATCATAACATTGATATTGTAGTTTTTAAATTATACAATTTTTTTTCATAATTTTAAAGCTCCAAAATACTTTATAGTATTTTAATTATGTGATAATAATTGGTAGTTCTAAGTAAATGATTATTATGTTGACGAGCAAATCGGGATGACTATGTTTACTGAGTCAATATTTTACTGATATTAATATGATACCAAAAAAATACCATGATAGACATGATATATTGAGCATGTGATTAAGATACTTATTTGATAGTGATATAGAAAAATTGGATAGTATCTATACAATCCTATATAATTTTACTGCATTAATATGATTTTGCTAGTCTTTATCGATGATTTGATTTTGTCACTTTATATGATTTATTTACTAATTGATAGTACTGATACGATGATTATATTATAAATTTGACACCCATATTAATTTATTGGCTTTTGTATCGTTCTAAATTTTATTACTACTATATATAAGTTTTATTCATTTTGTGTTGATTTATGTTCATATAAATACTATTACTATGATTTGACCCCTAAAATGCATATTGCTCCTTTATTATACATTAAACTTGGTTATAGTTTTTTATGATTTGCTGGTCTTTTAAGCTCAGTATATGTGATTAAATATTTTCAAGTCACGGCAAGAGAGCTAGAGTGTGAGATTGATCAGGATCCCTCTTATTTAGATTCTTGTTATTTAGCTATTCTTTTATACTTAGAATAGAGTAATTATGATATAATTGTATAGATTTTAAGTAATGTACATAATTTTTAAAAAATGAATTGAGATGCATATACTTATATTTTGATAATTTTATTTTTTCTATTATTTAGATAGATAAAAAAATTAGATAGCTTTAGTTGTAAATTAAAAGATAAAAAAATAATTCTTTCAAATTATATACTGGGGCATCACATAATATGATCGTTATAATATATATTTTGTTGCATTGAGTTTAAAGCCTTCCCTTGAGGTAGAACCTCATTTGTAATTAACAATAAACACTAGTGGACTCTTTTTATCTAGGTCATGCCCCATAGTTTTTCATATTTTCAGGGTTTTCACATAAAAATCTTAGTGTCTCTTATGACTCTTACACCCCTCTCTATTATCTGTTTATATGTTTGCTCTTCTTATAAAGCTTGCATATTAAACTCTATATATCTCTACCTTTGTGATTGTTTAAGCCTGCAACATAGAGCTTTCTCAACATAAAGTGCTAAAGTATGATTCACTATAGGAAATTTGTTGTTTGACCGCCATAATTATGGACACTTAAGCATGTAGTTTGACCGCCGCTATAAACCGATGGTACTTAATACCAAATCGCCAAAAATGTTGGAGATAAACTGACCGCCAGATATACCGCTAGTTTTTTTTTCCGTAGATATCGACTGTTACCGACGGTTTGGCCGTCGATTTTAAGTGATTTTTTTTTCGGCGGTCTAAACTGCCCAAAAATTGACCTAAAATTGGCCACCCCAGACCTTCCTCCTCATTTCTTCGGGTTATTAATTTTTGTCCAGACACGGTCTCTCACCCTCACTGAAGTTGCATCTGTATGACTCTAGCCGCTGAACTACTGCACCTTACCTCTGACCAACGTCCGTAGGCTCTGACCTCCAATGCCCTCACTCAAGCCTGTGAACTCCCAGAAGGTAATCTCCTCCATGCATTTCTTTTTTTTTTTTCCCTTAATCATGGATGTTCTTAGTCGATATTTACAAGAGGATGTAGCTTATTTTTTTATTTTTGCAGTTGATAGTATTCTTGTTGATAAGTCTAGAAAATGAGTTGAAGCTAAACTTAAATTATGAAGATCAACTATTGAATCTAAATTTTAATTTTGAGAAAGCCTTAAGCCCATATTATTTTGCTTTAGTCATGGATATTCTCAATAAACATATGCAAGAGGTTATACCCTGTTATTTATTTTTCTTATGACATTATTCTTGTTGATAAGACTAGAGAGGGAGTTGAACATAAACCTAAATTATGGATGTCTACCTTAGAGTGTAAAGGTTCTCACTTGATTTGATCTTAAATATGAATATATGGAGTGTAATTTTAATAGTAATATACTTAGTGAGGGGATTGTGAATTTAGGCAATAAAGTCATTAATAAGAAGACACATTTTAGATATATTGAATCTCTTATTTAGAGTGAATGTGAAATAGATGGGGATATTATCAACATAAATCAAGTTGGATGGTTGAAGTGGAAGAATGCATCAGGGTTGTTATGTGATAGAAAAGTCCCCTCAAACTTAAGGAAAAATTCTATAAGATGGTGGTGAGGGTTAGGGTCGACCCGTTTTCCACCTGGGTCAGTTCGGGTTCAACCCGAACCCGACCCGTGACCCGAAATTGACACCCCTACATGCAATGCTTTATTAAAAGAGAAGCATAATACTAAGTTAAGTTTTGCAGAGATAAGTCACCTTAGATGGTTTGGTTGCATAAAACGGTGACCTTCCAATTTCCCAATTAGGAAAGTAGAGGTATAAGATTTTACTTATATTAAGAAAGGTAGAGGTAGACCTATGAAAACTTGGCTTAAAAAATATCAAAAATAATATTTCTTTATTATATTTAAATGATATTTAAGGCTGCATCTTTTTTAATAAATTATTTTATAACTATGTAGGAAACGTTTGCTTTAACATCTAAATTACTATCCAAGAAGAGAGACATTGGATATATAATAGATTGTTATCAGGTCAAAGAGGATTGACAAATGAATTTATGCAAGCAGTTGAGACTTTTATTCAAGTTTCATCTCAACAACTTTCATTTAAGTTCAATGGAATATTTAGATGTGCATATTCAAAGTACAAAAATAAGCATTCTTTTGGACAACTTTTGAAATAGTTGATGAAGATTAAATGAGTAGGCCATATGAAGAACTTATTTTTGATGTAGCAAGTCTGAATTTAAGGGCTAGTATGAAAGATACACCAAAAGTAGAAACTAAAAAATTCTTTAAATTACTACATGCTGCTAAAAAATTAATTTGGGATGGTTACAAAACTTATTTAGAATTATTAATTACTATGAGGATGCTAAGTATCAAAATTGAATATAATATTCTTATTGGTTTTCTTATGAAAATAAATCCAACGAACAATTTAATCCCCATAGATTTACATCGAAAAAAGAAATTAGTATCCAAGTTAGGTCTCACTATTATAAAAATTGATTGTTATATAATTGGATGTATGTTATATATACTACAGGAATAATATCATAAAAGTTTTTTATCGCACTTGCAATACGCCTCAATTTAAATCAGACTCAGGAAAATAATGTCATTAAAAGAAAGATGTTTCATATTCCTGTTTATTTTATTTACTGACTATTCCAAGACTTCAGCGGATTTATATATTAATGAGTTTAACAGGTCATATAAGATTGCATAAGAAAAAATGAGCAAACATTGGTGTTATTTCTCATTCATCATATGTTGAAGCGTAGAAATATTTTGATCGAACACATATTTCATTTATTGTTGAGCCACGTAACATAAGATTGAGATTATGTGCTGATAATTTTACTCCATATAGTCAGGCAACTTCACTGTACTCTTGCTGATCAGTTATACTAATACCATATAATCTTCTATCAGAGATGTGTATGACTATCCCATACATGTTCTTAATAATTATAATACTTGGACCACCTAATACAAAATTAAAAATTGATATTTATTTACAACTATTAATTAATGATATCAAGTTCTTATGGGAAGAAGGTGTCCTCGCATATGACATCTCAACCAAACAATTTTTTTCCTTAGACATGTATTGCTTTGGATCATTGGCAATTTTTTAGCTTATGGTATGTTATTTGGTTGGAGCATAGCAGGAAAATTAGCTTGCCCTTACTATATAGAGAATACTAAATCTTTCACACTAAAATATGGAGGAAATAATACTTGGTTTAATTATTATCGTATGTTCCTACCTATTGATCATCCATTTATGAGAAATAAGAAAGCATCTGTTAAAAATAAAGTTAAGAGATCATCTCCTTCACCCATATTAAGTGGTGATGATATACTATATAGACTTTCTAGCATTTCATCAATTATTAATGTTCCAACATTATCAGTGTAATTTTTTGAGAATGGAGTTCAACATAATTAGATTTAAAAAAATATTTTCTGTACATTATCTTATTAGAGAATAAATTTGATAAGATATAATGTGGATGTTATAGACATTGAGAAGAACTTTTTAGATAATATTTTTAATACAATTATAGAAGTTAATGGCAAGAGCAATGATAATGTTAAAGCTAGAATGGATATTAAAGAGTATTACTGGAAACAATAATATAGGACTGCTCGTTTTAGCCGCCGGTAACCAGTGTCTTAGCCGCCAGATATACTAGTAATTTTTATGACTGGTAAGTCATCAGTTATGAACCAGCAATCTCCACCGGTTATGAATCAGTAACCGCCAAAATTTATCAGATGTTTTAGCCACCAAAAACCTACCATAAATGTTAGCCACTGGAAAATGGCCGTCGGTTTTCCTTTCCTATGTAATTTTCTGGTGGTTTGTAAGCCACTGGAAAATTTAAAAACCACCAAAAAACATATCTAAACTATCAGTAATTGGTGATTTTCCTGTAATGCGATCCATCTAACACAAAGTAAGGAGAATTCTCTCTTTCCAATCTTTATAATTATCACCACTTAGTATAGGTACACAATATGTATCATAGTTTGTGTAATAACCCAAAATTCTTAAAATGGATTTATTTGAAACATTTGAAAATATGGATCTAGTATGCAACATTGTGGCATTGTGCTGGCAAGCGCAAAAGCATTTTGGCACCACAGAACTGTTGTCGCTGCATCACAGTCTATGTTCTACACTAACTCTAGAATCGACCAAGTAGATTGATAGTAATAATTATTTTAAGAAAATGAATAGTATATAGATTGACATGCATTTCATAGATTATAACCAAATTATTATATTTCATACATGATATTCATACATAGAGAAAATGACATGACTCGTATATGGTGCATTTATAGATAAGAAAGAAAGGTTGATTGTCAACACTACAATTAATATGGGTTGGCTCTTAAAATGATAACACCCTATATAAGAGAGTGGATCGATGATTTTTTCTTGAAATAGAATATTTATGGTGTAATCTTGAAAGTTATCCTATAACCAATTGACTAATTACACCGATGGGTAGAGAGTAGAAACTCTTCATTACTTTATTGAAAGCTACTCATGAAAATAAATAATTAATAAAAATAATTAAAAGATATAATTGACCAATGATGATGGATATACATAACAATTGAATGTTAGATGAAAAGGTAAAAATAATACTTTAAAAGCTGGATGTCCCATATTATGGAATTCAATATTAATATGCCTATATGATATCACACATAATTTTATGCATAATTTGATAGATATGATATATGATAGATGATAGATATGAAAGATGATCAATAAGATAGATAGAATGACGACAGATGTAAAAAATGAATGATAACTGATAAGATTGATGATACATGAGATGCTATATATATTAATTAATTAACATGATTGAAATCTAGTTAGAAAAATAGGGTATTATTATGAATATATAATATATGATAAGGATATGACTGATATTTTACTATTTTTGTTTGATGCATTGCCTTCAGTTGTAGATAGAGATTACTTGTAGGGCTATATGCTCATTATATTAATTTTACATGTTTTTGGCAAGGGTAATGATCCTATAGATTGAGGTTTATTTGGGTTGCTGGTTTAGGTTCCAGTTTTTATTATTCTTTTTAATCATAATGTATTATTTTAATAATGAGTTATTTTGGTTGACCATCAAGAATATTGGATATGTCATTTTAGGATTTAGTGTAAATATTTGATGAAATAAATGTAATTATATTTTCTAGTATTTATATTTTTTAGATGAAATTAATAAGCTCTGGTTAATGATTCCAAAGATCAAAAGAGGTGCAATTTTTCAATTTAGGCTCAAGGTGTTACAAATGGTATTAGAGTAGTGGTTATTAGAAAATTTGAATTATGAATAGAGATGTTGAATTGATTCTGTATGGGATAATGTATAGGAGTATTGAGTTACATTCATGAACATGAATTACATACATAAATATATATGGCCTAGAAAACTTAATATGCATTACCTCTGCATTTTGTTAAAATATTTGTTGAATTGATTAAGCATAAGAAGATGAATTCAAAAGGGAAAAAATTTATTAAACAGAATTCAGAAGCAACTTCAATTACAATTGAACGTGTAATAAAGATGGTCAATGAAAGATCAGCTAAATAGTTTGAGCAAAACATTTCTAAGCAGAAACCTCCACTAGTTTAGATAATAAGTGAAGGGAGTAAGAAAAAGATTATGAAAGCATCTGCTACAAGTAGAATATAGCATTATTTTGGCAAGTATAGTGGCGTCACGGAACCACTATTGTGGCATCGCAGTCGCTATTCTATAATAATTCTGAGATTGATTTTTCAGTGCAGAGACACTACAAAGTTGGGCACCACAGTTTTAGGCACTAAATCAACTTTTAAAATATTTTATATTAAATATCCCTCACCAACACATCATACCCCCTTCATTTCATTGCCTACTAGGGAAGGAAAGAAAGGATAAGGAGAAGGAGAAGAGAAAGGAGAGAGCATATGAGAGAAATTTTTCTTTAGGGCTTCTTTGTTCATTGTTTATATTATGAAATTTTTTTTAATCATTATAAGTGACCATTTTACTTTTATTTTCAATAATTTTGAATTTGGTATATTTTTCTCTCCTAAAATTAATAAAAAAAATATAATATCTCTCATTCTAGTAAACTTTCACTACATAACTTTTGGTATGTAATAAATATCATTATTCTGAATATTTTGACTAGCTTATATGAAAATTTCACCATGTAGATTAATAGTTATATTTTTTTAGGAAAATGAATAGTATATATATTGACATGCATTTCATAGATTGTGACATGATTATTATATTTCAAGCATGATTGTAATATGTAGAGAAAATAATATAATTGATATGTGATGCATTTGTATATTAAAAAAAAGGTTGATTGTAAATAATATAATTAATATGGGTTGGCTCTTAAAATGATGATACTATATATAGAAGGGTAGGATGACAAACTTTCCTTAAAATAAATGGTTTGTGGTATAATCTTAGAAGTTACTGTATAATTGATTTACTGATTACGACAATGTCTAGAGAATGACGACTCTTCATTAATTTATAGAAAGCCACCTGTGAAAATAAATGATTAATAGAAATACTTTAAAGATACAATTGATCAATGATGATGGATAGATATGACAGATGGAAGATTGAAAACACCACTTTAAAAGCTGGATGTCCTACCTTGTTAAATTAAATATTAATATGCATGCATGATAGCATATATAATCACATGCATGATATAATAGATATAAAATGACACATATGACATATGACAGATGATAGATCAGATAGAAAATAGATATGCCAAATGATACAAAAGATAGATATAACAAAGACATATGTAAACGATGAATGATAACTGATAAGACTGATGATACATGAGATACGATATACGGTGATTGATTGATATGTAGCTAGATGAATAGGGTATTAATATGAACAAATGATATATGATGCGAGGATATGACTAGTATGTTTATTATTTTTTATGCATTGACTTTGATTGTAGATATTGGATACTTATTGGGCTATGTGCTCATTATGTAATTTTTATATTTTTTCATGTAAGGATAAAGATCTTGTAGATTGAGGTTGACTTGAGTTTAAGGTTTATGTTTCAATTTCCACTATTCCTTTTGTAATCATGATGTATTATTTTAGTGATGGATTATTTTGGTTGACCATCATGACTATTGTATATATTATTTTAAGATTTGATGTAAGTATTTGATAAAAAAAACATAATTATATTTTTTGTTGTCTATATTATCTAGATGAAATTAGTAAGCTCTAGTTAATGATTCCAAATATAAAAAGATGTACAATTCTTTCAATTTAGGTAATGGGGTGTTATAGCTTGAAACATATGTCGATTGAACAACAAATAAAATTTGTATGCTTAATTAAATTAATTGAAAAGCAAAATAAATTGAAATCCTTACTCATGTAAACTATTTCAAAATATAATAAGCACTTCATTAAAATATCCATATGAAAAAAAATTAAAATATGCAATTGATTTTGTGAATACTTTATGATTGCATTTATTTTCTTTTAAATAAAATATTCTAGGTCTATAATAATTAGATTCTTCATTATTTTATTTTAAATGAATATCTCATTTAATATTGTTGTTACTATGTCTCAAGTCCTGAATGAGAAAAGTGAAGGGTTGTGTTAGGTAGTCGACAGCTAATATAAAATCTCGAATAATCATGACATAAATTCTTTAAAAAATTGTGTTAATGTTAGGGAGTCCCCTTGAAGCGTGTTTTATGGCCTGAATATAGTGATAAGTGTGCAAGGGTTGCTACACTGATGCCCGGGTGCAGAGTTAAATAGGCAAGGGTTCCCATATCAAGGATGGATATGAGAAAAGAAGCTAATCTAGGAAATAAAAATTAGGATATGAACTTGAAATATAGGTTCCCTTACAGAAAAATTAATAGAATTAATATATATTATGATTCATATGAAGATAAATATTCTATGCATTCAGGAAACTAAATGGGTTAGAGAGAAGGCTAAAGAGATTGATAGTTTAAGATTTAAATTATGATATTAGTGTAGGATTCGTACTAGAATTATTGTAGGTGTGATTATAATAAGATTGTGACGGATAATGTTATAAAAATTAATGATATAATTAAAGTTTTAAATATTATTGATGATGCTAAGATTATTAATATTATAAGTGCTTATGCTCTTCAAATATGTTTGGATATGAGTTCATAATTAAAATTTTGAAATAACTTAGAAAAATTAATACAAAAGATACCTCCCGAAGAAAGAGTTTTTATTGGAGGAGATTTAAATAGATATATTGGTAGAGAGGTAGGTGATTTTAAAAGTATTCATGGTGGTCATGGGTTTGGAATGATAAATGAAGGTGATATGACAATATTAGATTTTTCTTTAGCTTATAGTTTTTTAATTGCTAATACCTTATTTAAGAAAAGAGATGAGCATCTCATCACTTATAAAAATGGATTTAGTAAAATTCAGATTGATTGTTTTCTTATAAGAAAATTAGATCGTTTAGATTGCAAAGATTATAAAGTTATTCAGAGTGAAAATTTATGTACCCAACATGAATTACTAGTTTTGGACTTTTAGATAAAAGGGGTATAAAATAAAAAAATAAATTAAAATAATATTTTAGGATTTGATGGGTGTATATAAAGAATATTAACAAAAATATTTTTGAGAGTAAGGTTTTAGATTTTAATATTTTGTGTGTGTATGAGAATGCTAATGTTATGTGTGAAAAAGTGGCTAATAATATTAAGAATATTGCAAAATATGTACTTTGAGTATCAAATGGAAAAGCTATTGAACCTAACGATATTCCAATAGAGGTGTGGAAATTCTTAGGAGATGAGAGAATTTCTTAGCTTACTAAACTTTTTAATATTATTTTGAAGACTGAAAAGATGCCATATGAGTGAAGAATGAGCGCGTTAATTCCTATTTTTAAGAATAAAGGTGATGCATAAGTTTGTGTAAATTATGGAGGAATTAAGTTAATTTTTCATACTTTAAAACTATGGGAGCGAGTTATTGAGCATAGGTTACAGCATGAAACTAATGTTTCTCAAAATCAAATTGGTTTAATATTGGGTAGGTCTATTATGGAAGCCATACATTTATTGAGAGATTTGATGGAGAAATATAAGGAGAATAAGGAGGATCAATATATGATATATATTGATTTAGAGAAAGCATATGATAAAGTTCCAAGAGAAGTGCTATGGAGAGTTCTTGAAAAGAAAGAAGTTAGTAACGCTAATATTCAAATCATTAAAGATATATAAGTATGAGCTATTACTTGTATTCAAACATAAGGTGGTTTGACCAAGTATTTTCCTATTTCGGTTTGACTACATCAAGGATCAGCTTTAAGCAGATATCTTTTTGCTTTAGTCATGGATGTTCTCAATAGAAATTTGTAAGAGGATGTACTTGTTGATTCTTATTGAATCTTAAATAGGTTGTTAAACCAAAGCTTATGTCTCATGGCTAACCAAGAGGGGGTGAATTGGTAATTTTAAAAATTCTCTTGGATTTTAAATTTGAAACCAATTGATTCAAAAAGCAAGTTAATTAAAGTTTCAAAATAAAACTTTTCAACCACGAAATTAAAAAACTTGCAGTAAGTAAGCAGCAGAAATTTAAATGACATAAAGATTTATAGTGGTTCAGTTAAACACAACCTACACCCACTCCCTGAAGACTCTCTATTCAGATATTGCACTATTATCAAAGTGACTCTCCTTTTGCCCCCACAATAAGGCAGAGACTCCTTTATAAAACTCTCTTCCACCAATCTCCAGTGCGGCAGAGAACTGTCGTCCTTTCACTCCCTCTAAGTGTAGGTAGAGAACCTTCATCCTTTCACACCCTATAAGTGTAGGAAGAGAACCATAGTCCTTTCACATCCTCCAAGTGTAGACAGAGTACCTTCGACTGTTCACACTCTCCAAGTGTCGGCATAGAATCATCGGCTGATCACACTCTCTAAGTGTCGGTAGAGAACCAGATCTTCTTCAAAGATCTTCTCACGAGCAATCTAGAAAGACAAGAGGAAGAGTGAAAAACACAAATCACACAGAGATCATTACCTTTGAGTAATCTTATGAACCCTTCACACTCCACTAGCAAGAAATTTCTCTCCAACAGTCTCTTACACTCTCTCCATCAGTTGCCCTTGAAAAATCACAAAGAAAAGATTTTTAACGCTAGTTCTTAATGGACCTTTTATACAAAAGATACAAAAAACTGTCTAGAAAACTGAATTTTTCAATTTTGAGCGTGCACGATCGTACAATATTATCGTATATTCGTACGTACAAATAGTTCAAATACTGTTACGTATGAACCTATTGTGAATCGATACGAAATCATTTCATACCCAATCATCATCCGGTACGAACTAAGTTCGTCCGGGATGAACAGTTATAAAATTTCAAAATTTGTCGGTACAAAATATCGAGACAAAATGGAACCCGAGAAGATCATATTCATCAAAACATGTACGAATTGGGATCATACAGTATGATCCATACTTCAAAAAATTATTTTTATGCAACCTGGAACCTGAGAAGATCGTACTCGTGAAAGCATGTATGAACTGGGCTCGTATAGTGCGATCCATACTTAGAAAAATTATTTTTGTGCGACCTGGAACCCAAGAAGATCATACTCATGAAAGCATGTATGAACTAAGTTCATCCCGTACGATCCATACTTAGAAAAAGTATTTTTGTGAGACCTGAAACCTGAGACGTTCGTACTCGTGAAAGCTTGTACAAATTGGGATCGTCCAGTATGATCCATACTTTAAAAAAAAAATTCATTTCTATTCGTTCGACTGCTCGTTGGGAAAAATAACAAACCAAATCATCCCGTACGAAGTAATATCGTACAGTACGATCAATTTAAAAAATATGAATTTTAAACTCTCCCCCGGTGTGTGTGTGTGTGTGTGTGTGTGTGCTCAGTTACTCAATTATAATCACACTCTCTCAGACTCAATAAAATGAAAAATATAGACTTTAAGTACAATAAACTCTAAACTGATCTTGATTTGAAGTCTTTAATAATCTGGAGTATGATTTTCCTAAAATATTAGTACACTCAAGAGCAAAAAAATTCTTCCAAAATATGTTAGGAGAAATAACAATCAAATCAATAATATTTAGACTCATCAAAAACATACAAGTTGCAAGAATATTGAACATGCAAAACTAAGTAGCAACTATCTCAACAGTACCTTGGAGTAAACTTTTTGTTGATGATATTCTTCTTGTTGATAAGACTAGGGAGGGAGTTGAAGGTAAACTTGAATTATGTAGGTCAATCTTAGAGTCTAAAGGTTTTCGCTTGAGCAGATCTAAAACTGAATATATATAGTGGAATTTTAGTAGTAATAGACTTAGTAAGTGGCATGTGACTTTGGGCGATCAATTCATTAATAAGAGTACATGTTTTAGATATTTTGGATCTATTGTTTAGAGTGATGATGAAATAGATGGGGATATTATCAATAGAATTCAAATTGGATCATTTGAGTGGAGAAATGCATTGGGCTTGTTGTGTGATAGAAAGGCCCCCTCAAACTTAATAGATGATTCTATAAGATGGTGGTGAGACCTACAATGTTTTGTGGTGTCGAATTTTGGCCATTAAAAGAGAAGCATAATACTAAGTTAAGTGTTGCAAAGATGAGGATGCTCAAGTGGATGAGTGGCTTTACCCTTAGATATAGGATATGAAATGAGTATATAAATGAAAGGTTGGAGTAGCGCCAGTGGAAGATAAGATTAGTGAGAGTCTCCTTAGATGTTTTGGTCACATAAAACAACAGCCTTATGATGACCAAATTAGGAAAATAGAGGCATTAAATTTGACTTATGTTAAGAAATTAATAGGTAAACCTAAAAAGACTTAGTTAAAAAATATTAAAAATGAATTTTCTTTTTTAGATTTAAATAAGAGTTTGACTTTTAATAGGACACAATAGAAAAAAAGGATTCATGTAGCCGACCCCATGTAGTGGGACAAAGGGTTGATGTTGTTATTGTTGTTGTATATGAATATCTCATTTTAATTAGATTACAATATAATGATCTCCATATAGGATTTAATAATTAAAATTTATGCCTAACAAATTTATATGAATAATTTTTTTGACTTTATGTCACTAATATATTATCATAATTAAAATTTCTATGGCTAAATTTAATATAATATCAAAAATTATATTTTGACTATATTTTATGTTAGTATAAAAATTATACTACCAAGCACTTATCATAAAATTGGAAATTTCAAGAAATAAATATACATTCCTCCATTATGTAAATTCATATGAGTATGAGAAAAATAATTATATCTCAAATATGAAGTATTAAAAGAATTAAAATTCATCAAAAGAAGATTAAAAAAATTAATATTTTCTATTACTGTAGGGGTGTTAACATTTGACACGACTCAAAAATCTGACCCGAAAGTCTCAGGTTATGGTCAACTTGTTTTAGAAATGGGTCGTATTTGGGTTTGAAATTTCGACCCGTTTATAAAATTGGGTCGTGTTCGGGTTAACTCGTAAACCCAAAGCCAACCAGGGTTTGACCAAAAATTCTTGTTGAATAAGCACGTTAATGGACGATTTATGGATTTGGCTAAATAAGTGCGTGAACAGAAGAAACTCAAGTCGACGAGATAACTGCTAATTTTTTCAGGGCGTGATGGAGATGAGATAACCGCTGCATATGATGAGGACTCTGGACTCACTCGCTGGTTTCAACGTCCATAGCAAGGTGGTTATTTGCTAGAGAGGGATCAATGAAAGGTTTGATGGTCAAGGAAGCCGATGGCGTCTCCGTTAGACCTGTCAATATTGGACCCAACCTGAAAACCTGACCCGAACCCGACCCAAAAATTTCCGGTTTGGGTTGACCATGACCAAATGCGGGTCGGGTTCGGGTCCGGAAAATCGACCCGTTGCAAAATCGGGTCAGGTTCGGGTTGACTCGGCAACCCGAAAATGACCCGGAATGACCCGGAATAACCCTGAATAACCTGCCCGCTCTGCCCGAATCTGCCCGCCTGCCCCGTGCCCCGGCTACCCTGCTCTGCCCCACGCGTACACGGGCTAACCGCCTGCCCCACTGTCCAGTGGCCACTGCCCGCATCGAGACCCACGCGTGACATCGCGTCGTGTGACCGCTCCAGCGCTTCGTTCGCCCGCGTCGCAGCTTGCATCGGGCCGCTGCACCGCTGCAGCCGCCTCTGCTGAACCGTTGCACCTCCACCGCTGCACCGCGCGGGAACTCGAAAAACCAAACCGAAGCAGGTCGGGTGCGGGTCCGGAAAAATGACCCATTTTTGAAAATGGGTCGGGTTGAACCGAACCCGAATAGTGCCTGGTCAATTTCGAGTTCGACCCGAACCCGACCCGTTACCCGAAATTGACAGGTCTAGGCTCCGTGATCCTGATAAACATAGAAGTTAGTGGGTATACAACCTTAACTGAGCCCCATGTTCTCCCAGCTTCTCATGCAAGCCATAAAGACAGACTCAATATACTTGAATACATAAATAGTTCAAACTTCCATGGCCAACATAACCTTCTGCGGCACCGAGTTACCTTTTCTCCCTCCATTGCCAATTTCTCTTCAAGAGGGCCAAGTAAAGTATCATCAGAAATATTAAAATTGGATATAACCGATCTCGACATTAGTGTCCTGGTGGCATGGCTTGAACTCAAAACGGTAATGAAAAATAAAAAATCCAACCTTTAATAATGGTCTTCTTGAATCTCTCAACCCTAGTTTGTCACATTTAAGGGATTTGGCTAAATAAACTTGAGAATGGAAGAAACTCAAATTGATGGATTTACAGGATTTTTCTGAATAAATGTGAAAACAAAAAAGCTCATGTCATCGATGGAAAATTTATGAGTCAGGTTCGGATTAATAAGGGGTTGTTTTGTAAAATCTAGGATTTCATCTAAGTAGGATTTCATAAATGCTCCAAACTTGAATTTACAAAATCCTTGGGGGGGGGGGGGGGGGGGGGGGGGGGGGGGGGTTAGATCCTGAAAATTATTTGGTAACACTCATGATAAGTCTAATTAAATTCTGTGTGACTGTTTTGCTATTTAATTCAAAATTTAAGGTGGTTACAAGATTTAACACGCATTTTTTCAATAATTAAAGTACAATAACCGAAGTTTAAATAAAATACAATAAAGTTTCATTTTAAATACAACAATAACATGGATGGAATTGCAAATAAATTAAAGTTGATTGCATCTTCAATGTGTTCAAACTTGCTTGTTATCCAATTGAAAGACTTCACTGGCTTGTTATCTGTGAATGGAGTAGCTTGTTAGAAGTTTAAGTTATAAAAAATTTAAGATTCAAAGCTTAATACCATAGAGCCTTACCCAATCCTTCCTTATATTTGTTGCAATTAAATATCTTAAAGAATCACCCAGTACTCTTTCTCCAGTACCTAAATACAAATTTAGGTCTTCGTCAATGGCTTGAACCTCACCCAACTCACTATCATGATGTATTTCAATTTGTGACATATTGAAGGAAATATCATGGCCATGATAATGCCTGATAAAGTTGTGCAAGAATGTACATACCAGTACAATATTAGCATGAACCACTAGTGGAAATTAACACATGTGAGTCAAAACTTAGAACCTTTCTTTCCATATGCCAAAAGTTATCTCAACCATATTTTGTAATTGGGTATGACGACGGTTATATAGCTCCTATGGAATAGAGTACCTTCGATAAGTATCAACATGATATTCACCCAAGTGATACTGATACCCTATGAATGGTGCAATTAATTTATCTGTGTTTGCATATCCAGAATAAACCAAAAATATTTACCATTAGGAACTTTAAATCACTATCCTCGATTGCCCATCATAAGTCTCGCATATCAGCCTCTAATCCTTCCCAACTGGATCCCATATAAATGAATTTCTTATCAAATGATATTTTAGTAATGACGGACTAAGAAGTGAAACCCTTCATATTATGCTATCGATTATGTAAGTTTATGTTAACAATTGCTGGAATGTGAGTCCCATCAATAGCTCCTAATATATTCTTATATAATGGATAAAAATGAGGATTCAAATGTACATAAGGGTGGAATTCTGACTCCGCACTAGGCGTTGTAATAAATTCATTAAATAATGAAACTATGTCACACATGACAATAATAAAATACTAACTAATAGTTTCAAGAGAATGTTGAAAAAACTCGCACAACTATCTGTAACTAGGTGCATACGTTATACCCCATAGAAAAAATAGCCAATTGCTCTTTCACTAGGACATTTTTTATATGATGACGTAGAGAACGACTTTCTAACAACTCCCTTAATTGATGAAACCCATTTTCTTAAATTCTTAAAGAGTTGTAGACACGTAATGGATGCCTAAAAAACAAATCAATTACATATTGTTCACTAATGTAACATTTGTTGAACATCGGTCTTGGTATGTTCATCTCATCGTCGGACGAGCTATTATTAATTAAAAGATTTGACAAAATATTTCTAATTACATTACTCAATTGTATATGCTCATCTATTAGTTCGCATAGCTCTTCCAAAAATACTCTGTTGCAACTTAGTTTTCAAGTCTATGCTTTTATATCATATGAGTTTTTGATGATACTAAAATATTAGTGTATTGATTATTATTTCTCCTAACACATATTAGAAAAATCGCATTTATGTTGTTTGTGTGTACTAATATTTCAGGAAAATCACACTTCAAACTGTCGAAGACTTCAAGACAGATTAGATTAAGATTTCTTATAATTGAAGTATGTACCTTTTTCTATTTTTTTTAGTATGAGAGAGTGTGATTATAATTGGGTAATCGTGCACACACACATAAGAGGAGTGAGTCAAAACTTATATTTTTAAAAATAATTGTGTAGTATGATTCTTGAAACATACTATATGATTTATCCTGAGTGTTCCTCCCGAAAGAAGCTAATCAAATCATGACTTAGAAATTTTTGATTGAATTGTTCGTACTGTATAAAGTTACATTCGTACAGGCGATGTCCAGAGTACAAAATGGATACGTACCAGTTTATCCCGAATGAACACACTATTTTTTTAACTGATCGTGCTGTATAAAATGGGTTTCATATAGATGACGTCTAGAGTATGAAATGGGTACATACTAGTTCGTTTCATACAAACAGGTAAATTTTTTGAACTATTTGTACTATACAAAATTAGTTTCATATATATGACGTCCATAGTAATAAATGGACTTATCCATTTCCGTACCAAATGAAGCATGACTTGATTAAACTGATCGTACTATATGAAATAAATATCGTACAGTACGTCGACCACTATATGAAATGTATTCATATAGAATTGTACCTAACGACTTGTACATTTTTTAACAGTTCATACATACGACTGATAGAGTATAAAATTAGGTTCGTCCAGGGTCGTACAAGGATTTTTTAAACTATTCATACGTACGAAGTATGATCGTACTATACGATCCAAGAGGGTCAAATTGAAATTTTCAATTTTATGGACGATTTTTCTTGTCTTTCATATTTAAGAGTCCTAAAAACTGACTACATAATTCCTAATTTGAATTTCTTTTGAAAGTGCACTTCGAGAGTGTTTGGGAGAGTGTTTTGGGATTGGAGAGTGAGAGATCTCTTAAGAGGGATTTGTGAGGGGATTCACAAAGTTTCCCAACAGTGAGGATTTCTTGCTTGTTCTTCAAAGTTCTTCCCTACTTTCTTAAAGAATCTTGAAAGAAGATTATCAAAGGAATCCAGTACTCTGCTGACACCAAGAGGGTGTGAAAAGACGCTGATACTCTATCGACTCCAAGAGGGTGTGAAAGGATATTGATTCTCTACCATCACTAGAAGGATGAGAAAGGATGACGGTACTCTACTGCACTGGGGTTTGGAAGAAGAGAGGTTATTATGAAGACTTATTCACCTTGGTGTGGGAGCAAAAGATGAGTCACTTTGGTATAGTGCAATATCTGAAGAGGGAGTGTTTAAGGAGTCAACATAGGTCTAGTTGGATCAAACCACTTTAAAATATTATATTTTTCTGTCTTTACTTTTACTATATTTTTTATTTTTGTAAGTTTTAATTATGTGGTCAGAAAAATAATTTTGAAAAAATTAGTCATTGTGATAAAATCTAAAATCTATTTTCTAATTTACTAACATAAATTTTAAATTATCAATTCACTCCCCTCTTAGTTAGCCTTAGGATAAATATTTTGGTCCAACAACCTATTCGAACTTTTAAACTCCATATAGGAAATGAGTCATTTTGTGCTACAATTAATAGTTCATTAAGTTCAATAAACAATATCTTACTTATCAAGCAGAAATAAATCTAAACTTAAAAATTAAGCTGCAATATTACTCTAGTAACTTAAAAATCAAGAAACAACATAACTCTTATAAATAAATTTAGGCAAAGTAAATAGATACATACACAAAGAGGGAGAAATACATCATAAGCAAGAGATCTCTTAAGAGGGATTTGTGAGGGGATTCACAGAGTTGCGCAAAGGTGAGGATCTCTTGCTTGTTCTTCAAAGCTCTTCCCTACTTTCTTAAAGACTATTAAAATAAGATTTTCAAAGGAATCTGGTACTCTACTAACACCAGGAGGGTTTGAAAGGATGCAGGTACTCTGCCGACACCAAGATGATATGAAAGAATGTCAATTCTCTACCATCACCAGGAGGGTAAGAAAGGGCAACGGTACTCTATCGCACCGGGGTTTGTGGAAGAGAGGTTATTGTGAAGGCTTCTTCACCTTACTGTGGGAGTAAAAAGTGAGTCACTTTGGTATAATGCAATATCTAAAGAGGGAGTCTTTAGGGAGTGGACGTAGGTCTAGTTGGATCGAACCACTATAAAATTTTGTATTTTTCTCTTTACTTTTAGTGCATTTTTATTTTCTATAGGTTTTAATTTTGTGGTTGGAAAAATAATTTGGAGAAAATTAGTAATTATGATAAAATCTAAAATTGGTTTTCTAATTTACCAAGAGAATTTTTAAATTATCAATTCACCTCCCTCTTGATTAGCCTTGGGACAAATATTTTGGTCTAACAACTTAATGAAACTTTCAAACTCCATACAGGAAATGAGTCATTTTGTGCTACAATTAATAGTTCATTATGTTTAGTAAACAATATCTTACTTATCAAGTAGAAATAAATCTAAACTTAAATATTAAGCATTAATATTACTCTAGTAACTTAAAAATTAAGCAACAACATAACTCTTACAAATAAATTTAGGCAAAGTAAACATATACATGCTTAAAGAAGGAGAAACACATCATAAGAAAATTAATGTTGCAAGCTAACCAACAAATACATGAAAGACAAAATAGAAATATAACAACATCTTGAACTGACACCCTATAATACATCAATTTGGCAACAAAGCTGAACAAGTAAAAAATTTTGGGTGGCAATGAAGAATATATTCAATCCACCTACGCAGTAATGATCCATCCCAAGTCATAAGGGTGATTTGTATTCATTATAGTCTATCAATGCTTCATGAACGCTATTATAGCTTTCATCGAAATGTTCTCTATACTACCAAGTTTTGCAAGGCATTATATTATTGTGTATGGACAAATTTTATCAATCTTCTCAATTATCTTATCGATTTTACCACAATGCTTATCTAGTATACTGCTTAACTTGTCTTTCTCAGCTATTCTTCTAGGGCCCTACTTTTATGAATATCATCATCACTTTAACGCTTGTTATGACTCATCAGAATATATGGGGGTTCTTCAGTGTTTTCTCCCTCAGGAACTAGGTTGTTTTGTAAATCACTTTGTATGAAATTGATTATGTAATTGGACAAGCACACATCCTCCTCTACATCTTCCAATGTTATCTCATCTTGTATTGTATTATTTATTTTTCATGACAATATTGCTAATGTTGTCACAACAATATTATCAGCACATATTTTCTCAAAAATATCATACTAGTGGAATAGATTATGAAAAGAACTTCACAAGCTTTTGGTTGTCATAGTAAAAAATTTTAAAAAAAATAAAAAAGACAAGTATTTGAGGTTTATAAATAGAACACAAAATTTTATTGAATAATATATACTTGGATTTTCTCATCCCATGTTTCATCAATGACTATAGGAAAATGAAGAGTTTCATCCCAACCCCATCCACTTTGATGGGATAGTTGAAAACAACACGAAAATTAGCATTCATATTTTTTAACCTAGTTTATACAATGCTTTCAGTATAGTTTACATCAACTCAATGATTTAGTATACATACCAAATCCTTCCTCATGTCCCTCCTCAATATGTCATCATTAATATTGCCACACAAATATTACTATAACAATAACTCTCTGAAGACTTCATTATGTTTATATAGCCACCTAGGTGTCCTCAAAACACTTTTATTAGTATTCCCCAACATCACATCTAAATCACATGATGTCCACTTGAATACTAAACGATGACCGTTACGCTACTTTGCCTTTCAAAAAATATTTCATTCTTGTTAAACAAATTTCAAAGAATATATTTTAATAGTATCCATGGAGATCATTTAGCATTGATAACTACATTTTCTAATGTGCATTATTACCATTTTAGGAGTGAATTTTACTATTTTTGTTCTGAGTAGAAGCTATGTAATTCATGTTTGAGGATTGTTGTCATTCGTTGTCAATTGACTCGATTTATCCAGTGCAAAACTAATATGATCAGGGAGTAAGGATGATTGTTTACAGTTTGTTTATGGGTAAGTTTCACTACTAGCCACATCTTCTTCAAGTGTCATGTTAATAACACAATGTCGAACTACCACATTACTCTAGCAAAGGGAATATCACAACACAATAATATAATAGGATTTTGTGAAGAGGAATAACTGCAGCATGTGAGAATCATGAATCAGAGTAAAAATAGGACAAGCTAAGTTGCGAATTGGAGGAAATACTGGACAAAAAAAGCATAAACTTTGGATAACCTAGCATGAAAATCATAAATATGAGTTAAAAGTCATACCTACTATTGATCTTCTTCACGCCGCTGGTTTCCTCAAAGGTGACTGAATGTGCGATTGCAAGAAGTCGAACTGTATGTCTCATAATAGTGATAGTAGCGAGAGGAAGAGAAGAGCAAGAATGGGTGACCATGGCATGTGAGTTGTTCTGAAGAGGAGCGGGTGAGGAGATAAGGCATAACAGCTAGAAACGTTAGGACTTCCTCCTCTCGTGGCAATAGAAAGTTAAATCCACAAAATTGGAGGATTTGGGAAATCTGGGATTTACCGCAAAAAGGGGTATTTTTAAGTCTAACGTGACTTTCATTTACCATGAGATTTGGTTTTGCATTTTAGGCCGTTTGTTTTGGTTTCGCCCAAATCCAGCCTAAATCTGCATACCAAACAGCCCCTAAAAGTGACCCGATTTTCAAATCGGGTCAAAATCAAGTTTGATCTGAACTCAACCTGTAATCATGATTTGACACCCCTATTATTACCAATAGTTATTTAATATTTTGATATTCAAATTTTCTTAGAAAATATAACAAGTTTTAACCCCTTAGAAAATCCACAAGAATCATAATCTTTACAATACAATATATGATAATATTTTTCTCCAAAAAAAAAAAAAATTCTTAAGACGTTAGAATAAAATTTATTCAAAATGTAATATTTTTTTAAAATATTTAATAAGATATCATTTAAATAAAATAATTCAGAATATTTCTAATAATTTTTTTACAGATCATTGCCTTATAAGGAAATAAAATAAAAATATCACACATCTTCAAAATTATTTTATAAAATATTCAAAACTTCCTTACATCCCAAATTCTTTCACAACACGAGAAAAGTCAACGCAACTCGGGTGGCGCAATCCGGTTCCGGCGGCGGCCGGCCCCTACGGGAACATTACGGAGGGTGCCGCCGGCCGTCCAGTAGCGGTGGCAGGCCTTGCAGAAGTGGCGGGGCTGGTTCACGTTATAGTTGTTGAAGTAGCAGAACTTCGTCTCCTGGCTCTTGCATCGAGGACACGGAAGCGAAGCCGCCACGTCAACCTCTTCCTCCCCCGCCGCCTCCGTCGCTACGTCATCATCCTCCGGCGCCGCCGCCAGCGTTCTCTTATCGGTTGCAATCACCGCCCCGAAGAGCTTGAAGCCCGAAGAGTCTCTAACGCTTTCCATTTCGACGTTGTCGCCGGCGAGAGAGATTGTTCAAGTAATCTGTTTGGAAGAGGAACAGTCATAGCTATATAAGGATGAGTTATTTAATAAAATACAAGAAAGATATTAGATTAAAAAAATCAAATTCAAAATCAAATTTTTTTATTAGAATATAGAAGAGAATTCAATTTTATCTTTCATTATTTTTTTTTTATCATAAACCGAATGAGATCTAGTAGTATTTTTTTAGTCTAATGGGGGAGATGGTGGTCCCTGCCTCCTTTATAAGGCCATTCATGTGGTTGTGGTTATGAGAGAGATCTATCATGTTCATGCTTCTGTTTTCTTATAATAAAATTTTTTAGTTACTGTAAGTGTTAAGAAGGGAATCTCTTGTTAGTAGTTCTTTAAGTTAAGATTTAAAAATGGCTATATATTAACAATTTTCGTTAAGAGCCTGTTTCTGGCCGCTTTACCAAAATCACAATTCTTCTTGGCTATTACTTTATTGTTATTTATTTATTTTTTTTTAAAAAAAATATTTGTGAAGGGAAGCTATTTTTTGCAAACAGATTTACATGTGGGAGCTATACAAAAGTTGCTTTCCAACTGTTTTTTAGGAAAAAAAACATATATTTATATTATTGAGAGTAGCTTTTAAAAGAATTATTTTACTGACATCTTTTTTTTTTTGGGAAAATTTTGGGCAAAAGCCCATATATTAAAGAAAAAAAAGGTTACAAGTAAAGGTGATTACATGTAAAGATAATCATTCATAAGCAAAAACAAACCTTATGAAGGTCAATTGTAATAAAAACCCCAACTATACCACCCAAAAACAATCAAAATTACACCAAAATAGAACCTGGAAAGACCACATATAACCAAAAGATAAAACAGCAACAGCTAAGAGATTGGCACAAGTCCTTTAGTAGCCAAAAATTCACAGTTTCAGAAGCATCGTTCCCATCAGCAAAGAGGCACATGGAGTTGGTCATAACAGCATCACAGAATTGGAGCAAAAAACCTGCAAAAACCGAATAACACAGCCATAGAAACTGTAGAAAAATAGATCCACGAAACGAGCTCCTGAACAGAAATAATCAGGACTCAGAACTATAGAAAAAGGCAGCAGCCCCTGGTTGCCCATAGGCCGTTCAAGGGGTATAGGATTCTCGGCAATCAATTTGGAGCTTCATCATTGTCCTGGACATTGACCAAACCCGCCAGTATACATCCACAGCCAATACAGAATAGAGGACCCAGTCCTCACAAATAATCAAGAAGAACTTCAGAGTTTTTCCATTTAGCAACCTTCCCAGAGATCAACCTTTTAACAGTAAACAGCAAAGAAGTAGAGCTATGGAAATCATTTCCAAACCTTCTGCTGTTTCTTTCCCTCCAAAGATGCTAGATAAGACAACAAACCATCAACATATAAAAATTCTTAGTCATTCGAGAACTAGAAGGATCAGTCTCTAGCCATTGAAGAAGTTGGAGCATAGTAGGTCTTAAAGGAAAACTTCTAGTGGCAGGTAAAAGAGAATTAAGCAGTAAGAAAGAGTAAGGGCACTCAAAGAATAGGTGATTGACAGTTTCAACAGCTGAGTGACAAAAGGAGCAAATTGACGGCACATAAATATTTCTGGATCTCAAAGCATCTTGAGTTTTTAAACCACCAACAAGAGCAAGCCAAACATACACGGAATGTTTCAAAATATGCCTCTTATGCCAAACAAGTTTATGCCAAGGACATTCCGGCAAAATGTTGTAAAATTCTTCAATAAAGTCTCTAAATTTAATCTTGTCACAACCGTTCCAAACAAGACAAGGACCTGCAAATGCTTAAAATCGAAAAGCTAGAGACAGCATCTTTCAAAATCTGCGGGACCCCATCAGGGAAAATCCATTTCCTAGAAGAAATATAATCGTTTAGAAGTGGAAGGGAAAGGCTATCCAGAGAAACACCAGCCACATGCTCAGAAAGAGTACAATTGCCACACCAGTGATCCCAAAGCACAAAGATGGGAGCATAAGGTGTAATTAAAAACTTAAATTTAAATTTCACAATAGCAGCCGTGTTACAAACAAAGATCCAGAATTTGCTATCTTTGGGAGTAGGATGCCTCCAAGGAGAAGAATAATGAGCCAATAACCAAGAAGAAAGTGGAGAAGTGCAATTATACATTCTCTAAACCACAGAACAATTAAAGGCAAATTGAAGAGCACTAAGAGACGGGATACCTAACCCACCTTTGACTTTAGGCTTGCAAATATTTTCCCAAGACACCATATGTAATTTATGGGAGCAATAAATGTCACCAAAAAGCAGAAAACGAGAACAAGTTTTCTTAAAAAATTTGAACACAGTCTTAGGCAGAATAGAGCCCCTAATCCAATAGGCAATTGTGTTTTGAATAGTGAAGTTTAAGTACTGCAGACGCCCAGCAAAAGACAGAAGGTTAGCCTTCCAACCAGTAAACTTTTTGTGCAGATTGTCCATCAAAGGTAAGAAATCTTCAACTTTCAGTCTGTTAAAAGGGATAGGGATACCAAGGTAAGATATCTTTGAGGAGATGTTGAATATGGATAAAGCTTGGCATAAACTATCTCTGTTCCTTTGATTTTTGGTGAACATAACAGAGCATTTATCAAAATTAATGTGTAAACCAGAAGCAGCAGCGAACTCATGTAGGACATTAGCAAGAATGTGATAATTGTCTAATGTTGCCTCCCCAAAAATTAACACATCATCAGTATATAAAAGGTGAGAGAGATGAAAGTTGTCTGCTTCAAAGCCTTTAAAGCCACTAGCATCCAAAAGGTTAGAGAAGGCATCCATCACAATACATATAAGGTATGGACTTAGAGGGAAACCTTGCCTCAGCCCGGCAGAAGAGGGAAAGAAACCTTCTAAAGCACCATCAATGACAACAGAAAAATTCACATTAGAAATACAAGCTTTAATCCAACTGATAAATTGCTTAGGGAAACCTTTTTGAACCAAACGAGCAATTAAAAATTCCCTAGAGACGGAGTCGAAAGCTTTTTTGATGTCAATTTTAGCACAAAAAATGTTACCGGCCCCTCTCTTATTCACCAAAGAGAGGATATCATTAGCAAGTATAATGCTATCAGTGGAGACTCTAGATTTCACAAACCCTGCTTGCGTGTCCTTAACAATAAAAGGCATTATCAGATTAAGCCTTCAAGCAATAATCTTTGCAATGATTTTGTAAAGAGTGTTACACAAAGATATAAGCCTATAATCAGTAATATAAGTTGCATTTCTGTGCTTAGGAATAATAGCAAGAGTTGTAGCTTTAACCCCACTAGGAGTATGACCCTTGAGGAAGAAGTATCTGATGGCATTGCAGACTTGGGGACCAATGATGTGCCATCTAGATTTGTAAAAGTGATAATTGAAATCATCTGGCCCCGGGGTAGAGTTAGAATATCCCTTAAAGGCAGCTGTTTTAATTTCTTCATCCAAAATAGGAGAAATATGAAGGTTAGCATAGAAGTCTGTAACAGCATTACCAATAGGAAAGATATCCAGAGTAGAGAAATAAGAAGGGATAGGATTGAGCAAATCATGAAAGTACTTGATAATAGTGTTAATCACCTCCCTCTTTTAATATTGGGATTGCAAGCAATTAAGTTAACAACAGATCTAGAGCTACCTTTCCGATTCCTGATTTTGGCATAAAGAAATTTAAGATCATCCTCACCATGGATGAGCCATTTAGTCTTGGCTCTTTGAATAACCCAGTTAGCTTGCAAGGAGGAAGCAGCAGTAATTTTGGAATTGATTTCTTTAAGGGAGGCCCCAAGAGAAGCATCCAACGGATTGAGTTGGAGAAGAGCTAAAAGATCCAGTGGCTTGGCATGCAGGGTGTCAAGTTGCATATTGATGGATTGAGAGTTAGCCCATTGTTGCTTTTTAATATCACCTTTTAATTGCCTCAGAGTGTTACAAAGGTGAGATAAAGGATTTCTAGGCATAGAAAAAACATTTAAAAGAAACATCTAATATCTGTCATCATTAGTCCAAAAATTTTTAAAAAGAAACCTGTGATGAGTAATAAAATTTAGGCCCGAGTGAAAGATAATAGGAGAGTGGTCCGAGCAGGACGGGCTCTGGAAGGAGCAATAAGCTTTTGGGTAAGACATCACCCATTCCTCATTTACAAGGGCTCTATCCAACTTAATAAGAATTGGATTGTCTGCTTGCTGATTAAACCATGTAAAGAAACTTCCCACATAGTGTAAGTCTACCAGATTATTATCAAAAATCATAGAGTTGATATCAATCAAATTGGAATGGTGAAGCACAGAACCACCAGATTTTTCACTAGCATAGCGACAACAGTTAAAATCTCCAGCAATTGCCCACGGAATACCATTAGAAGGAACAGCCATACTGATAGAATTCCAAAGGGCTTTCCTATCATAAGCATTATTGGAAGCATAGACAAAAGAAAACTGAAAAGGTGATTGATTACCAATCTTAACCATGCCGCTAATCATCTGAGGAGTCACCATAGAAGGAACAAAAGTCAGTTTGCTAGCATTCCATTTAATCCAAATCCGACCTGAGGATGAGAGATTAAAATTGTGTTGACTATCTTTATTGGGGAAGAGAGAATGAGAGGAGACAAAAAGAGGATCACAGAGAGAGGAAGCATGTACCCGAGTTTCCAATAGTCAAAGCATGTCTAAATTGAATGACTTGATGAGTCGTTTGCAGCTAAGTACATTTTCCGGATGGTTAAACCCCCTAACATTCCATACACCCATGGAAGGGAGGGTCATTAGGAAGTAGAGGGAGTTTGGGATTTTTTACTCTGCTTTCCCTTTGCAGATTTTTTGGAAATTTCTGAAGTAGCTTGCTTCTTGCCTTTGCCCGGCTGTTTGGTGAAATGATCAATCAAGTCACTACTTGAAACAAAATTCTCTTGCGGATCTATGACAATTTGAGAATTTAAAATCTCAAATTTATTGGGAGAGGTGATACTAGTGGATGGTTTTTTAGTGGTGGCCAAAATATAGCATGAAGAAGCCGAGTGTTCTTCAGTAGGGATATTAAGGTTAGGGATGCTAGCCACGATGGAATCAGATAAAGTAGCTTCTTTAGGAATGCCCTCTGTAGAATGCGGCATAGTGGGAGGAATGGTTTCAGCATTACCAGTAACTTGAAAATTCCCTGTAAAGGAGGGTGGGGGAGGTGAATGAGCTTGGTAATGTAGAGGTTGATCGATACTGTTGGTGTGGAGAGGAGTAGTGGAGGTTAAGTTAGCAACAGTCGGGGCAGAGGTGGAAGCATCCTTAGGTTTGGACTCAGACCGAGGGGGGTCTGGAATGGAAACGGTTTGTAGGTTTCTTGCTGAAACTCCTTCCACGAGAGAAAGGTTTTGAAGCAATAGGATCGTTACCAGCTGGAGAAGGGTTCAAAGGACAAGAAGAAGAATAATGGACTAACGACTTACAGTGTTCACAAGGGGACGGTCTCCATTCATATTGCACCTTGAGCTCAACAACATCCCCATCCAAAGAAACTTTAATAACTTTAGGATAAGTGGCATTACAATCAACCAAGACACAAACGCGGGCAAAGGTGAGACCACTTTTTAGCTCTGTGAGATGATCAGCCACTAAGGGTACACCAATCTTACTAGCAATTCTAGAAATTCCCTCTGAATTCCAGCAGGCTAATGGAAAATCATGAATTTTAACCCAAATTGGAACCAAAGAGAAGTTCTCCCTCTTTGGCTTAAATTTGGGGTGCCATTTTTGAAGAACAAAAGGTTTACCAAGCATGAACCACACCCCTTTTGACCAAGCCATGTCAAAATCTTCAACACAGGAAAATGTAGCAAGAAGAAACTATCACTGCGAGATAAGAGTTTAAGAGAACCTTTTAGAGCCCACGTTTTGTTTAATGCTCCCAAAAGCGCTTCATAGAAGGGCCTTCGGCCAATGGAATAACTGACAAGGCATAAGCTCCAGTCATCACCCCCTTTAGCTAGAGTCTCACTAGAGAAGGGGATGATGTCTGGTTCTGACGGGTGATGAGTGAAGTTGAAAACTTTAGGGGTGGAAGAAGAAGCCGGAGCAAAAATCTAGTTCCAGTTGTGCAAGGAAGCAGGGGGAGCAGCTGAACCAGCATTAGGAAGAGGAGGGAACTCAGAAGAAAGGAGGGACGCCTCCATGAAAGGACAAGAAACCTCCGGCCTAGCCAGAGGGGGCGGAGAAAGCAGAAGCTTGGTAGGGGAAAAAAGTCAAATTTACTGACATCTTCACAATCATCTTTATAAAAAGACTGCAACAGTCAACCCTAAATATGGGAAAGCATTGAAGGCCAGTTGATAAGAGAAAGAAGATTATTTTATTAAGGTTTGCAATTTTGGATACATATTTTATAATTTATCTATGTTTTTTTAATTATTAAAGAAAGCAAATAGATATTAGTGACACTTTAGTCAAATAACTAAGGGTCTTCTTAGGACTTCTTTATTGCTTCTTTGTTTTTCATATAGCAGTCACAATTTTATTTGGCTAATATTTTATTTCTGTTTTTCACATTTATTCATAAAATTTTGTGGAAGATTGTTTTTTTTTTTTGGGAAGATTTTTTTTTTTTTTTTTTTTGCAACAATAATAGATAAGTTGTTTTCCACACAACAACTTTTCCACCAACTTTACCAAACAATGTAGCCATCCAAAACAAATCCTAAATGGAGTCAACTTACTTGGAATGATTTTTAATGGGTGAGGATTTCGATCCAATCACTGAATTGCATAGTAAGAAATTCTTGATTTAGGATTTGTTTAGGATGACTACAATATTTTATAATGTTGGTTGTAAAATTATTGTGAGAAAAGTAAGGGTCTATTTGGGATGACTGCATCTTTTTGTGAAGGTGGTTGTAAAGTTATTGTGAGAAAATAACTTTTTTATAAGTTTTTATAAAAATTCTTTAGATGCAAGAAAATAATAATAAAAAAATAAAAACTATAGTTGCAATCTATAAAACAAAGTATTAAGAAAGTTATCTCAATTAGAGCCTAGCTAACATAGCTACTCTAGTTACATAAAATAACTTTCCATTGTATAAATTTCTAAAAAGCAGTTAGAAAGCAGTAAGCAGGTGTCTGATAGATAAACATTGAGAAAGCTATCCCAAGTAAGCCCTTAGTTCTTCAAAAAAAAAAAAATGATAACAACAACCTAATTATTTTATTCATGTCCATCTAACTATCTTTAATTTATTCTCAATTCATTTTCTTCCAATCCAATATTGCCCACATACACTTTGGTTCATATTCAATGATTGGATACTAGAATAAAAAATAAATTTAGTCTAGAGGAATCACAAAATAGATCTTGGGAGTCCATCCAATTCTACTCCATATGTGATTCTAAATAAATCATGAATGGCTCTAAGTTGGAGTTGCATGATTAACTCAAAATTGGAGAAAATAAAGTAATGGTCAACTTAGGTAGTCATATTAACGCTCCCCATCAACCAAAGTTGACACATGTTGTCATTAATTACTTAATGTCAATCATTGAACAAAGTTAAAATTAAAGTAGTCATCAACACCAATTAGTTTCGATGATCATCCAACAATGGTGCTAGCCACCATTTGATGTTATTTAGTTGTTAAATTCTAACACATATCTTGTTGGTTGTCTAGTAGGAGAAGAACTCAATCAATTTTCCTTCATTGTCCAACATCTACATTCTCCATTAATCATCATCCAATACATACCAACAATACATATTTATGTCTACTAGCCACATTACTTAATCTTCCCTCTTGTTAGGACAACAACAATGTTCATCATCTACCATGCCCTATAATTCATTATAATATGTTGATTGGTATGTAACACAAACTATCAGTCAACATTCAACATCTATCCATGGCTGACGTATGATGCCCGGCCCATCTTCCTTATTGTTGGGTCTCTAACCAAGCAAACCAATCATCCTCATCCATTACTAACTTTGACACCTCAAAACTCATACTAACACCACAATATAGATTTTTAATTATTTAGCTTTATTACATTTATTAAATCAAATTTTTATGGCAAACCAATCCGCTCTTTAGATATACGGCATCAATGGAAAGTTAAATCATTTTTTTTTTGTGCATGAAATATGGGTTTTAAAAAGGGCCTCTTTTACTGATGGAGGGAATTATTTCTCAAATGAGTAAGCTCCCAGGATAATTACATCTCGGGAACATTTGAGAGACTTTTTGGTTAAAGAATTTCATTTATGTTCAACTTATCTTAATGCTAGATGGATTGGATGGTCTCTAATATTATAATAAGGATATTACAAGACTCAAAGAAAGATAGTGAATTGGAACCAATGTATCTATATGGCTTTAAAAATAAGCTATCATTAATATATGGGCAATGCTACACATGTTAAAGAGACTCTATGGATCAAGGCATGCCCTATGTATGAATGTTGGTTAAGGATATGATGAAAGGTATTGATAGATTCTAGGAAAAGGGACATATTAGCACTGGATTTTCATCAAGGGGTCCTAAGTTAGGGGAAACACCTTATTTATATAAGAAGTATATAGATTATTTTATTAAAAATATAATTCAAACATAAGAATACTTAAGAGAATAAAATTAAATGATGAAGAATATCAAAGATAATAGTACTTATATTATGGAATATGGATGAATTCATGTTCTAACAAACTTTAAAACTACAGTTTAGTGAGATGACATGGAAATAGAACTTTACAACCCATAACATTGGAAAAGAATAAAATGGTAAGGAAAGAAGGATGAATTGATCAAGTTCCAATTGAAAGAAAAAAGGGTATTTTAACCTAATGGTTTAGGAGGAAAAAACATAATAAGATATTTTAATTCCATCATTAGAGCCTTGATCTACTCAATCAAGTGCACATGTCATAATTATCCTTATTAGTTGTTATAATTCGGGAGCCCAACATTATGTTTTGATGATTATAAATATTATTATATTTTTATTTAATTTCTCCTACTTTATATATTGCATATTTTTTGTGTAAAGTACTAACATTTTAGGTTCAGCATACACACAATCATCGAAGAATCAAAACTCAAGAATAAATTGCATATGTTATGCTTATTTGAAAGAGTTTGTAATTTTTTTTTTTGAGTCAATCATGTAAAAAGTTGTATGTTATCTTAGTAACCGTACACATATACAAAATGGGAGTGAAAAAATTTATTATTTTTTGTTAATCGTATTGTATGACCCAAATTATACTATATGATTAGTTGAAATAAAAAGTAATTAATTTTTTTAATTTAAATGAAAAAATAAATTTAAATAATAATTAATCATATAATTTGAATACCACGTCATACTGGACGATCATCTATAATAAGAAATTTTGCCATCAAATTTAACTTAAATAAAATAGGTAAATTTAAATTTTGAAGTGTTCATACTATACGAATGCTTTCAAATTGTGCGATCTTTTGAATTATTTTCTAATTTAGGTTAATAAATCAAGGAATTCAATAGAATTAGAATTGACTATAAATCATATCGTATGATCATATATCATATTGTATGGCTCACTGGAGGACACTCTAGATGATGTTTAGTTTGACCTATACGACCCAATATTTGATTTGAACTAATCATATTGTAATGCTATTCATTCATCTAGTACGATCCATAGAGAAATTAAACTGATTATTTTGTATTGCCATCCATCATAAAATACACTACAGGAAAACACGTTGTTACCGGCGGACAGTATCCGCTGGTAATCCGTTATATCCAACGGAAATCCTCGGTTCCGGCGCATTTCCGTTGGATTTTTCTCCGCCGATTTGGCGTGCGTCGCTAAATGTCTTCCGACGCTTGTAATGCGTCGGAAACCCTTCTGGCACACGTTCCGACGCATTACCGACGCAAAATGTGATATAAAAAGACGGCAACTTTCAATCGATAATTCTGATGACGAATGCGTCGGTAGTTTACGTCGTATTTATTCGACGGAAATTACAGGCGCATAAACCGTCGTAGGTGCGCCGTAAGTATGAAACGGCTAATTTCCGACGCCGTAAGTATATACTAGTAGTGGGATAATTGAACTAATTGTATTATATGAATTAGATTTCATGTTGTAGGGACAGAGTCGATAGAATTAAAAAATTAAGATTTTTAGAAGCCCACTATTTAACCTTTCTTAATAGACTTTGTAAGAGTCTTTGACAGTCAATCGGTGGAGTCTTTTGTGAGAAAGTGTTGAAGAGAGGCCTTTGAGCAAGGGAGATAAAATGTGGAGTTTGTGAGAGAATAAAAGGATCCTTGTGGGTTCAAGGGAGTGTGAGATGAAGTTTCACATAGTTTCTCCAACCAACTTGCCCCTAAGTTCCTCCATGTATTAAGGTTTATCTTAAGGGAAGCTTTAGGAAGAAGACCTCTTCAGTGTTAAAGGTCCCTGGGTACTCTACCGCACTAGAGAAGATGAAAGTGATTGGGTTACTCTATCTCACTGGATAAAGTGAAAGTGATTATGCTACTCCGCCTCACTAAGAGGGTGAAAATGATTTGAGCTAATCAGCCCTACCAGAAGGGTGAAGAGATTTGGCCACTTTGTTGTACCGTGTTGGTGAAAGGGATTCAATTACTCTGTTTTGCTAGGTTGGTGGAAGTGACTTTGTAACGGCTTACCATGGGGGCTGAAGGAGAGTCACTAATTGTTTAGCATAATACTCGAAGAGGAGGGTTTCAAGGAGTGGACCTAGTTCAAGTTGACCGAATTGCTATAAAATTATAGTGTGCTTCTTCTTTTTCTTTTTACACTTTACTTTCTTGCGCTTTTCTTACAGTTTTAATTTATGTAAATATGGGTTTGAGCATTGTTATCTTTGAAATACAAAATCTTTGTGATTGTTTTAAGATTTAGTTTTTGTTTGAAAAAGAAATAAATTCTATAAATAAATAAAAATCTTTATTTATTTTTCAACAAAAATCAAAACAAAAAATAAGTATTTTTTTCTTGCTATTAGCTTCAACATTTTAAAATTTGAATTTAATTGTTTAAATTTCAAAAGGATTAAAAAAAAAATTAAAACACCAATTCACTCCCTTCTTGGTGTGTCATTTCATAGTTCAAGTTATTTGAAAACCATCCATTAATTAAACTTTTATTAGCAGCCATAAATTATATCCTCTAAAGACACAAAAACATAATCCCAAGTTGGTAGATGAGACTAATTAATTTAAGATATCAAATCATCATGGCTCCATTATTAGATTAAGTTTAATGGTTCTTGATAAAATCTAGGGCCAAGAGAGCATTATCACCATATATTAACAATAAAATTCATTAATAAGAAAAAAAACATAAAAACTAAAATAACATTTAAAATTATAAAAACATAAAATTCATTAAGATTGAAATTCAAAATTTTAACTCTCCCACCATATTAGAAGTTTTAAATTTATTTTCAACTCAAATTAAACTAATTTTCCTTATTTATAGGACTACAGCTCTGTATTAGGAGTGGAATTGGAGTGGTTCACTCCACTTTCTTATTTTCTCCCTTTAATTTTTGCATTTCCCCATTTTATTAATATTTTTAAATTTTAAACATTAGAGCCTGATTTAATAGTTAAAATATTGGAAAGTGCTTGGTTGGAACCCTAAAGATTTTTCCTAGCTTTCTAGCCCATCAAAACTTCCTCTTTTAATATGCTCCGAATCTAACATCCAAATAATATTCTCTTAACATTCCATAGCCTATCTAGTGCATTAATACATCCTTAAGTCCCTCAACCAACTAAATGTTTCAAGATTAATCAAATATATTCAAACAAGCTCAAATTTATATAGTATTGATTTTTCCATCCTTTGGCCTCTAAAACACATGAAATTTCACGAAACACTCCAAATAACATCTAAATATATTACCCTAATATTCAAAATTGACTTATTGCCTTGTGTCCTTCACCATAAGAAATCCAAGATAAAGAATCCCCATATAGAGCTTAGGGTTTTCCATGACCTAATTGCTTGGCTTATCCGTTAATTTCAACCACATCCTAAAATTAAATTATTTCAATCATTCAAATACATTTAGGTCACCTCTAAGGGCTTGGAACATCTATTTCTTATGATCCTCACTAAAGGAGAATCTTATTTTAAGACTTTTGCTCAATTTTCACTTGATAGCATATATCTCCTCCGCCGCTCTTATAGTATCTAAGCTTATAACTCACTCTACATCTAGTTAGAGGTCTTCTTTTTATGGTAGTGGTCACAACCATTTTTTCTACTCCTAGATAGCGAGATGCGGACCATGGTATTACGTGCAAACCTCATGTAAAAGGCAAAAGGGGTGAAGTGCATTGGCGAGATGTCGTATGTGTGCTCAAATCGCAGAATCCAGTTGCTCGACAAACCATTTGTTGTGGGATGAGTCAAGCTCGAGCTTATCTTTTGAGATTAACTCAAGTTCGAGCTAGAGATTTGGCTCATGAATCGAGCTCAAGTTAGGCCTGACTCAAGCTCGACTCAACTTGTTTGCAATCCTAACTAGGATATTTATTATGTTGTTATGCTAGCTCCCTCCAGTAGGCTTGTTGACTTCATAAAAATTGACTAGGGAAATGCCCATTCTTGTAGCTCATAATATGGATGTAGAGTTCACCTCTCCAACCAGCATGTTCTTCATGCTCTATGGTAAGTCTACTTGCTCACCACCTAAGATGATGAGCACCACTCCAATGAATGTGTATTGAGTGGGCAGAGACAGGTTCATTCACCCTACCATCTATGGGTGCTTTCCCAAGTCATTTTCTTGGTATGATGAGCATGAACTCCTTAAACTTTCATGCTTAAATGAGATCTTCCACCAAACCTCGCATGTGGCAACACTCCTCCATATTAGGGTTGTGATCCATGCAAAAGGTACAATGTCTCGATGTCTCATGAACATGTGTGATAGCCTTCATTGATAATGGGTGCCTAAAAAACTCCTTGTTCATAATGGCATCAATAAGCTCATCCATATACACTCGTAGAGGAGCATATGTAGGGTAGGTCAGAGGTCAATGGGTGACATCTTCATGGTTTTTGTGAGTGGCAAGTGGGAGCTCCTATGCCGTTGGTGTTGACAGCCTTACTATCCTCAAAGGCTTTAAATGCATGGGCCTCATATGGTACTCTAGGTGATGGTGATCATGTTGTAGTTTAGGTATCTAGTCCCACCTATCCTTGAGACTGATTCTTTCTTTATCTTTTCCTTGGTTCTACTCTCCTCTTACACCAGTTTAGTGGGAGAAAGTGGCTGAGGAGGATTTAACCATCTAGTCATACTTTTCAACATTAACATAGTTGTTGGCTAGCTTCAATAGCTTGATGGGTATTTTTGGCTATTACAGGTTGAGTGCATACCTGAAGGGACCAACTCTTAGTCCTTGGGTTAATGCAGCTTAGGCGAATTTAGGCTCCAAATCCTTCAATCTAGAATTTCCCTTTGGAACTTTATATAAAGTACCTCAATTATTCTCCTGGCTCTTATCACATCTTTACAAAAGGTCTACGAGCTTTCTTAGGGTTTTTGGGTGCTTACAAATTATGTTATAAATATTCACTTGAATTCAACAAAAAAGGAGATCACTCCAAGAGGAAGACAAGTGAACCACATGTGCACTGATTCTTTAAGTGTGGAGAAGAAATGTAGACACTTAAGGATGTCATCCACATCATGTAAAAAAGCCATCAACTACAAAATTACAACATGATTAGTTGGTTTGGTTTTACCTTGTATGACTTTGAGATACCTTGAACTTCAGAGGTAGCCTGGCCTCAACAATTACCTTGGAGAAGGCGATGGTAAGCTCGAGCTTATCTCTTTTGGTTTGCCTAGCTGGCGACTTACAAACTTTGTCACTCGTTCATATGTTTTCTTTTGGGGCTTGCAATGAGTTGCTGAGTCAAAAGATCCTTCAAGGACACTATTGACTTCACTCACCCGTAGAGGCACCCAAGGCATCTTGGAATATCTTGATGATCTTCTCTTCCATCTCTTATAGGTCATAGCGTGTACTAAATTTGGTGTTTTGCATGCTTACTAAGGGATCATATGGAAGTTGTTCATCATGTTGTGCCTATATTCTCATCATTGACATCGATTCCATGCTCACTGCAGCTATGAGGATGTTGAATCTGAATTCGTCTATGGGTAATGCCTACTTTACTAGTAGGTCAATGAGAAGGAATGTAGAGTGTAGGGAGAGTAGAGAAAGCAAAGAAAATGATCTAGAGATCTCAATTTGGCAGGATTTTTACTATTAGAGAAAACTCAGGGTCTCACTATTATTCCTCATCACCCCTTTCTATAGGGCTCTGAGTGCTACATTAAAGTTTATATAGGAAAAAAATATAAAATTACAAGCTACACAGAATATCTGTACAATGCTTCACACTAATCTAAACTCTTGTCGCCTCCTGATAGGATGGATGATGATGAAGTCAATGGTCGAGCTTGGTGGCAGCGAGTAAGTTCTAGGTGAGTATGTGAGTAAGCCTTGGCAAGTGGCCACATGCAACTAATGACTTGTCTAGAATATCTCAGGCTTCCTTGAGGAAAAATTGCGAGTAAGATATTATGAGAATGGGGGAGCTTTAGGTCGAATAGTAGCAGCTGAACAATGTTGGGATTTATTGTAATAAGGGTCTTTCTGTTGCTGAATTAGGCAATCTTAAATTTTATGTGGGAGAGCTAGTAATAGATGTATTGAAAAGCGACGGTTTGACGAGGGATTTTTTATTTGCAGGTGTAGGGCGAGCTTCTTAGTATGCTCTGGTAGGTAGAGCCTGCTGGCCTCCTCAGGAAAATAGAGTCTGTTGATCTTCTCGAACAAGTAGAGTCCATTGATCTCCTCGAGCGAGTTCTCTTGAGGGTGAGTATTGTTATTATGATCCGATTGCTCATTGTGAAACACCTATGAAGAGTTTTGTAAGCATATAAATTTTATATCAACTATAAGTTTGTGCACTTCAATACTTAAATGTAATGCCAATTCAATTTTGAGTAGTTCCAACTCAAAATTTTTTTTTTAATTTATATGCATATTATTAAATTTTTTTTAATTGTATATCTCACACAACTTTTATATTTAAAAAAATATTGCCTTAAACTTTTCAAAATATTATTATCTTACAGAATATATTTATAATATTCATAGAACTTTTAAAAACATTGCTTTCAGGACAATTACTTTAAAATTAATATTATAAAACTTTATAGCCTTCCTAAGTAAACTCATAAATATATATCCAAATGAACTCATAAATACATAAAAACTTATAAGAATGTAATGTAAATCAGAAAAGAATCCTTTAATTTTAAATACATTATATTTGATTTATATTACACTTAGGGGTTGTTTGGTATCATATTTGTTGCAAGTTTTAAGCTGGATTTACGATAAATCCCGCCAAACAGTTATCGAGCACACAATAAATCTCATCCCTCTAAATTCTAGATTTAAGGATTTACGATGTAAATCCGGGATTTACTAAACCTCGTTGTTTTGGCAAATTTATGGATTACAAGATTTACGAGCTTACGAGCGTGCTAGCTCCAATCATGAAGGAAGGAGGAGGCAAATATGATTACTTACACATTGAACGAGCTCCCATCAAGACTTTCAATTCGACTCCTTCAAAGGAGATGAAACAACAAGCGATCTCTCGTTGTGCGAAGCACGCACTAAACGTGAAGCCAAAGCGGCCACCAAGAAATAGAAACAAGGAAAAGCAAGGAAGCATATTATTAGAGTAAATACAAACCCTATAGCTATACGACATACTAAATTATAAATTAGTCTAAGTTAGCATTATTAATATAATTTAGATTAATTAAGTAATTAGTAGTATTATTAGTAGTGTAATTAAGTAATCTAAATCAATTTAATTAAATAATTAATAGTATAGTTTTCATTAAATTAATTTAATTAATATTTGTGATTTATTAGTTATTATAATTGTTAGTAGTATAATTGTCATTAAATTAGTTTAATACTTAAATAATTAATTAAATCATTAATATGAGTATTACTTAAATAATTTATAATTTTTTAAAAAATTAACTAATTAATTAGGGTTTAAGAATATAATTAGATAATTAATAATCTAATAATTAATTTAAATTAAAACCTAAATAATTAATTTGATAATTAGTAATAATTAAGCTAATTTTCTAATTATATTATATATAATCATAACTTATTAAATTCAAAGCACATTAAATTTAATTTCTAAATAAATCAACAGCCAATTTTAGATTACATTGCCAAATAATTTCTCAAGATTTATCAAAATTTAATATATATAATACCAAATAATTTTCAAAATTTACTAAATTTAAATTTACCCTCTTGTTGCCAAAACAACCCCTTAACTATAATTTCCCTTCGGCCTACCTTTTGGCATTCGATGTTTTTTGTGTTTTCTGAGGCTTCCTTTAGTTTTTTTGACTCTGCTCTCTTTGTTGTTAGAGCTTTGAGTTTGGATTTTCTTTTTTGACAGTTTTTTGTAACCTATTCTTAAAAAAAAAAGTCATCTATTAACAAATTTTTTTTGGGATTTTTACATACATACCACTTTATAACATATGTATGACATATTTAACACATAAAACTTAAATATTACATCAATACCACCTAAATACTATTCTCATAACAAAAATACCACTCCGTTAGTCCCCATCCATTTTCGTTAGCAAAGCCCTAGCGCCCAGCCGAAATGTCTTCTCCTCGCTAGCTGTCGCGAGCAGCTCCGCTCCATTTTCGTTCGGAAAGTCCTAGCGCTACCCCGCCGAAAGCCCTAGCTCTGCTCCATTTTCGTTCGGAAAAGCTCTATCTCCGGTCATCTTCCTCAGGTTATCTTATACGCAGAATTTTTCACACTTCACTCTTGCATTCGTAGAGGTTTAGGTCAGAGATTGGTTTTGCTTCAAAGATTTTCCTAACTTCAAAGAATTTCCCACACTTCACTTTTTGTAAATTTCTAAGTCTTTGTTGACAGATTGTGTTTAGTTGAAATTTGTAGATTTTTTCACATCTTCCTCAGGTTTAGTTCAGAGACTAATTCGTAGAATTTTTCACATCTTCCTCAGGTTTAGTTCAAAGCTGCTTGTGTTTAAGTTTGGAGTGACCACACTTTACTTTTTATAAATTTCTGTCTTTTGCTACATAATGGCTGTAATCTCTAAAAGAATTTGTATGGTAATCCCTAAATTTTTTTGTCTTTGTTGACAGATTGTTATAACATTTGAAATGAGTTCTACGAATTCGTCTGGCACGAGGCGCACACGAGCTGAAGTTTATTGTTATTGTCGGCTGAATTGTGTCTTGTATACATGCCACCGTGGTCCTAATAGTGGAAGACAATTTTATGGGTGCATGAATAATCGAACTGATGACGATTGCAGATACTTTAGATGGATCGATGAAGTAGAAGATGCATATTATGGAACAGATGATGAACGCAAAGTCTTTGAGGCACAGGTTATTAAGAGGCTTGACTGGATCAGATATTTGATGAAAGTCTTCATTGCAATTTTTCTTGTTGATGTAGCCATCAGATATTTGATGCATCCAAATTTAAAAGCAATAAACAAAATGCTCATTTTTATCTCCACATAAATCATTTATTACTTCGTCACAATCCTGCATTACCGAATTATGCCATGAGGTTGTCATTTTTCATTAGGTTCAAGCTGAAATAAACACAACATCACACCGTTAATTAGTGCCAAAAATCTAAATATAAAAGAATAACAAAAATGTTTCATTTTTTAAAAGTTTCAGTAAAAGCCTCAACATAAGAAAATGTTTCATAAACCCAAATACATAGGAAAATGTTTCAGATATTATAGCTGACAAAACTTTCATAAAGCCATAAACATAGGAAAATGTTTCATCTTCTCTGAATTAGATCGATCTGAAGGGAAGTGATGTATGCGATGTATATTTTTTCTGGACTCGTAAAGTATGTTTGGGGTCACTTTTTTTTTCCAGGCATCAGAAAACTGAAAGTTTCAGTAAAAGCGTGGATGAACAGCTTCGGAGGAAGAGCAGACAAGCTACAGAGGCGAGGCGGGAATAAAAACCCAGAGAAAATTCACCTGGTGAATACGGATGGAAGAACTCGCATGGAGGAACAGCTTCGGTGGAAGAGCAAATACGGAGGAAGAGAATACGAAGGGATTTGCTGAAACGAGTTCTACCGCGAAAAAATCAAGGCGGGAACATGGAAATAACGGAGTGATACTCGCTGTTAACAGAGTTGTATTTCTGAGGTAAAAATTATTTTTAAGTGGTATTGATGTAATATTTAAATTTTAGGTGTTAAATATATAATACATATATTATAAAGTGGTATGTTGTAAAAATCCCAATTTTTTTATATTTGATTAAAGAAAACGTCAACAAAGCCCTAACTCCCTCTTTCTGGTCCGCCGACTCGATCCTTCCTCGTAACAGCCTGCACCACCGATCCTCGCCGGACTCCGATCGCAACTGGTTCCCAAACCTCGCACCTTACGTCTTGGTATTTTCTCTATTTACCTGATCATCTTTAGCGTTCATCGCATCTGCTTCTTGAATTGTCCTTCTTAGCACATTCCACCTTTTCTCTCCTCCCATATTTCTATTCAAGCATCATGTCTACCCCTACTTTTTTGGGGTTATACCCCCTTCTTCTTCCCGCGTACGTCCTTCTTTAATTGTTCAAGGTTCGCCATTTCTTCTGCTTCTTTTTCTTGCTTCGAAACATTTACCCTGTTCGGCTACTTTTACTGCGGTTTTTGGATTTAGGGTAGAGGGGATGTACTTTTGGTTTTATTCATCACCAGAAAGAAAATAATTTCACTATGTTCCTTTACGAATGCTTCAACTAATGATTTTGAATATGCCAGTATGTATTTAACTCGATTTTCTCGGAATTTTTTAGGTCTCTAATTGGACTTTGATAGTCATGTACCTTCAGTTTTACATCAATGATAATGGTGATAAGGTCTACACCACCAAGGTAATTAATAGCTATTATCTTGCTTCCAGTTGTACTATTGTGGAGTGTATTAATAGTCTTCTAACTTCAGTTCATGCTTCATCTTTTTATTTTACCGAATGTGATATCTAGAGGCATGCTCTGACGGGCGATATATATATATATATATATATCAATGGGATGATTAATTTAAAAAAAAATTGAGTTTTTGTTGCTGTTTAAACTTCCATTGCTATGATCATGAAAAAATGCATATGCTTAATATGAGTTGTTATCCTTTGTTGTAAATAGTCTTTTGCCTTTAAAAAGGTGAATTGCTACAAAATAAGTTTCAAAAAATAAGTTTTTATATTGTGATTGCATTGAGTGAGGCATTTTTTGGATTAAGAATTTATAACCTCCAGTGATACTTTATCTGTTGTTTAATAAAGAAGATTTAATTTCATAAGCTGGAGGTATATATAGAATAAAATTTCAATCTTTGCATCTCTTTTTTTGCATCACTATAAATTGCAGAAAGAATCTAGCATTTCCCATTTTCTTATGTTTCAGCATTTTTTAAAAATGAAATTTAAATAATTTAGCTATGTAACATGTTAAAATGAATTTTCAAACTCATGTTAATGCCACATGATTTACTTTTTGCAGAAAGAATCACCACTTGGTGTAGCAACGGAATCCGCTCATCCAGGTAGATTTGGATCATTCCTTGCCCTTACCTTTTCGTTTTCACTTTGCATTCCTAACCCTTAGTTTGATAACTTGTTATGGACGTCAAAGAAATATATATTTGTAATTGTCTTACAAGTAATTGAGGGACATTGATATTATTTATGGATCATAAACCAAATATCATGTTTTTTTAGCTTTGTAGCACTTATATTGACATTAACTTTTGCATTCAACTTAGATGTGTGTATATATGATGTCTGATTTCAGGGCATGCAATAGAATATAGTTAGAAACTAACTTGTTCTTAAATTGCATTACCTCCTTGTATGTACCTCCTTGAATGTAGTTCCTTCTTTATAAGTTTTAGTCTACCTTTTTCTATTTAAATCATTTTTGAGTCCCCAAGATCTAATGTGCGTTTCACTCTGATGCATATTTTTAAAAACCCTATATTTGCATCATTGAAACTTTTTGCTATATCACTAGTGCTCGACTGTAATGCATAGACACGGACACAACTATAGATATACAACATAACACTGGCATGAAACACGTCAATTGTTGAAAATATAGGACACAAACACTGATTGGACTCAGTATTATAATTTTTATATTTTAAAAAGTGTATGAAAGTTGAATAAGCATACTATTAAAAATAATTTAGAAATAATAAATTATTTAATTAGAATTTGTGCTTAAAATGATTAATATTAGGATGTCGAGAGTCGGGAGTCGATGACGTGTATTTAGCATTGAAAGAGGAGATGACAATGTTGTCGAGAGGCAGACATCGATGTTATGTAGTAAGTATCAAGCGCCGATGTTAAGAGGGCGTCTTTCGTCGATGTTGAGAGGGCATTAGTCGTCGATGTTAAGATGAGGTTGGATAAAGATGAGTTGTCAAGTTGTGAGTGTAGAAATTATTAGCGTCGAGCATTAATGTCAAAACAATGTTAGATTTTGATGTTGAGATGGTTTTGAAATGTCGATGTTGTAATGATGTTAGATGTTGATGTTGAGATGACATCAGAAATTGTTCTGAAATCAAAGTTGTGATCCAACAAAGAGAAATGAAAATGAGAATATTCGATGAATGGGTTATTGAGTGTGGGTGATTGATTTAGTGTTGTGAATATGAACTAAGAAATTTAGTTTTTATATTTTAAGTCAATACCTTAGAAAACTGGTGCAAAATTCTACATACAACTATAATATTGTTCCTAAATAATATTTGAAAGCAAAAAATTTTGGTTTTGAAAATTCCTAGATGGAAACGCGTTTGAAATCTCCTTTGAAGAAATGAGAGGAGAAAATACTTGCAAATTGCATTACTTGGCCCTTTAATGGAGATTCCCCCCTTTATGATCCCCGTGGTTGACGGTTAGATATGATAATGTGCTTGACAAAGACAATGAGCCGTGAAATGCAGGCAAAACTCCAATCACCCATTTTATGTTAATGTCATTTTGGGAATCGAGATATACTTTCAAACAATTTTGTCACGGAAGTGGCTATTGGAAGTGCAAAATCAAACATTAGACACCCAAATGTAACATTCTTTAAAATGTGGACCTATGTGAAACGCGCACTAAATCTCAGGATTGGATGTAATTTATCTTCTTCAAAGGAGCATACATGTTCATATTATATGTCATCATTCATAATCTTAACTATTTATGATTTGCATATTGAGCCTTTATTTCCCCGAAATACCTAATCCAACTACTATTTGATTGAGTTTTTAGTTGTGTTAAACCATTTTCAACAACTTCTAAGCATGTTAGGTTTGACCTACCATTTTTTCTTTCTATTTTTCAGACTTTGAGAATGATTGTAGGTCCTTAAATTTATTTACTTCTGAATATGTATTATACATTTATTCTTGAACTATGTTTCTCTTTATTATTGTTGGTTATCTTACACTTTAAGGCGGAGAATCTGTACATCATCATGCACATTATAAATTAAGATCTCTTTTTGTATAGATTTTGCAACTGTTTTGTGTTGGTTTAATGAGCTCAAGAAAGATGATTCCCGTGATGCATGCAAGAGCAAAATCTCTTAGCTATCATGTATTTCCTGTCCGCTGCACTGTATTTTCCATCATGTCAATTAATAATTGGCTGCACTAAATTATTTCTCAGTAGTTTTTCTCCTAAAGAATTAATATTTGCATTAACCAAGTTTTTCAAACCTTCCCAAAAGGTGTTTAGTTATGTTACGCCTGAAGTATTAACTGGTTTACATATGTGATCTCCTAATGCTCAAAAAGAATTTCAAGTTTTGTGTCTTTTCATGCTTTATCTTCAGGCCTAAATCACTTTTTGGTGATCATCTTTCCCCAGAAGTTTTGTTGTTTGATTGCCTATCTCTTTTGTTATGTTTCAGTCTGCTGCTTGTTAGGATTAAGAGAGGTGGTGGATGTTGTTCATTTTTATAGAGGTTAACTGGTTGTTAAAGAATTTTTTGGTTCGTATGATATCTAAATTGCTTGAATTCAAGTGCTAAATGTGAAAGACGTCTCTGAAACATGTATCGAGTTTGAAAATATGGTAGCTCTCTGTTAGACCGGTCCGTGCGGGACCAGCCCAGCGTGAACAGGGTGGAGAAATCTCTGCTCGCTGGGATGCTGAGCGAGCCGCACACCGTGCGGGAGCTTTTTAGGAAACTTTTTTGAGGGTTTTGAGAGGGAAATTTGAATGTAGGGACTGTTTAGGGATTTCCTTTTGATTTGTATGCATTAAATACTTTGTCTTCCTAGTGTTTGGGCATCTTGAATTTGGCTGAAATTTGAGATCTCTTAGATTTAGGTTTCTTTGGGCTCTAGCAGCGTCTAGAGATTTGGGAGAGATCGATCCTCCTCTCGAATTGAGGATCGATTGTATCTTTGCTGTTTTATTCATCTACTAGTGAAATACAAGCTTTTGTTTGGTTTTCTCTCAGTTTTTCCATCTGTTTTCCTCTGGTTTGGTGCAGATTTCTGCTGTTAACAGCAGAAATCCGGCTGTTTGCTCATCCGTTTTTCTTGGCATTGCTTGCTAACTCAAGTATTACCTTAGGGTTACTTGTGGACTCAAATATTTCCTATCAAATTGATATCAGAGCATTGTTTTTGGGACCGTTGGCGGCTGAAATCTTGAAATTTCAGCTTGATTTTCATTTCCGGAAAAAGATCTTTTTGATTCTTGGGAAGAACGATGGCCGGGAAGAAGGTAGAAGTCTTGGAAGGCGAAATCGGACAATTGAAATCCGATTTGGAGGGAAGATTTTTCGATTTTCAAAATCAAATCATCTCCAACAATGAAAGGTTAAAGGGGAAGTTCACCGTGATGGAAGAAATGATGAAGAAATTATTTGAAATGAAGACCAATCCGGCGACATCGGAAGTACGAGAGACCACCGACGACCATGGCATGGGAGGAAATCTGAACCCGTTATGGGGAGGAGGAATTCAGAAGTGGAGATCCTGGAGGAGGAGAAGAGATGAGTAAGGGATACGACCAACAGGAGGCTGATTTTGTCGGAATGAGGGAAGAATTCAATCGCCGAGGTGCTGAATTTGAAATAATCCAGCGTCGAGGTGCCGATTTTGAAGGGGGAAGGGAAGAATTTCATCGCCGAGAGGCTATTTTTGAAGGAAGAAGGGAGGAACGTCCTTGTCGAGGTGCTGAATTTGAAGGATTTCAGCGTTGAGGTGATGATTTTGAAGGGAGAAGAGGAGAGTATGAAGAGGGATTCGAGTATAATCGTCGGAGGGATGATCGGGACACTTGAGGAACTCTTCCCCTTCGAGGAATGGGAGCTTATGGAGGATACCGAGGAAATGGAGGAGACCCACGAGTGAGGAAGCTGAAGATGCCCGTCTTTGAGGGTGAAGACGGCCATGATTGGATCTACAAGGTGGAGCGTTACTTTCCTATCAACGGGTTGACAAAGGAAGAGAAGCTGACAGCGGCGGGATTGTGTTTGGAAGGAAAAGCCTTGGCATGGTACCAATGGCGTGACAGGAGGGAGCCCATCCGGAGCTGGAGAGAGTTCAAAGATTGCTTATTGGAGCGTTTCCGAGCCGATGTGGAAGGAGACTTCTATGAGCAATTCTTTGCCTTAACTCAGAAGGGGACTGTGGCAGATTACTACGATAGGTTTGAGTACTTGGCTAGCAGATTGGATCACATTTTAGAGTCAGCCCTAAAAGGGAATTTCATGAAAGGGGCTAAAACCGGAGATACGAACAGCGGTCAGGGTGCTGGAGCCGAGGAATCTCGGGAAGGCTATGGAGCTAGCGCAGTTGATGGAAGATCAGAAGAAATCAGAAAGAGGGGCTTGAGGAAACTATTCAGGGGGATCTTATGGGACGACAACCACTCTTCTAGCACCCAAGCGGCCTGCATCAGGCAACATTAATGAGACCAGTAGGAAGAAGCCAATAGGAGGGAGTGGGGAAAATTTCAAGAGGCTGACAGATAAGGAGATGCAGGATAAGAGGACAAAGGGGTTGTGCTTTAGATGTGATGAGAAGTACATGCCGGGGCATAGGTGCAAGGACCGAACTCTTAAGGTTCTCCTTGTCAGTGAAGATGAGGAAGACGAGGGAGGTGGGAGCAGATCTGAAGAGGAGGAGAAGTTGCACCTGGATATGGTAGAAGTCTCTCTGAACTCTGTAGTGGGATTCACTCAGAGTTACACTATGAAAGTGAAAGGAGAGATAGCTGACCGTGAGGTGGTTGTGCTAATTGATAGTGGGGCTACCCACAATTTCATTTACACAGGTCGTCAACCAACTGGTAGTGAAATTGGTGGACACTGGTTGTTATGGGATGATGATGGGTACAAGGAAGGTGAAGAAAGGCCAGGGAATTTGTAAAGGAGTGGTGTTGACCATCCAGGGGATTCAAGTAAGGGAGGACTTTCTCCCACTAGAGTTAGGAAGCACTGATGTCATCCTGGGAATGAAGTGGTTGCAAACCTTGGGGAAACCAATGACAATTGGGGAGCACTCACAATGAAATTAATGGTGGATGGGAGAAGGGTGATCATAAGGGGAGATGCAGAGCTATCCAAAGCCATCACATTACTTAAGACCCCATGGTTAGGGACGTACAAGAGGTGGGGGAAGATTATCTGGTGGGACTACACAGGCTGGATGCGATCAAATTGGAAGAGGGAGGGGATGTTTCTCTTTCCATGCAACCCTTGGTTCAGTAATACAGTAAGGTTATTCAGTCACCTCAAGGATGGTCACCTCCACCGGAACACGAGCATATCTCCACCTTGAGGACAAGGTGGATTTTCGGGAGGGGAGTATTTTTAGACCGGTCCAGTGGACCGATCCAGCCGGTCCGTGCGGGACCGGCCCAACGTGAACAGGGCGGAGAAATTTCCGCCCGCTGGGATGCTGAGCGAGCCGCACACTGTGCGGGAGCTTTTTAGGTAACTTTTTTTAGGGTTTTGAGAGGGAAATTTGAATGTGGGGACTGTTTAGGGATTTCCTTTTGATTTGTATGCATTAAATACTTTGTCATTCTAGGGTTTGGGCATCTTGAATTTGGCTGAAATTTGAGATCTCTTAGATTTAGGTTTCGTTGGCCTCTAGCGGCGTCTAGAGATTTGGGAGAGATCAATCCTCCTCTTGAATTGAGGATCAATTGTATCCTTGATGTTTTATTCATCTACTAGTGAAATACAAGCTTTTGTTTGTTTTTCTCTCAGTTTTTCCATCTGTTTTCCTCTGGTTTGGTGCAGATTTCTGCTGTAAACAGCAGAAATCCTGCTGTTTGCTCATCCGTTTTGCTTGGGATTGCTTGCTAACTCAAGTATTACCTTAGGGTTACTTGTGGACTCAAGTATTTCCTATCACTCTCAGACAATCTTGATAAAATAGCTTTAAAACTTTACCTGTTTATGAGCTAGAACTTCAAATTGTGCTGCAATTAACTCATTTTGTTGTTCAACTCAAGGGAAATGTTATATTAATGAATGAATTTAGTTTACATTATAGTAATGCTTGAAAATGTTTGGAATCATCGTTGACTATTCAATCAAATTGGTTCGTTTGATCAAATAGAAAAAAAAATACATGGAACATATTTCATTTCCTTCATCATTAGTCTCCTCGCAATTTTTTGGAGTTCTCTTTGTGAATCTCATCCTGTATTCTCCTTTGTTTAGTGTTGTTAAATTTAGTTTGCATAAATATTCCTCTATAACTTCTAGTTTTGTAATGGTCTTCTCTTTTTCTTATAATAATTTAACATTTATTTTATCTTTCTATTTTATTAACATATCTTATATCCTCTTTTGTGTCTTTCCAAATCATCCAAGTTTCATATAACATAGAAGTTCTCATTGTAGCATTATAAAACTTAATTTCAAGTCCCCAATATATTGTCTTATTGCTTACTTGGCATTTTTTCATTTTAACCAACCATTATTTTTCTAGAACTTATATCATCATTTATATTCATATTCATATTCTCCTGTACAATATATTTTAAGATATGTAAACTAACCACTCATAATACTTATTTGATCTTATATTAGTATTGGGTGATTATTATTAATTTTATACTTGCAAAAAGTGTATATCATATGTGGAGCCTTTGTTATATCAACCTTTAAGACTTTATATTGTGAAAACTGTTTTCATTGTTCTATGTTTTTCGCCTTAGATGGTTTGGTCACATAAAACGACATCTTTTTGATGACCTGGTTAGGAAAGTAGATGTATTAGATTTGACTTATGTTAAGAAGGGTAGAGGTAGACTTAAAAAGACTTGGTTAGAAAATATTAGAAATGACATTTCTTTATTAGATTTAATTGAGAATTTAACTTTTAATATGGCACAATAAAGAAAAAGGATACATGTAGCCAACTTCACAGTGGGATAAAGACATGATGTTGTTGTTGTATGCTTTTAAGTATGTCAAGAGTAGTAGTTTCATCTATCAAAATTATGCTATCAACAAATAGTATATATAAAAATACTTCACTTAAGATATCTCATGTGAGCATCTTCATGATTGTTGTAAATAGTTATGAACTTAATATGAATCTTTGATGTAATCTTATTGTGTTTGAAAACTTATTGGTTATTACCCGGCCACTTCTAATGCTAGCCGCTTATCAATTATATATATCTTAAAAAATATCAAAATATCTTTGATACACTTTTTTCCTTAATGTGCATTAAGGATATTTTTTCAGAGTGCTCAATCAGATAAAGGCTTGATGTTATTGTTGTTGTTGTTGCTCAATCATGGGGCTTCTAAAGATAAAAAATATTTAAATGATTTTTTTATTTGTTCTCTGTACTCTTACATAAATTGCATTAGGACTGTTTGGTTGGAATAATTTAGGATGTAAAATATTCCAAATGCAAAGGTTTTGTAAATGTTGGCATTTGGTTTGAAGTAAAAGGAATCCAGAGTAAAATTTCAATGCATTTGGAATACACCAGCTAGTTCTTTTTTGTTGTATTTGAAATTCCTCCAATTTGAGCGATTTTCAAATACACTACAAATGTTGCTTTTCGACTACCACCACCTCCGGTCGGCCATGACCTCCGCCTTATAAGTGCTTCCTTGCGGTGTAGGTTTTAATGTGTTCATTAACATACTCTCATTTCAATATATGTGATGCATTTGAAGCGTACAAATCCTAGTCTGTGCTAGTCTGGGCAACCATGTCTTGTTCCCTAATATTTTGCATTTTTGTTAGAACGCATGATATATTATTAATGAATTTTCTTCCACATTAAAATAAGCTTTATGCCATGTTGACACATCTCTCATCAGTTTTTACACGCTTTGGCCTATCTAAGCTTTATGTCTTTTGTTATTACATTATGGAAGAATTGTTGTCAATATGTCCAGAAACATATTTTCAGGCATAGTCTGTATGGAGTAGTCATTGATTGATGACTCTTCATTTCAATATATGTGATGCATTTGAAGCGTGCAAGTTGAATCTGTGTGCCTTTGTTCCCTAATATTTTGCATTTTTGTTAGAACACAGGATATATTATTAATGAATTTTCTCCCACATATTAAAAATCAGTCTTATGCCATGTTGACAAATCTCTCATTAATTTTTACACGCTGTGGCCTATCTAAGCTTAAATGTTTTTTGTTGTTACATTATGATTTGAGAAGACTTTTTTATTATTAAAGAAGTTTTCTAATAAAAAAAATTAATTTCTTAATAAAAAGCTGCTTTAAGAAACAATAAGTCTATGTCAGAATTGTTGTCAATTTGTCCAGAAAAATATTTTCGGACGTGATCTTTCTGGACTAGCAAGTCTTTTAAGCAAATATCTATTGAGAATGTGATAATTAGAAGTAAATGCTATAGAAGTCAGAATATTAAGATGAATGTGGAGTAAAATTACGAAGAATATGACAAGAAATGATTATATTAAAAAGAGTGGCAATACAACTTATGATGGACCAAGTGCCAATAAAAACTTTCCTTGTTTACGCACACACTATAAGAATAGATAAAAGGTAGATCTACGCACACACTGTAAAAACTTTCCTTGTTTACAACTCCCAAGTATTTAAAATGAGTTAAAAAACTCATATATTCTTATCTAATACTACTAAACTTTTTAAAAATTTGCATGTTGGACGTGAAATCGCTCCAAAAAATAAAATTATATCAAAGGATTAAGAAGAATCCTCCCACCCCTTGCTAAGGGTGTCATCTCATGACTATCTTTCGGCTTAGGCAGTTGATTTTGGGTCTTTGACTTTTAACCGAACATAATGACGAAAAAGGATTCATGTAGCCGACCCCACAGTGGGACAAAGGCTTGGTGTTGTTGTCTTAAAAGATTAAGAAGAATGGAGCTATGAACAAATGTTTTCAAAAGTTGTGTAAAAATATTAGGACCAATAAAGAATGAGGTAGCTTTTGCTTGGTTCCATTTATGAAATATATAGCTTAAGAGTTTCTTATTTCTCTGTGCAGCCCGTTTCTCCCCTGATGACAAGTACTCCAGGCAGCGAGTTCTTCTCAAGAAACGATTCGGTTTGCTTCCAACCCAGAAACCACCACAGCAGTACTAAATGAGTATATTCTGCCACTGAACTGTTTTGCCTGAGTACTCTTACTTGATTAGACACTTTGTTATAAGTATAATTTTGCAGATTTTATTATTTGAACTGTGAACTGCGTTAAGGAGTGTATAGACCACTTCTATCAAGTTTCCCAATGGGGTTTATCTATAGATGACAAGTTCATATATTGATGTTATGATTGATTCAAATGGTTATTCTGAGTATTGCTTCAATAAATGAAAATTTGAGTTATATGCACTCATATATGTTTTTGGCTTGGAAATATTGGTAAACTTATCTATCAGTAAATTTTGAATCTTTTTAAAAATAACTGTCACAATTTACTTGTTCCATTGCTTCTATGAATACTTATAATAAGTTTTAACATCTTCTACAGTTAGATGTAGTGTACTTTTACAGATTTTTTTTTTAAAGCTTTAATACAATTGAATTTTTTCTGCGTGATTATAGAACAGTTATTTTAAAATTTAGGTAATTAAAGCAAATAAAAATTAGGAGGATTTATATAGATAAAACTTAAAATCATATTATTTACATATCTAATGCCTCAAATTATACATCTGCTCATATAACACTAAAATTTTATATAATAATAAAAATATCAATTTTCTTAAACTGTCTTATGTTGATGCTCACACTACTAATTGGTTGATGCACTTATCTATTGTGATACTCCCATGTCTTCCTTTTTTTTTTAATTTTATTTTTGGACATTTCATAATCTGCCAATCTTGTCGATGCCCTTCTTGAGCGAGATTCAATAATGACTCCCATCTCTTCTTTAGTCATCGAGGACTTGCTCGATGTTCATGCACCATCGGTGTTATCGATACCCTCCATTCAATGAAATCTCATCAAGACATCCTCTCTTTCTACATCATTGAAGGCAAACACTATATCTTCAAGGGTTTCATGATGTCGAGAATGATAATAACAATGTGTTTGTTGATATACATGGATAATTTTAAGAGTTGAATATATAAATAGCATAATTTTAAATGTTATATTTTTAAATCCCAGTAAAAAAACTATTGCAAAGCACTAAAGATTGAATGATTAAAATCAATTAGATCTTTAGCCGCCAAAATAAATTTAATTAAATGTATAAAATGAATCATCTTTATATATATATATATATATCAACTTCTATCAAGTTTTCCAATGGGGTTTATCCATCTTACTCTATTTTTATTTAGATGACAAGTTCATATATTGATGTTATGATTGATTCAAATGGTTATTCTTAGTATTGCTTCAATAAATGAAAATTTTGGTAGACTTATCTATCAGTGAAATTTGAATCCTTTAAAAATAACTGTCACAATTAACTTGTTCCATTGCTTCTATGATTACTTATAATTAAGTGTTAACATCTTCTACAGTTAGATGTAGTGTAGTTTTACAGATTTTTTTTTTTAAAGCTTTAATACAATTGAATTTTTTCTGCATGACTATAGAACAATTATTTTTAAATATAGGGAATTAAAGCAAATAAAAATTTGGAAGATTTATATAAATAAAACTTAAAATTATATTATTTACATATCTAATGCCTCAAAATATACATATCTAAATTTTTATATGATAGTAAAAATATCTTCTTTCTCAAACCTTCTTGTGTTGATGCTCACACTAATTTGGTTGATGCACTTATCTATTGTGATCCTCTCATGACTTCCTTTTTATTTTATTTTATTTTGAACATTGAGGTGCAAATGAGTTGAGTCGAGCTCGAGTCTAAGGGTATTCGAGTCGAGCTCGACTGTCAAATATCGAGCTTGAACTCGAGTCGAGCACAAAAGTCTAGCTCGACTCGACAGAGGAAAGAAAATCTCGTTGAGTTGCTCGAGCGACGTTTGAGCTCAGTTCGTCTGACGTGCCGGCGTTCGCGTCTGTGGCCATCTTCTTGTGTCGCCAGCGTCTCTCCATTGCCAGTTTCTATCCGTGGCCAGCATCCATGTCCGTTTGTCGATGCCAGCTTCTAACGTCACCAATGTTCGCGTCCATCCTCCATCACCAGCTTCCGCCCGTGTTCGTTGCAAGCTTGTGTCCACGTCCGTTTGCGTCCATCGCAAGCATCTTTCTCGCGCCAACTTTTCATTTTCCCACAGCAATATCATCCGCGAGCTGCTCGACGAGCTCGCGAGTCCTGCAATGAGCTATTCGAGCTCGAGCTCGATAAGCTGTTGAGCTTGAAATAGTGTTCGAGCTCGACTCGCGAGCTCAATAAGCTGGACTCGTTGAGGTTATCTCCAAGTTAAGTTCGAGTCAGCTCGCGAGCCGGCTTTACTCAGTTGCATCCTATTCACAATCTGCTAGTCTCGTTGATGCCCTCGTTGAGTGAGGTTCAATCATTACTCCGGTCTCTTCTTAGTCACGAGGACTTGCCGATTTTCATGCATCATCGGTGTTATTATACCCTCCATTCAATGAAATCTTATCAAAGCATCCTCTCTTTCTACATCATCAAATGCAAACTCTGTATCTTCAAGGGTTTCACGATGTCAAACGTGAGAATTCCAGGCTTTGCGAGAAAGACAATAACAATGTGTTAGTTGATATACATAGATAATTTTAAGAGTTTAATATATAAATAGCATAATTCTAAATGTTATATTTTGAAATCCCAGTAAAAAAACTATTGCAAAGCACTAAAGATTGATTGCTTAAAATTAATTAGATTTTTAGTTACCAAAAGAAATTGAATTAAACGTATAAAATGAATCATCTTTAAATCTATAATATATATTTATACATTCAGACACTGTAGAACCTGTTTTAAAAATATCTTAATAGGGCTATAAATCAAGTCGGCTCAAATGACTTGTGAAAGTTATTGAACTAAACTTTAGCAAGATCTAACGAGATTAATTCGCTCATGAGTCAACTCATTTAAAAATTAATATAAAATAGTTAAAAATAAAATAAAATTTAAATATTAAATTGTTAATTTTTTATTTTTAAAAAAAGTGATTTCTTATTATTTCTCTTTTAATTTCTCATTCAATTTATCAATTTATTATAATGATTATTTAAATTAAAATTATTTTCTTTTATAATAAACAAGCAAATTTATGTGTTGACTCAAAATCTTATAATAAAACTTGAGCTCTAGCATATCGTTGATTAATTAATCAAACTCAAACTTCTATCAAAATAAGTTTAGACTCAACTAATTTACACCGCTAGTAACAATAAAAGAAAATTACAAAAAATTCTTTTTTCTTTCCTCCATAAAACTAAATATTGAGATAATCTAAGCCCCAATTTAAAAACTATTTAGAAAAACACAATATCACCTACTAATGCAATCTAAATTAGGCTTCGTATGATACAACTTTCTTACTTAAATAACTTTTTAATACAATTTTAATTTTTAGACTAAAAAATTGTTTTATGGAGTATGAAAGCCGTCTCAAATGAAGCCTATCAGCTAACATAGCATTAGATTGACAAAAGAAATTTAAGTTAAACACTGAGAACAAAAACAAATTAATAGTAGAACAATGAGATATTACTGTATAAATAATTAAATATGATTACACTCTCACACCAGGGAAAGAAAAAAAATTAAAAAAATGTAATATCAGTCTTGTAGATTTTTAATATATTTAATTATAATATATTTTTATTGAATAATGATATCAAAGGATTTGTTTAACTAATTGATCTGTTCAATACTGACAGCTGTCCAGAATCTCCATTCAGTAAGAAAACCTCAAGAGGATTGTAGGTTGATGAACTTGATGCCACAGACCTGGTTGAAGGTTGCAGAATTATGCTTCCTTTGGGGCATTGCACAGTAAGCAGCCGAGGTCCAGTTCGCATCTTCCAAATCTACAAAAAATAAAAAGATGGATTCATATTATTGTTGGAAATATAAATATTTTGAGCAAAACACAAGAAAAAAAAAAAAAGATCAACCCATTTGGCAGGCCTGACTACCTGTTAGTAGAAGACAATTTAAAATAGGAGTGAGAATGATCTGATATCGAGTTGGTTTAGATCTACGTTGAAATAAGATCGAGCAATAAGTCTTTATCCTACTATATGAGTCATTTTTCACTATTGTGTCCTATTAAGAGCTAAATTCTCATTTAAATCTAATAAAAAAATGTCATTTTTAATACTTTTTAATCAAATTTTCTTTAGTCTGCCTCTACTTATCTTAACATATAAAAAACACTGCAGATCTCACCAACATCTTATAAAATTTTCCATTAAATTTGAGCAGTACCTTTCTATCACACAACAAGCCTAATGCATTCCTCCACTTCAACCATCCAACTTAATTCTACTAATAGACCCGAAATATCTTAAATGTGCAATATTTCTAATGGCTTGATCATCAATACCACAATTCCACCACTAGATCTATTACTACTACATTTGTACTCCATGATTCGGTTTTAGAACTACTCAAACAATTTTTTTTTTATTTTGAAAAATATTAGTATCACATCATAATCTATGTTCAATTACTCCCTTGTGGGCTCCAAAAATTTCACCACCTTGCACTTAAAGCAGATGGTGGGGGAATGGATGATGGACCCGATCAAGATCCAATGGTTCCGTCGTCCCGGGCCATCATGGACCCTGGTCTACTTAGTCAGAGGAGGTAGTCGATCCAACCTGACAGAAAGATCCTTGTCAGCAGCCATGAGTTGCTTCGTCCAAGGGTACCTTGTAGACCTGGGGTGAATGTTTGTCTAATGGGACAAATTTAAATCCACCTTAGCTAACGGATCCGGTGGTGGTGCATTGTAGATTGTAGATGCCTTATGTCTGCTTGTATAAATATTCCAGATCCGATGGCGGTGTATTGTAGATTGTAGACGCCTTCTATCTGCTTGTATAAATATTGCAGATCCGGTGGCGACGTTGTCTGGATGTCATGAGGCATCTCATAATCTTGATGTTGACTCCCCCTTTCTCATTCACCGGGGGAGGTTCTTCTGTACTTTGAGATCAATGACCGCCGCCTTGGAAAAGAACTCCTTTCAAAATCACCAGTATAGTAGACTCGTTATTTCCGGTGTTTGTAGACACCAGAACTGTTTTATTCTTGAGGATAAAACCAAGAAGAAACTTTGGAACACCAGGAAGTTTAGGAAGTTTAGTTCTAATTTGTTCAAACATCCCTTCCATTCTGTCAGGGGATGTCCTTTTTCGTATATCAAATTGTCTTCATACCCGACATACTTTGCAGCATTTTAATCACCGTTGTTGTAGGTGATACTTGTGCTTGTGTCCACAGTGGTTCGCTGTGCTTACGATATACCCACTATTGTTATCCACAAGTAATTCGTGTTGATTTGCAAGGACTCGTATCCACTACAACCTCCTGGAAGTGTTCGTGAAAGACTCATTGTTCCTACATCATATCCACTTTTTCACCAATCTCAGGTGGGTTTGATGACTACATTTGTTTGTAGGGGCGGATCTTTGATTGCTACATATGGGTAATACTCGTACACCTTGCACTTGTTTGTTGCTGCATACAAGTATAGTCCATTGACTTTGTAGGGACTGTTGTAGGAGTTCGTTGCATTCATTATTCGCCTACATTGGGATTTCATCTCTCAATTGTAACTTGTTGTTAGCTTGGACGATCGTGCCTTTAGACTTTGATTTGTTCATTCATCCAGAGCCCAGTCCTACGTATTCCATTGAGCCCGAGTTCAAGGTTCAATTCATGCTTGAGTCTTGTATGTTGTTATGGGTTCGGCTCTTTGCATCTCATTCAATCTCAAGCTCCTTGAGTCCCTTATTATTCTTGAAAATTCAAGTTCTAGTTCAATGTGCAAGTTCAAGTCCTCTTGCTATTTTGTTTGGTTTAAATTTGCAAGTCCTTGCAAGTTCAATTCCTTGTAGTGTAAACTTAGTTGATTGTTTAAAAGTTTCAAGTGTAAGTGATTGTTCAAATTCAGATTCATCTGGATCTGAGTTCATCAAGTTCATAAGCCCCACTTGATGTTATACAGTTTGAGCTCAAAGTACAAGTTCAAGTGTCCCCTGCAGTCCAAGTCTTCAAGTTCAGATGTTTAGATTCTTATTACTTGAGTTTAGTCTGAATTATTTGCTTATTTGATTATGATCATGTTAAGCCCTTTATATTTGTTCACTTAAGTCCAAAGCAAGTCCTCATTTGTTCAAGATGTAGGCCCAAATTCTGCTCAAGTCCACGGTGTTTTCAGTCTGAATTTCGGCAACCTCCCGGCGTCTCCCCTGTTTAGGGAAAAAATCCGAGAGACTAGCCTTCCCCTAGTCGCTACTTGAGCGCTTCGAGTGGGTGTCTAACGACACCGCGACCTTATTTTCTTTAATCCCCGCCCGCTACATGAGTGTTTAAGGGTCTTGGGTACCTGTTGAAAAGAGAGCACAAGTATTTCCCCACATGTGGATACTTAATTTTGTCCCCTTCACGCTACATGATCGGTCTGGGGATTACCCACCTCGCCACTAGCGTCGTGCCGGTTTTCCTCCCTACAACGCTACGTGAGCGCGCAGGGGGTTTGCCGGCTCGTCGCAAGATAATTAATTAATAATTATTAATTATAATTAACTCATAAATTATGATTAATTAATAATAATTTTAACTAATTATAATTAAAATATATATATTATTTATATAATAATAAAAAAAATCCCTCGGTTCGGTGGATTGACGAGAATTGGCCGAGAAGGGCGTGAGAGGCAAATAGTCACCTTCACAGCAAGCGAGTTCCCGTGCTTGCTTTCGATCAAATGCCGCAACTTCCGACCCAGCAGGAAGGAAAGTCGCTAAAGGAGTGGAGTCGACCAGTGCTAAGGAGCCGAAGAATCACGTGAGGGGAGAGAGGGAACCAGCTAGCTCCCGTTTTACCTTTGATCAAAATGTCGGACTTCCTATCCGACAAGAAGGGACTCGTTGAAGGGGCAACGCCGGAGGAGCAAAGTCGAACCGCACAGAGGCGAGGAAGCGCGCTAAAACGGAGAAAGTTACGATTACAGCGAGCAGGATCCCGTCGTTGCTTGCGATCAAAATGCGTAGCTTCCGGCCCGACTTGGAAGGGAACGTCGTCGAGCGAGTGGAGTCAATCAGCCACGAAGGAATCGGAGTAGTGACGGGAAGAGGAGAGAGCTCGCGGGAGAGAGCGGGAGCGAGTGAGACAGCTCGGGTGAGAGAAAGAGGGGAGAGCAGCCCGCGATCGAGAGCTTCACTCTTGTTTTAATAGCGTGGAAGGGGAGCGATCGAGGCGAACAAATCTCGGAACGGCGCCAAATGCACAGGTATGTCGCGGGATTTCTAGGATTTTAGCGGGTTTGAGTGGGATTTGCAGGATATGTCAGATGGTTAACATCCCTCCCATAATTTTAATGTTTGATACATTAACAATTCTTCAATAATTCTCACTCTTGTGCATCAGCTTATTATTAAAAAAACAAAATCTTTCTCCACTCATGTTGACCCCTATTAAACAGCCAAAAGAAACAAAAAAAAGAAAGAAAGAAGGAACACCTGTTGTAATACCGCTCAAATTCGCAAATCCTACAAGAAATCCCGTAAAGTCATGTAGCTCGGCTCTGTTTGCGTCGTTTCTCCATGCTTCCGCTCAAACCCTGCTAGAGGAGGTCCATTCTCGTCTTCATAACGTGACGAAATGGAGCCTTCAGGCTCCTACTGTCGAATCCCACACGAAAGCCTTGATCCCTTCCTCCCGCAAGCTTTCTTCCTCCAACCTCAAATCCCTCCTCCGACTTCTCTACTTGACCAAATCCAACAAACCAAAGCTACATACGAGCTCTTCTTCCCTCGGCCAAAACCCAAACTCCACGGCTTCCAACCTTAGGAGACAAATACTTACCTCCAACTGGAGCCAACATCCCGCATACAGCCCGTCATAGAGCCCCATTCATCTGCATCTTCCTATTCTAGCCGACGCCTACTCCCTTTCGATATATCCCACTCATACTCTTCCTCCTCCGACGCCTCTCTCGCGAGCAGAGCCCATCCCCTTCTGCCATTCGCACCCATCCCAACCTAAGCCACTCGACGCCTCCTATATCCAAACCCCTTAGCCAACACCAAACCGAACTTTGCCCACTCTAAAGCCTGATATCTCCACTCATACAGTTGATCCCTAGTCTAGACCGAACTCCATTGAGCTGGTTTGCCTTTGCTCAACCCGCCCGCCTGCTTGATCTCCACTCATACATTTGATCAAGAATGAACTTACAATTTCAATAAACAGAGGACTTGTGAACTCAAACTCAAATGGGTTCAGAGAATTTGAACTTGCACTGTGGACTCAAATTGAATACGAGCTTGAACTAAATGACATTGCATAGAACTTTGTTGCAAATTCGATTTCATGGATTATGTTTTGATGATTAGCAAACACTCTTGCTTCTTTTCGACTGCATTTTACTACTGACATTTTATGGATTCAAAGATCGGACGGAAATCGAAATCAGCTCGAGACTGGGTAGATTAGGGTTGAGTCATTCTGTAATTTTCCTTTTTCCCTTTCTTGAGTCAATTGTAAATGTTTGAAGTGACTGATGTTAAGTAACCCTACACACACACGTGAGAGATTTAGAATTTTTGTTTTTACTCACATCGTCCCAGACGATATTTATATCGACCTGTATGATCGAGTTCAAAACAGAAGTTCTAATCAGGATTTCTTAGTTAAGGCAGCCGTAATTAGCTGATCGTCCTGGACGATACATTTATCGGACATGACGATATGCTCAAAATAGAAAGAAATAGCTGCCATGATCAATTTACGTATTCTATATTTTTGGAAATCGGCCAGAACGATCGTGAGATCGGCCTGGACAATATTGCACAATTATGCCTAAATTGATCCGGCAATCAAGGAAGCAATTAAGGATGAATTGATACGATCACATCGTCCTGGACGATCGTGGGATCGGTCAGGACGATATATTCAAAAACCCTTAGTTGCTCCTGGACGATAAATATCGGCCAGCACAAATTCAGGGCGATATTCTGGCCGATCAGGATCGGACAGCTCGAATTCAGGGCGATGCTCTGGACGATTTTCCTATGATTTGAACTGATCGTCCAGGACGATCGTGAGATCGGCCGGGAAGATCAAGCCAATTTTTAATCGTCCAGTTCATTTTCAGAGCGGTGTTCTGGCTGATCATATGTGTTTTGAACTGATCGTACAAGACGATATTATTATTGTCCTGGACGATAAAGTCGGCAACTAGCATTTATTGAGCTCCTTTGAAACTCCTCTATTTAAAAGCTATTGTTCAACGTTTTTTAGCATCCTTGGCTACTATCTTGACCTGAGAAAACCTAAAGGAGAGAGAGAGAAGGATCTCGTGAGGGGGAGCTTATAAGGGAGTTCACAATGGTTGCTCCAAGCATTGTTCCACTTCTTCCCTATAGTCTCTTATCTTCAGAAGGGTTGGGAGAGGTAAGCTTCAGCAATCGATCGAGGTTCTCTGTCTGCTTCAGGAGGAAGCAAAAGGAGTGGGGTTCTTTGCTTTGCCGGGGGTGGCAAAAAGGAGGTGTTTTGTAAGGGCTTCTCCGCCTAGCTGTGGGGCCTAAAGGAGAGTCACGTTGGTAGTGCAATACTCGGAGGGCGCCTCCGGGGAGTGGACGTAGGTCATATTGACCGAACCACTATAAACCCTTGTGTTCTTTTTACTGCTTCCGCACTTTAATTTTCTGCACTTGTTTTTTTATGGTGACTTTGATTTGTGATATTTGTTATTGGATTTAAAGAATTTTTTAAAATACCAATTCACCCTTCCCCTCTTGGTTAGTCTCGGGATTAGTTCATAGGGCCTAACATCCCTAACGAACTATCAAGTGGTATCAAAGCGGGATTCATAAAAACTGAGTTTGAAAACTTTTTGAATTTTGATCTCTGGCTAACTTTGAGAATCGTAATACAACCGAATGATATTCTATTACACGACCTCCTTTGTTTGACAACCTTCCTTTTGATTTTTGAAAAACCAGTATGTCTACTTTTCTGCAATCAACTGATTATCGCATGTGGATGCTTATTAAAGAAGGATATTCTCCACCTTCTCGTGAAATTAACGGAATTAAAACTGAAGTTGCTTTTACTGAATGGACTTTCGATGAAAGAAATTTAGCTCAATTAAATGCGAAGTATTTGAATTATTTTTTCTGTGCTTTAAAATCTGAGGATTACATGCGTGTTTCTATTTGCTCTACTGGAAAAGAGGTTTGAAATAGGTTGTGCATTACTTATGAAGGAACCAATGAAGTAAAACAATCTCGTTTGAATATTCTCTTGCATGACTACGAACTTTTTCGTATGAAACATTCTGAATCAATTTCTGATATGTATATAAGGTTTACTCAAATTGTTACTTCTTTGCATGCCTTAGGAAGAGAACTTTCAAATTATAAAAAAGTAAACAAGATTTTGAGATGCTTGCCTTCGTCTTTTGATGCTAAAATCACTGCAATCACTGAATCTAAAAATTTAAACACATACTTGATTGATAACTTACTTGGCTCACTCATTGCTTACGAGCAAAGAGTGAATCAAAGAAATCAGGATGCATGTGAGAAAAGAAAGGAGAAAACGATGGCACTGAAGGCACACAAATCGGACTCTGACTCTTCCGGGTTTGAAAGCGATGACATTGCGAAGATCATATTGATCAAAGTGATGAAGAAGAGGTATGTAAACCAACTTATGATCAATTATTCAAAATTTATGAAAAAATTCATGCATCATACAAAAAAATTAAGAAAACTCATGCTAGTTTGAAGTTGGAGCTTTTGAATATACAAAAAGAGCATGAAATCATTCTCAAAGATCATTCTACGATTGATTCAAATCACATGGCTCTACTTGATGAATTTGATGATTTAAACAAAAAGCATTCATAATTAATTGATGAGCATGATGCATTAAAAGTTTCACACACCTCGCTCGAATTTGATTTTAAGAAATCTGAAGAGAGAAAGCAAAATTTGATGATTGAAAATGATTTCTTAAAAAATACTAACTTGAGGCTTAAAAATGAATTGGACTCAATTAAGAGAAATTGGATGACACCCACTTTTGATCTAAAGTCAAGACCTAGGAAGAGGCATTACAATCCAAACCATTTAAGAAATCCTTTTCCTGGCGTTAGATGTTTTTCATGTGGCATGCTATGACATATCTCACACACTTGCACTGTTCACCGTAGTACACACTGGGTGTGGAGACCAAAATTGCATGATTAACAGCATAGCACACAAGCATCGCTTTCTACTATTCATAAGAAGGGACCCAAACCTTTTTGGGTTTCTAAATATGATAGTTATTGATTCTTGCAGGAGTGCTCTCACTAAAGACCTCGTGAGAAGCATATGATACTTGGACAAAACAGAGGCTCACAATTTCTTGAAATGCTTTGTTAATTAAATGATTGTTTTGTTTATTTTTCGTGCTAGCTTTTTGTTATTTTAACTGTTCTATTTTTTTTCTTTGGTTTTCTATATGATGATTTTTTCAAGCCTTTTAGATTTTGGAGATTTAATGCCAATGATTAGCACCTCTAAATCGGTTAAAGGGAGAAACACTGTTGATGTTTTTCCCTCCTAACCTCTTTTAGTAGGTATAATTTTTCTCTAAAACAAAAATCTATCTCATTTTAACAAATGATTTTTGAAATTAAAATCTTTTTTATCTTAATACAATAATCTATCCTATATATAATGTCCAAAGTTTTTATATATCTTTCAAGTTAATTGAAATCTTGCCATTGCACATATCACATGATTTTGATTGTGTTTTGTGACTAGTTCTTCCCTATGTTAGAGAGAAGGCTCCTATTCTCTAATATCTGGAAGATATACTCACAACTAAGAATCATTTTTAAGAGATTGTAAAAGAGAATTTAGCTTGTAAAAATAAAAAAAGGGGAAAGTGGCAAAGTCGCCAAATTGAAATAAAAAGAGTATACACAAAAGTGTATCAAAAATCAAAAAATGTTCAAAGAGCAAATCAAAGTGACAAGAGGCATAAAATGAGCCCACTAAAGGCAAGCTATCATCTCTTTTCAAAACTTTTAAAACTTAGAAGAACTCATGGGTTATTTGATATTTTCAAAGGCTTGATTTCAAATTCTATGATTGAGATAAATTACTTTGATATATTATCTATGAGATATTTTAATTGTAACCAAGTTTTAAATGGATCTTCTTTTTACCCAATTAAGTTATTCTGAGTTAAGCCTTTTATTTTCAAAAGACAATTTTTATCCTGAAAGAAGTTCGAGCTAGGGATTAACAGGATCAAATATTCTACCGTTTTCATATTGTGACATTGTTAACTCATTGATCTTTTGAATCTCTAAAATTTAATGTTTTGCAAAATTTGTCATATGGATGCTTTGTTAAAACAAAAAAAAAGAAAGAAAAATTAAAAACAAAAATTTTGTTTTTCCTTTGCTGATTTTTAGTTTTTTCGTTGTTGTTTTTAACCTTTTATTTTATTTGTTTTTGGGGCTTTCTCTGATCATCTCCATCTTTCCTTAGTTTCCAATTTCTTGTCACATCGTCCTGGCCGATATCTCTATCGTCCTGGACAATATGATAATTTCTCTTCATCCATCTGCTGAACTTTTCTGAGCTTGCTGTAAATCATCGTCCCGGACGATACCTTATCGTCCTGAACGATCTGATCGAACTCTGTTACAATCATCTTGATCGTCTTGGCCGATACAACTTTCGTCATGACTGATGCATTTATGGTCATCGTCCTGGCCGATACACTGGATCGTCCGAGACGATCCACGTGTCAGTACGTTTAAAATCCATAATTAAAATCTTCGCATAAATTATACTTATACAGCCCTGACCCCCTATGTGAATCGACGCCCGGTCGAAATCACATATCAGGAGTGTGCTGAACTGTTGCAGCTATCCACCACCGGGGATAAGCTGCATACCATCATCTCAGATCCTAATTTTAACTGGACCTCGGCAAATCATTTTCTTCGCCAGACCAACGCACCCTTTCATATTGGAGATACTAGCTCTTTAGTCAAAGATGCTAGGACAATCCAGCATGTCCTTCGCACTTCCATTATTTCAAAAGCTGGGGGCCGAGTCCACATCACTCCTCTGCTTTCTTTGACTACCTTTTACATCATGGCCCGTAGAGAGTTTAATGTCAGACTTGATTTTTCGATACATTGATCATTTGACAACAATCCGCAACCCAGGTTATAAGAGGAAACCCAACCTGGCTTTAGGACATCTCATAGCTTATGTTCTTGAAACCAAATATCAACTTCAATATCCTGCTCGTCACGACCTTCAGCCTCCTTGCTACTCAAATAGCTCTTTCAATATCCTCCACAGTACTTGTCTCCACCCAGGAGATGGGGAACCTCAGGGGGCTGAGGAGGAGGCTCCCGCTCCCGTTCCTGAACTTGCTCCTCTCCACCAGCACTCACAGTTTGATCAGTTGGTAGAAAGATTTGATCAGTTGGAGACCCGATTCGACACTTTTGTAGCTCACCAGCAGCAGCAACACGATGAAGTTATAGCCCGTTTCGATACCTTTGCTGCACACCAGTAGCAACAACACGACCAGGACATGGCCTGGTTTGGCTCACAGTTTGCTGCCATGACCATTTTCTTTCAACCACCACCACCACCACCACCGTCTGATGATCAGGGACCCTCGTTTTTCTAGTCTTAGATTCTGTTTCCTGTAGTTGCTTATGTTTGTTTTTCTTTCTTTTTGTACTTTTTCTGCTTTAGTTGCTTTTTAGTTCCCTCCTTTTTGAAATGTCAAAAGGGGGAGTAATATGTTTGTACTTGCTAGTTTGTACTTGATTGATTATGCTTGTTGCTTTAGTTTGTGCTTGCACTTTCGAATACATGTTCTACACTACTGTTTTTGAAATAATTGTCAAAGTGTTTGCCATCATCAAAAAGGGAAAGATTGTTGTAAATTCGGTTTCATGGATTATGTTTTGATGATTAGCAAATACTCTTGCTTCTTTTCAACCGCCTTTTACTACTGATATTTTCAAGATTCAAAGATCGGACGGAAATCGGAATCAGCTCGAGACTAGGTAGATTAGGGTTGAGCCAATCTGTAATTTTTTTTCCCTTTCTTGAGTCAATTGTAAATGTTTGAAGTGACTGATGTTAACTAACCATACACACACACTTGAGAAATTTAGAATTTCTATTTTTTACTCACATCGTCCCAGACGATATTTATATCGGCTTGAACGATCGAGTTCAAAATAGAAGTTTTAATCAAGATTTCTTAGTTAAGGCAGCCGTAATTAGCTGATCGTCCTGGACGATACATTTATCGGACATGACGATATGCTCAAAATAGAAAGAAATAGCCGCCATGATCAATTTAAGTATTATGTATTTTTGAAAATCGGCCAAGACGATCGTGAGATCGGCCTGGACGATATTGCACAATTATGCCTAAATTGATCCGGCAATCAAGGAAGCAATTAAGGATGAATTAATACGATCACATCATCCTGGACGATCGTGTGATCGGCCGGGACGATATATTCAAAAACCCTTAGTTGCTCCTGGAGGATAAATATCGGTCAGCACAAATTTAGGGCGATGTTCTGGCCGATCAAGATCGGACAGCTCGAATTCAGAGCGATGCTCTGAATGATTTTCCTCTGATTTGAACTGATCGTCCGGGACGATCGTGAGATCGGCCGGGACGATCAAGCCAATTTTCAATCGTCTAGTTCATTTTCAGAGCGGTGTTCTGGCCGATCATCTGTGTTTTAAACTGATCGTACATGACGATATTATTAACGTCCTGGATGATAAAATCGGCAACTTGCATTTATTGAGCTCCTTTGAAGCTCTTCTATTTAAGAGCTATTGTTCAACGTTTTTAAATATCCTTGGCTGCTGTCTTGACCTGAGAAAACCTAAAGGAGAGAGAGAGAAAGAGGGAGAGAGAGAGGATCTTGTGAGGGGGAGCTTGTTAGGGAGTTCATAAGGGTTACTCCAAGCATTATTCCACTTCTTCTTCCCTAGAGTCTCTTGTCCTTGGAAGGGTTGGGAGAGGTAAGCTTCAACGATCGATCAAGGTTCTCTGCCTGCTTCAGGAGGAAGCAAAAGGAGTGGAGTTCTCTTCCTTGCCGGGGTGGCAAAAAGGAAGTGCTTTGTAAGGGCTTTTCCGCCTAGCTGTGGGGGCAGAGGGCGCCTCCGGAGAGTGGACGTAGGTCAAGTTGACCGAACCACTATAAACAATTGTGTTCTTTTTACTGCTTCCGCACTTTAATTTTCCGCACTTGTTTTTCTGTGGTGACTTTGGTTTGTGATATTTGTTATTCGTTTTAAAGAATTTTTTAAAATATCAATTCACCCCCTTCTTAGTTAGCCTCGGGACTAGTTCATAGGGCTTAACATCCCTAACGAACTTTCAAACTTGAATTTGTGTATTAAAAGACAAGGAATTCAAGCAGTAAGGAGTTTGACTTGAATGATCAATAATGAACTTAGTTTGAACTCGAACTTGAGTTGGGCCGTAGAGAACTTAAACTTGAATGAACTATAAAGAGATGAATTCATAACAGCATAGAACTTGAAATGAGTAAAACTTAAATGTATTTGAACTTGACATTGGACAAACGAATGACAAAATGAAGAATGACTTTGATTCAGACTACAATGAACAGAACTTGGATTTGAACATATATATATATATATATAATAGAACTTGAGTAATAGACAAGGGAACTCAAACTACAAGCTGCTTTCAAGGATATTTGTGTGGTCAATAGCAACTCCAATGTTAATGAAATACACTCTAATGGCAAGTTAAAGCAAGTAGAAATTACAAATGCAGGACAATTGTAGTGAAAATGTCATGCATACTATTGATGATTGGTCAACTGGTAAAAGAAGCTCATGCTACTTGTGCATATGAAAAGAAACATCTAATAAATGTGGAAGTATGAACTAAGCGACTTGCAATATGATGATATATTCATAATGCAAGGGGGTTCATAGTGAATGTAGTGAGCTACATACAAGTGATTATAGATAACGTAGCAATGAACGCAATAACTCAACAATAATTCAGCTTCAAGTAAACATGTCAATTCTCCACCGGGCATAAAAGGCAATCAATATTATCTAACGCCAAAGCATGGGAGGCATACAATCAATCTCCTACAACTAATGCTAAACATATACATCAACTATCTGCAAGCAAAAGAGGTTGGCAAGTGGTGACTTGTTAGCCAAAAATATATCCCAAGAGTTTAAAGTAAATGCAATTTACAGACAATTAGTGTCCTGAAATTTGGCCACCCGCTCATAGGCAATTGCAGTTACCCACAGACGCACATGATGCAGCATATGATGAATGCTACAATGTCCCTTCAGATGATGGTGATCAATCAACAGGTGAAGGCTACAGTTCTTTACAAATGCTGAAAGTCAACATGCAAGCAAATGCATCAACTCGCCTGCAATCAACATCAAAATGCAAGCAACTACATTCAGCTTGACAAGCAGTAAATAAGAGGAAATTTGATTACAAATAAATGTGTTGAGACTCCAAATAATACTATGAATTGCATGCAAATGATGATAAAAAGCCTATAATGCACGTTACATGTTACTTACAAGTAAGAATGAAGGCCCACAATGTATACAAGAAATGTGCAGTGAATATGGTAATTAATCAGCAATCACATATGTTGGAAGCTAACACCCGACCGCAACAAGCACAAATTCTTATATGCCGCCGTCAAAGATCCTTCGTAGGTGCAACAAGTTACCTACAAATATGGGGAGTAGGCATGTGATGAACGCAAGCATCCACAAGCTGTCATAACATAAGGCGATGAACTCTATGGCATCTTTAGATCAGTCACCGTTCAATGTTGAGCAAATACACATTGATCTATCACAATCAAACACCGAATGGTATGCAACAAATGCAAGTTCCCATGGACCCCTGTAGAAGACCCATCCTACACACCAAATGTCATCCACGAATAAAGTGACAAAGATCTACAACAAATACAATCTCTCATGAGCTACTATGGGAGACATGTTGCATTCAAATGGCAGTTTCCCACACAACCAAGCGGCGTCAAATATTCCAAATGTCATCCCCCGCACATGCACTATAATATGTATGCACATAGGTACACAAAGGGGCAAGTGCAATTACAAAACCTGCATGGGCCCCGACGAGCATGTTATGAGTACACACATGACGTCTAGGGATACTGTGCAGGTCAATAAATGAATGTAGTTCGAGCTCGATCCTTCTATATGGATATATAGGAGTCGACACGGCTCAAATTATCAAACAGATATACGGTCAATGTGTTGACCAAAATATCTATTTTATACGTTCATATAAAACCTTCAAGATCTATTAAACGAATGGTTCAATAACAAAGGCTTAAAGCCTACGAAACCTCATGTTTTTTCGGCAGCTCGACAAAGTTAACAAGGTTCAATCCCCAAATGAAAATGACTCGGTGTACCGCGATGATGGCCCTGTTGAATGCAAATTTCAACCGGAGATGTTAACTTCAAATATTTTAAAATGCCCTCAAACGCCCTTAAAATTCAAAATTTTGAAATACCAAAATTAAAAATTATAATTCTATCTCCAATTTTATTGATTTCTACAACATTATCCTTCAAGCACTTATTAATAATTACACCTGTACCATTTAAAACAACTCCTTGAATAACATACATAGTTTAAATTCTAAACTATCAATTTTCTTAGTTTTTTCTACAACTCATTTAATTTCCTGAGTACATAAAATACTTATTTTCTTATGAATCATAAAATCTATTAATTTCATTAATTTATCTGTAAGGATGTCTATATTCCTAATTCTAGTTTAATGGACTAACTTCTTTGCCCACATCTGTCCATAATGTGGGAACTCTTGTCTATTTAACACTGCACCTAAGCGCCGGTTCAATGGCCCTTGCACATTTTTTTGTTGTATTCAGACCATACAACACATCGCTTACAAGGATCTCCCTAGTATTAACATAATATATTAAATGATTTATGTCATGATTATTCAACAAATTTTATACTTATTTATTGACTACATAGCATAACCTTCAACTTTTCTCATCAAGGCATGAGACTTGGCAATAATATTGTTTGAAATTAGATCGAGCATGACCTTAAAATTGCCTTTTGGTTTAAATAAATTAAGAGGCTAAATCCAATTAAAGTTTGGTTCAAAACCAACTTGAAGATTAGACTAGCCAAATAAGTAGCTTAACTCGAGCTCAATCCAAAAAAAAAAAAACTCTATTCAATCTTTTAGCAAAACTATCAACCCTACCATTAAACGCCCAAAGGGCCACTATCACTATCCACAATTATCAATATAAAATAGTGACATTGTATTCTGTAACGAATTTGCACGTAAGGACATTTACTATTGATTATGAGATACATGAAACAAGAACATAAGATATGGTTTGAGGGATACCACTGTATTCTGTATCACTATCCACATTCCACAATTATTAATATAAAATAGTGACAATGTATTAAGTATTACTATCCACAATTGTCAATATGAAATAGGGGCACTGTACTCTATATTGAATTTGCACGCAAGGACATCCACTATTGATTATGAGATACAGATACAAGAATATATGATATGGTTTGAGGGATACCACAATTATATTAATGATAAGGAACTAGTCACATACATGCTATAAAAGGTCATCTAAATTCATACAAGGATAACCTAATGGCACTGAGTTATTTAAGGGTGATCCATAGCACCAAAACATCCATAAATAAATCAAATAATATTAGCGGATTGGAGAAAAAAAATCAAAATGGTCCATTGATTCTTTATAAGGAATTAAAATAGTCCCCAAATATATTAACGAATCATTTTAATCCCTCATGTCTTAAAAAAGCAATCAAAATAGTCTCATTCCTCTTTAAAGAATTGAGGGATCAAAATAATCTTTTAATATAATTGGAAATTGTTTTGATCTTTCATAAATAGTCAATGGATTATTTTGATTCTTTTCTCTAGCCGATTGTTAAGCCCACAAATTTTGGTCGAAACTCCAATGTTTTAATACATAATCCACAAACTGCATCAGGTACCTACTTTCAAGATGATGCATTTTATAGAAGGGAGTAAAGGATCAGGTATCTTACTTTCAAGATGATGCATTTTATAGAAGGGAGTAAAGGAGGTATCCATTAAGGACTCATTCTATCTATCTCCTCTGGATCTATGCTAAAAGTTAAGAAGATTCTTCAGCATCAATTGCTACAAACCAAATGACAATGTGCAGACTTTCTCAATGGGAATCTGACAAACTTTTGTTAGATCTAATATTCAAGAGACTATTTCTCTTATTTATTATATCAGAAAAATTTAGATCATAAGAACCTCGAAAAAACCAAAAAGTCTTGCTTGCATCAATCTTCAAATGAAACATCCAACTACGTTTACATTTTACCATGATAACTCAGATTTATCCATCATTTTAGAAAGTCTGAAAAAAGTTTGTGCAAAAATAGGAGATAAGCTAGAGAAATTTCAGGAATTTAAGCAAGTGCCAAGAATACCAACATTTTGAGATGATCGCTATGATTAGGGGCAGGATCAATATTTTTTTTTAAGATGGGCAAATTTATCATGAAAATAAATTAGGATAAATTCCAGTAAAATGTTCTATATTAATAATAAAGCCTAGTATTTTAGCAAATGAAAAATGTGAAGTTGTCACATAAAGACTGGTGCACCCATCTGGCAACCAGATTCTAGAAAATTTTAAAAATTAGAAAAATGTTACTTCTAGTTACCTCAATAATCCCTTTACGTGGTGCATGAATTGCTAAACATAAGTAGTAGTCATTTTTTCTAAGTCCAGGGTAGTTTGAACTAGTTGACGCTTTGTCTTTGTCAATCATTGCCTCCATAAAAAGACAAGATGCTTCCCGGTAACCCTAACAGGTTAAGGAAAATCGTACAAAGTCAATAGTCAACAAAATCAAAACCCAAATATACCCAATTAAAAGATGTACCTTCCAAAGTCGAACAACAACAAGTGCTTGAGTATCCAGCAAAAGAATCCTGCCAAGAGAATCTGTTATAGCAGCTAATGTACCACTAGGGCTGACGGCAAGTTTCTCTCCTTTCCTTGGTGAATCCTTCAAGCATGTCAAAGGTGACGCTGCCACAAATATGCTGCTAGAAATAAGTCAATGACAAGTAGTAACATGCACATTGATGCTGCTATTTAAATTTCCATTTCAAGCATATAATCTTTAGAATAAATTGGATCTGAAGATTGTTAAAACTAGGAAATGCAGCCAAATGTCTGAAAGTTGATATCATTAAGCATGGTAGCCTTATTAGGATCCTGCAGCAAATTGGCAACTGGATGTTCTCAGGCATGAATGAATCTTTAATAAAATTAGATTGGAAAACGCGTCACATTCTCACCCCAAAAAAGAGGCACAGGAAAGAAGTTGGGTTAGCTCATCCTGCTTTAACGTGCAAATCTAACTTGAAGAGAATCAGAGAGAATTCACGTGTTACCGCAGACTGTTTTAAAGTCATCCAAGAATATATGCACGCGGCCTTGTCGTTAATTGCAGGTCACACCTCTCTGGCAATATTAGAAACTAAACTAAGGCCTCTCCTTGCTCGGCTTAAATATCATGAACATGTATCTGAAGTCTCAATCATGTTCTATGGCATTCCCAACATCTAACGACACTGCCCAAAGCACGAGCCACCTTTTGACTCTCTATTTTACTATTAATTCAAAAAACGTATAGAAAAAGGGCAGCATGATCGCTCAAACTCCATCTAATGATAATAAATTATTCTAAAAGAGGATATCAAAATGATGCATATAAGACACAGCCTCCACAAAAAATAATCCTAAAAGTATCCAATCTCTCCCTCTCCTTTTGCTCTTCACCGTAAGCAGATGCAGCTTTTACATGTTTCCTCCCTCACTGCCGTTTCTCTATTTCAACACATTTGCTATCAATGTACCATAATTGGATTTTACAAAGTAACATTAGTCACTACTTTTGTCAGACATAAAAATGTTGCAACCTTTCCTTTATAAATTTTGACACAAATTTAAGTGAGTCCGGTTGTGCAAGTAGTGACAATTGGTTAAATAGATTGTGCCATCCAGGAGTACGCTTTTATTTATCATAGTTTGATTGTTCGTGAAGAATAAGATCTACATCATCATAAATAGGGGCAAAACAAGCCTTAATTTTAAGGAGGGTGGTGGGGTGGGGGTGGTGGGCAAACTTATAAATAACTGTTGGTGTTACCTCGAATTTGGCTCAACCCTTCACTACAAGAAAATGGATCATCAAAAAGAAAGCATGATATTAGCTACAAAAAAGAAAAATTCTATTTAGTTTAAAAATACCAAGTTCAACACAATTATATCCTTGTGTATCGAATTTTAACTGCAAATAAGGATGACTAAAACAATCAAGCATTTTCTAGTAATTATTTTTAAGAAAGCTGGTTAACACAAGTTATTCAAAATAAGCTTATATAAATGATGATAAGCATTATCAAAGAAAAGAAGGCAAGCAACAAAAATTGATTTGCACCAGGTGTGGAGTTGTTTTTTGAGTAGAAGACTCCCTCACTAAGATAATCACTCAATTAAAGGCTAAGGACACACAAAGGGAGATACGCATGACTTTACAGAGTAGTTAACTAATTGGAAGATTTTGCATTCACGATAGGCTTACAATCACTAAACATAATGGACTAAAATTGCTTTTTCAAGTTCCTACTCCTAGGCTTAGCTCTAATACTAAAGTCGATGGTGATGGGAAGCTTCGTAAGTGAAGTAATGACTAAAGTAATGACTAGAGATGACAATGGATGGTTTGCTTATGATAAGGAGGTGTGATTTATAGTTGATGGTGTAAGGGGGCCTTTAGGGTTTGTATAAAGGTGGAAAAACAAAGACTAGCTCAAATGGATATTGACTGATTGATTTAACTCATTTTGGAATGGGTTTAGGCCTTTAGGGATGGTTACATAGTAGAAAGTGCTTATGGAGGGGACTAGCTTAAGATATGTGGTTATGATCTAGAGCTTTTGTGACGTTTTAAGAGCTTTAAGGGATCGTGACAGAAAGACTAATAAAACTAGGTGATTGTGGACTAGTCTTAGCCGATAGGCTTAAGGAAGATTTTAAAATTATTTGATGGCTATGGGTGATGATGCTTAGTCTTGGGAGATGGCTAAGGTGAACGGAAAATGATGGATGGGTTTGGAAGAGAGGTACTGAAGAGAAATAAGATGCACCAAAAGATAACTAACATTTCCTACCCAAGGAAGGATAATGGCCGACCACCAAACTCCAACCAACAAAAGAATAATTGTCAATAATTTTTTATATCATTCAAAATTGAAATTTTTTTTCTATATATCAAAACTATATATAGAGTTTATAATGACCCTCAGACTACCATTAGTCAAAAAAATGAAAGTTTTTGGATTAAGAAAAGAGACTATTGATGGAAGAAGATGCTAACCATCCATTTAATGGTCAGCCAAAACCTTGACTAAAGGTGAAAAAAAGTGCAAAAATGATAGAATGCAAAATCGAAACTTGAAAATTTAAAATATGAAATTTTCTTCATCCTTGGGCACTTATAATTGGACCTGTCCTAGTTTGAGCATTTTGATGTGCATGGGCCCCTGTTAGAGTTCTTGTAATTGGGCCTCTCTTAGTTTGATTATTTTGATTATCTTGATGTTCTACATCAATTGGTATTCTATTTTGGGCTCAATCTTAAGCATTGCATTATAGAGATATTAATTAGATAATACCTACAAACTATTCTGAATGTCAATTTTAAAGCTTCGGTTATTCTTGTTTCTGAATTTCTATGTAACGCATTAAAACCATCATAGCAGTTACAAGCTTTTATCTTAATAATAGTATAGCCATTATTACCAAAGCAAAGTCAATATGGCACAAATGTAAAATTTCACATACTATAATGCATCTGATAGGTTTTCAGTTATTGCAAATGTTAACTGGAACTGAACTGTACTAACTATACATGGAGGAATTCATTTAAAAGCTTAGTTGTTTGTCCTACTGTAAAAATATGTAAGACTTTTACCATACATTGCGCCACATTGTGTTGTTCATTCTAACTATTTACTAAATATGTATATTCCTGAAAGTGACAGAGCTTTAAGTATCTTTTTCTCCATCATCATATAGTAAACACCAGCAAAATGGCGGCGAAATTTTAAAAACAGCATTTCTTTTAAATTTAAATTATACAAAACGATAGTTAATTTTTTTTTTAGCGAATCAAACAAAGTTGCCACATGGCTGGCGATTTGCGTGCCACCTGATGGATTTTTTTCCACAGTACTGATGCAAAAAAAAAATGATAACTATATGTTTTTTTGCTGCTGTTATAAGAGTTTTTTTAAATTTCTTTTGGTTTACATTTTGAAATCTAAAAAAATATTTTATAATACTAAAAAACAAAATTTTTCCTGAAGTTTTAGTTCCTCATCTTCCAAAACATATTAATTGAATTAATTGCAACCAACTAAATCATAAAGTCTAATAACTAGACTTTCATAAAGTCTAATAACCAGACTTTAAATGCTTGTTCTTTTCAATTAGAATTATGATGGTTCTTTTTCAAAAACACAACTTACTAACTTTATCAAAAGAATTTTGTTCATTGCTTTTTTGTATGCTATTTAGTTTTGTAGAATATTTTTTAGATTTCAAAATATAAACTAAAAGAAATTAAAAATATGTTAGGATGGTAACAAAAAAAAAAATACAAAGAGTTATAATTTTTTTCATATTGTTTATTTCAAGGAAAAAATTCGTGCAAATCGCCATGTGACAGGTAAGTCGCCATATGAGGGGCGACTTGCCTATGTGGCACACAAATCAATTTCCACATGGTGACTTGATCTAATTTGCTAAAAAAAATTAACTTCCGTTTTATATAATTTAAATTTCAATAAATGTTGTTTTTAAAATTTCACCCAAAATGGCATACATTAACTCATTGAGAAAGAGCCTTCAACTCCATCCAAAATGCCATCCATAAATTGTTAACTACAAAAAAAAAAAAAAATTATTTTC